>NC_135481.1:97767374-98088490 GCF_052094955.1 Ictidomys tridecemlineatus
TGCTTCTTAATTTGTCTTCCTGCCACCTTCTGGGTTATTTTTTATGCCGTGGCCAAAATGACCTTTTAAAGAGATTGTACCACTGCCCTACTTAAAATCCTCACGTGAACTCCCAACAGACCTTCCATCAAACCCAAACTCCTTGCCTTGGCTCACAAAGCCCTTCAGGATGTGGCCTCTACTTGCTCCTCGGACCTCATTCCTGCCACTTCCTTACTCTGACCACACTGCCCTTCTCTCTGTTCCTCCGTCCAGCCAGCTGGCCTTGGGGACACTACAGCTGCTGTTCTCTCCGTCTGGATTGCTTTCCTTCTCAGCTTCCTCTGGTTGCTTCCTTCTCACCACTGAAGACAGTTTAAAGGTCGCCTTCTCAGAGGGGCTGTCCCTACCTACCTGGGCTAGGTGGCCACTTATCACTTGCTATTCCATTGACCTGGTTAATGATCCTCAGTTGGTCGAGTGCTTGCCTCACATGCCGAAGGCCCTGGGTTCAATCCCCAGCACCTGGAAAAAAAAAAATTGATTTTTGAGACAGGGCCTTGCTAAGTTTCCCAGGCTGGCCTTGAAATTGTGATCCTCCTGCCTCAGCCTCCAAAGTAGCTAGGATTACAGTCATGTATCACTGTGCCCGGCTGAATAATATGGTTTTTAAATTTTATAACTTATTTATTCATTCATTTATTCACTGTGTCTGTCTCTAGACTCTGTCCATGATGCCTACGACAGTGCCTGGCAAACAGTAGCTTCTCAATAAGTCAAAAAGAGTGATTTTTATTTTTTTGTTTTTTTGGTACTGGAGATTGAACCTAGAGGTGCTTAAGTGTTGAGCCATATCCTCAGCCCTTTTAAAAATATTTTATCTAGAAACAGGGTCTCACCAGGACCGCACTAAGTTGCTGAGGCTGGCTTTGAACTCACAATCCTCCTGCCTCAGCCTCCTGAGCTGCTGAGATTACAGGTGTGCACCACTATGCCTGGATTTTGAGTGAATGAATGACTTTTTTTTTTCTAATTAATTAATTAATTTAACGAAGCTAAGGATCATGTGAAAAGTAAACATGAACAAAACATAAACTATGAAGAAGTATTTGACTTGTGATGTCTGAGATGTACTTTAAAATAATTTAGGGGGAAAAAAGTGGGGGAATAGGTAACAAGAATGGCCAAATGTCGATGACTACTGAGGCACATCTCACTTTGTTGCCCAGGCTGTCCTTGAACTCTTGACCTCAAATGATCTTCTTACCTGCAAGTACATTATCTCTCCCAGCTCAACTCTTGTAAGTCTTCAAAATGTTCCTAATAAAGAGTTTTTATTGGGGCTGGGGATGTGGCTCAAGCGGTAGCGCGCTCGCCTGGCATGCGTGCGGCCCGGGTTCGATCCTCAGCACCACATACCAACAAAGATGTTGTGTCCGCCGAGAACTAAAAAATAAATATTAAAAATTCTCTCTCACTCTCTCTTTAAAAAAAAAAAAAAGAGTTTTTATTGCTGGGCAAGGTGACACACGCCTATAATCCCAGTGGCTCTGGAGGCTGAGGCAGGAGGATCATGAGTTCAAAGCCAACCTCAGCAGCTTAGTGAGGCCCTAAGCAACGTAGAGAGATTCTGTCTATAAATAAAATATACTTTTATAAAGGGCTGGGAGGGGCTGCGGTTGTGGCTCAGTGGTTGAGTGCTTGCCTAGCATGTTCGAGGCACTGAGTTTGATTCTCGGTGCCGCATATAAAAAAAAAAAATGCAATGGGGGAGGGCTGGGGATGTGGTTCAGTGGTTAAGTCCTGGGCTCAATCCTCGGTATAAAAATAAATAAAGTTTGTGTTAAAAAGGCAGCTTATAGCTGGGCGTGGTGGTGCATGCCTGTAATCTCAGCAGCTTGGGAGGCTGAGCAGGAGAATTGTGAGTTCAAAGCCAGCCTCAGCAAAATTAAACTGCTAAGCAACTCAGTGAGACCCTGTCTCTAAATAAAATATAAAACAGGGCTGGGGATGTGGCTCAATGGTTGAGTGCCCCTGGGTTCAATCCCTGGTACCCCAACCCCAAAAAAGGCTGCTTATAGCTGGGTGTGGTGGTGCCTGCCTGCAATCCCACTGGCTCAGGAGGCTGAGGCAGGAGGATTGTAAATTCAAGGCCAGACTCAAAAAAAAAAAAAAAAAAGTTCTGGGTATGTAGCTCAGCAGTAGAGCAACCTTGGATGCAATCCCCAGGACTGGGAGGGGGAAGCAGTTTATGATCAAGACACAGAGAAGTACATACAAATAACTATTTTGTTGCAGACTGTTGAGAATTCTATAAGAGGGGAAACTTGTTAGTGAACAATCATTTATGGAGCACTAAGTGTGTGCTGGGCAGTGTGCTGAACACCAGGGATATAATACCACTGCACATACCATGGGCTCCTCCTTCAAGCAGCAAACAGCCCTGCAGAAATGACAGACCCAGGACAATAGCTACCAGAGAGCACTCACTGGGTTTTGGGGCCAGGAAAGTGGTTGGGGTGAAGGGCAGGCAGGAATAGCCTCCCAAGCAGAGGGAACAGCATGCACAATAGCTCAGCATTATGAAAAGCCCCGTACTGCCCAGGAACCCAGGGGAGTTCCTGGACAGAAGGAATAAGGAGGAGAGAAGGCTGGATCAGGCAGCAGAGCAGACCCCACAGCAGGGATCCAAAGGTCCTGTTAAACAGCTGAGACTTCTCTTCCTTCAAAAAGGAGGATCCAGGAAGGTGCCTATGACCTGACCTTGATGGTTGGGGAGAATTGCAATAGGCCGAGGTAGCAGGAAAAGGTAACCGCGTGAACTGTAATCTGCAGGGAGAGTCCAAGATGTTGAGGAAGGAATGAGAGGCCGGGTGTGGGAGGAGCCCACTGTGTGTACAGGGGTACAGAGGTCAGCGGGCCTAAGTAGAAATTCAGAGACAAGCGCCCGGCATGGTGTGCCAAGGAGTCTGGACTTTACACCACAGACAATGAGGAGCCATATTTTGATCATTGGAGAGATACCATCATGGGTGGCCCTTAGGAAGGATGGATTTAGTGGGGAAGCCCAGCAAAAGGATATTACTATGTGACAGGCCACGTGCGTCCCACTTTACCACTCAACAATTCATTGAGCAGACTGTGTGCCAGGAATTGCACTAAAAGCTAAAGCTGCAAAGAGGAAAAGGAATGACTCTGTCTTGCCCCCCCCCCCTCCAGCTCAGAGAGGAGAAAATGCCAACGGCAATACAATGTGACATGCAGAGATGTGGCCAGGATGTTATGAAAGCCCTATAAGATGAGCGGGGGAGGAGGGACCCAGCACTCAGCCTGAGCAGGGAAGTGGTCAGGAAAGGCCTCAAGATGACATGAGGCCTCTCTGAAATGCTGGTCTTGTTTCTGCAGTGCTGAGAAATAGAGCCCAGGGCCTCGCCAAGCCCTGCAAGTGCTCTGCGTCTGAGCTGCACCCCACACACCAGGCCCTGGCCCGGCCTTTCCTGAGGCAGCTGAAGGTCAGGTGTGAGAGCCCAGAGGCTCAGGCCGGGCTGGTGCTGGGGAGAGAGAGGAGACCAGGGAGACACAGAGGAGACAGACCCCAGGGCCTTGCTCCTCAGGCTCCTTTGTCTCCTGTCCCTGGGGCCGGCTGAGGACCCCTCTCCACGCTGTTAACTCCATCACCCCAGCTCCTTGCAGGGGGGCAGCCTCTTCTTGCTGTTTCTGTCTTTTTACTTTTCTGGTTGGCAACTTCAGATGCAATAAACAATTCTTTATCTGAAATTGTCTCAAAGTAGACTGGTGGGGGTAGCTGGGGGGCTGTGGTTTAACTAGGTTAAGCCCCTTTCCTAGCCTTGTGGTAGGGCTCTTGCCTAGCATGTGTGAGGCCCTGGGCTTGGTCCCCAGCTCTGACAATCAGTCAATCGATAGTGAATAAGAGGAGGAACACAGTCAGATCTGCATTCCAGCAGGTTCTCTCATGGTCAATGACCTGAAGCAGAGAGGATCCATTCTGGCAGTTTCAGTGTTACAAGGGAGACGGAATGATGGCCTGAATGTGGGGTAGAACACAGATGGAAAAGGGGGGATAATCAGGAGAACTAAGGAAATGGATTAAGAGGGAGACCAGTTAGGGGTTTGTTTGGGTTTCTGGATTTGCATGATGTTCCATTTACTGGGGCACAAAATACAGGAGAGCTAGGTGGGTGTCGAGACAAACAGTTCACTTTGTGTGTGCAGGGGTACAGAGGGCAACGAGCTTAGGTAGGAAGGTCTGAGAGGTGCCAGACATGGTATGCTAAGGAGCCTGGACTTTAGTCCACAGACAGTGAGGAGCCATTGGAGATTTTTTGATCATTGGAGAGATATGATCACAGTTGGCTTTTTAAAAGGATAGGTTTGGTGGGGAAACCAGGCAAAAGAATATTATTTACGTGAGAATCAATATGGATTTGATTTTAGTACCCAGTGATTTATTGAGCACATACTATGTGTCTTGGGTCTGAAGGGAACCACCAGGTAGAAATGTTCTGGAGGCAGCTGTATTTACAGATCCACAGATCTGTGGGGAGAAGAAGGATCTGAGCCGAGCAGGTTTGGGAAATCACCCACGTGACCTCGTCATGTGGAAGGTGACCGAAGAAGGGAGCTGAGGGTAGAAGCCCCTAGTACTTCAGCACTTAGGAGATAGGCTGAGGAAGAGGGTCCCAGAGATAAGCCAAAGTCGAGCCTGGAAACTAAGAAAGTGATTACAGCAAGGACCAGGTGGGACATTCAGAGAACACCCCGGAGCCTGGGCCCTAGGGCGGCCGACTTGTTGAGAGATGTGTGTAACAGGCATGTAGAGACACATGTTTTTGAAGTAATTCCTTCCCATAAGTTGGAATGCTAAGCAAAAACCCTTTCTCATCAACCCCAGTGCCACCAGGTGACCCGGCCCAACCCTTCACTATTGTCTAGGTGCGTCAGGGAAAGCCACCTGGCAGGAAGGAGCCAGGTGGAGCAGAGAGCAGTCAGTCTTACAGTCAATAACTAGTGATAAGGCCAGATGTGTGGCAATATCAAATAATCAAGAACTGGCGTCATCCCCAGGCAGCATGGTCCACTGTCTTTGGTGGAGAGACAAGGAAGGGGTGGAGGGCTGTCCCAGACACCTGGGAGGGGCCCGAGGGACCTTGCATTTGTGGAGTGGGCCAGGCACTGTGCTAGGCTCTTTGCATGCTATCTCAGTGGCCCCGCCCCTTTCTCAGATAAGGAAGCTGAAGCTGGAAAGCTTCAATAATGCGCTCAAAGTGCAACTGGGTGACCTGGGATTTGAACTTGGAAGCCAAATCTTGGGCTGCCTCAAGTAAGCCTTTGGTTGCCAGTTAAATCATTCCCCTGGTGGCCTGAAGGTCCACATTCTCTAATTTATGGGCACAGATACAAACTTTCCTGTTGAACTTGACCGGAGTGGTGGCTCAGTGCCCAATCAGCGGCCAAGTCAGGTGTTGTCCTGGGGTGGTTTACTGCTGGCACTTGCTCCAAACTAGACTTCCTGTTTCATCATTCACACCTAGCGTCTCGCTCCCCTGGTTCTTGCCAAATGCCGCCCTTGCTACTCCTGGTATGGGGGTGAGGTGACTGGGGAACAGCCTACAATGATGAGCCTGTCGGATCTACTTTACTTTTCAGAGACCCAAAGACCTGATGAGCAACCAGTGACTATGGAGGTAGACTCAGTTCTCCCAGCTTTTGAGACCCTAAAAGACCCTCTTTGGGCCTGATTACAGGTCAAATAATGGTATTATTGAAAGGGTCTCAGGTGGCTCCCGGGTGCCAAGGCTTACAGGTACCTTGTATGTGTTGTTTCACATAATCCTTAAAACAACTGTATGAGCTGGATATCATTGTCGCACTCATTGTGCACAGAAAGAAAAAGGCTCGGAGAAGAAAGAGGGTCTGTCTACACCAAGTATATACCAGGGCTGTCTGGATCAAAGGTCCAGAGAGCCACCTGCCCCTCACTTCCTCTTGTATCCCTGCCCCCCAGGCCTGTGGCTTGCATTCTCTGGTCCAGGAGAAATCCCTCCCCCACTTTTCTAAGGCCAAAGGAAAGTCTGGCCAGGACTTTGAAATGGTTGGAAAGGAAATGTGGCCTGGGTGTTCCCAGAGTCCCATGCAGGAGCTTTTACTCCATAAATCTTTTTACCCAGAGAGAAGAGAAAAACCCTGTCCCCTGTTATGGGTGTTTTATGTGATCAATAGAGACAGTAAAGAAGGGGTGTTCTAGGTGTGCCGGCGCACGCGTGCGTCCATGTGAATGCCTGTATGTGGGGGTGGCGTAGGAATTAGGCAAAGCAACCTCCTAGACCTATTCCCTGTTCCAAGGGTGACAGGTGGCTGAAGTGAATTTTTTTTTTTTTTTTTTTTTTTGATGCCAGGAATCGAACCCCAGGGCCTTGCACATGCTAGGCCAATGCTCTCACTGAGCTATACTCCCAGCCCCAGTGACCAAACTTTTGAACCAAAAGTCATGGATTGGCTGGTACAACGCTCTTTGAAGGGACAATATGCCAACAATGAAACTGATGCTGTCCACAGGAGACACAAAGGCTGTTGGTTAACAGTCTGGTTAACATGCTGTGGTTTCTCTGGGGGGGGGGGTATTCTAGACGCCTCTGAAAGAGACAGTATTTTGCCAAGAATTGAGGCCTGGATACATAAGCATAGACTTGACGGTTGCCCATAGGTGATTAAGGATTAGTGTTATTATAGGGAGGTTTAAAGATGCTGTCATGGAGCGGAGCATGAGGCCCATGCCTGTAATCCCAGAGGCTGAAGCAGGACAATGGCATGTTCAAGGCCAGCCTGGGCACCTCAGCAAGACTCTATCAAGACAAAATAAAAAATCCTAGGGATGTAGCTCATGGGTAGAGTGCCCTGGGTTCAAGCCCCACTACTTGGGGGGTGGCGGGAGAAAAGATGTTTTCATGGAGAATCTTACATTCCTAGACATTCAGAGAAATTACATTCTCTCTCTTTCTTAATTCTTTCCTTCTTTCTTATTTCCTCCTTCCTTCCTTCCTTCTTTGGTGCTGGGGATCAAACCCAAGGCCTCAGGAAATCATAGTCTAAAGCCAGAAGGGAAATCTAAAACAATATTTCATTTAGGGGTTATTATGGAATATGTTACATTAATAATTGAATCAGCTGGGACTGTAGCTCAGTGGTAGAGCACTTGCCTAGCACGTGTAAGGCCCTGGGTTCTATCACCAATACTTGGGGAAAAGAAAAGTAAAAGAGGATTAAGTGTATTTAAAACAGAGAGTGGGGAAAGAAGCAAATTTTGGGTTCCCATCACATTCAACAAACATGTGTTTTTCCCTATTTTGAGGAGGTGGTGTTAGCTTCCGATTGCTACTTGACCAGTTGCCACAAATTGGTTTTATTTGTTTATTTATTTGTAGTGGGGATTGAATCTCGTGGCACATTACCACTGAGCTATATTCCCTGTCCTTTTAGTATTTTATTTTGAGACAGGATCTTACTAAGTTTCTCAGGGCCTCGCTCAGTTGCTGAGGCTGACCTCAAACTTGTAATCCTCCTATCTCAGCCTCCCGAGTTGCTGGGATTGCAGGCGCCTGCCACTGTACCTTTACCACAAGTTTAGCGTCTTAAAATAACAATTATTCATTCTCTCATAGCAAGTGTCAGGGGTCCAGACATAGCCAACTGAATCTTTTGTTCTGGGCCCCACAAGGACCTGCTGGGGTACATCCATCTCTGGAGTTTGGGGTCCTCTTCCAGGATCATGTGGCTGTTGGAATGATTTAGTTGCTTGCCTGTGTAGGATTGAGGCCCCTGTCATCTTGCCAGCAGTCCACAGGGACCACTCTGAAAACCCAGAGGCCACACTCCAGTCCTAGCCAGTTTACTTCCTCAAGGCCCCTGGGGGATTTGGTCTTCAGAAAGAGTCGAGGTCCTTTTGAAGTGCTCCCCTGATTGGGTCAGACCTACCCAGGGTAATATCCTTTGATTAATTTAAAATCAACTGATTGGGGCCTTAATTACACCAGTGAAATCCCTTTTGCCATAATCAATGAAATGATATTTCACCATACCCACGTCCTGCCCACACTCAAGGGGAGGGGACTCTCTAAGCAGTTCACCAGCAGGCAGGCCTCCTGGGGCCTTGGAATTCTGCCCAGGTCTGGGGAGGATCTGGGAAGGGAGGGTGTCAGAGAAGGTAACATTTTCACTGGAAACTAAAGAATGAATCTAACTTCTCCAGGCTGCCAAGGAAGGGAGGTGGTGGGTGGGGGAAGGGAAAGGTGGAAAAGACTTAATGGAAAGAGAGAAGGCAGTGGACAAAGGTTGCTCTGAACAAAGGGCATGAAGGAAGCTGAGCAGCAGCAAAGGAGTTGTCACATAGCAGGGCCGGTGGGGCCATCGATTGAAAGGCAAGAGGGTACAGAAAAGGTAGACAGAATACTGTCTTGAATATCATGTTCTTTCAATAAGTTCTTAGCCTCAACTCTTGGTGGCTGTGCAAGGTGGACTAAAGACAGACTCTGCCTAACAGCAGAAACTTGACTCCAAAGCTCAGTGGGCTCTGCTCTGTATCTCCACCAGCCCCTATCTCTTCTAGAAAACTCCCCTCCTTACCAGGGCACCACAGCTCTGTTGGTCTATGAGATGAGTATCCACACTCTCCCCAGACCTTCATGACTTGGAAAGAGAAACAGATTCCAGATGCTCCTTCTGTGAGTTTGTGGAGAAGCCAAACTGTGGGCAAATAGGGGAGGACTGGAAGAAGCCAGAGGTGCTGGTCAATCTACACAAAAATAAAGAGCTAAACCCAGCGGGCGGTGAGGTGGCCCAAGCCTGTAATTTTAGCAGCTTGGGAGGCTGAGGCAGGAGGATCACAAGTTCAAAGCCAGCATGGCAATTTAGCTAGACCTTAAAAAAAAAAAAAAAAAAAAAGAAGCAGCTAAGAGGGAAGTTGGGAGATGGAAATGGAGAGTAATATCCATGAGTGTCTAGATTTTAGGAAGCTCAGAGCAACTGTAAGATTTGGAGAGGAAAAGAAAGGGAGAGGTTGAGAAATGAGGCTCTGCTTACTAATCAGACCATTTTACTGCTCTTCTCAGTAGCTAAATAAAAAGAGGAATCATTTTAAAAATTAATTTAGATTATTTCAGGTGTGTATATGTGAATGTGTGTTGTTTTGTTTTGGAAGATAATGCTGTGTAGATCCCCGGCTTCATGGGAATATATCCAGGATTCATTTGGATCACCTTAAAAGAATCTAATAAATCCCTCCATATGAAATAGTTCAGTAGGTTAGCACACTTAAAAGAGAACTTCAAGGGCTGGGAATGTGGCTCAGGCAGTAGTGTGCTTGTCTGGCATGCGTACGGCCCGGGTTCGATCCTCAGCACCACATACCAACAAAGATGTTGTGTCCGCCGAGAACTAAGAAATAAATATTAAAAAAAAAAATTCTCTCTCTCTCTCTCCTCTCTCACTCCTCTCTCTTAAAAAAAAAAAAAAAGAGAGAGAGAACTTCAAGGACAGAAAGGCGCCCAAATGAGTATGTAGTGGAATTTCAGAGGTCCTGTTATGAGATGACAGGAGCAAAGCTCTGGGTTCAATTCCTGGCAGAAAAAAAAAAAAAAAAGCGCAGACCAACAACAAACAAAAGCCCTGTACCATTGCCTGGTCTGTATTATCTTTCTGCGCTGTGGTTCAGGGGGTTGGCCATGCTTCCTCTCCTGGAATATGTCTAGTGCCCAGTGATCAAGATGACAAACCTTTGGGCTGGGGATGTGGCTCGTATGTGAGGCCCTGAATTCCATCCTCAGTTCTTGGGGAAAAAAAAAATAAAAACTTTACATATTTCTACATATTTGTTGTGTAAAAAAAAATTTCTTCTGCCTTGCCTTCTCTTGAGCAGAAAACAAATCACCTAGTTGCTGCAGCTGGATAACACTCATACCCGTGGGCTGTGATCATGGCTTCCAGATAAGGTCAAGGCCCCAAAGTCTATGAAACAGTGGGTCATGCTCACCCAGCCTTATCTCTCCTCTTGACCTCTTGGCACAGCCTATTAGTTTCCAGATTGTGTGTGTGTGTGTGAGGGGGGATAAACAATAGTAGGAATTTGGTTTTGTTTGTTTATTGTGCAGAAAGGTTTAAAGGGGCCAAACTTGACCCCACACAGTCTAGATATGGTATGGAGGGCAAAGAAAAGGAACTGTGAAGTCAGATGGGGGAGCTGACTTCCTCCTGAGAAGCCTGGAACATCCTTTTCAAAACCCCACATGACGGGATTACAACCCAGACGACGGTTACAGGCACACACACCCGTCATCCCAGCCATTTGGGAGCCTAAGGCAGGAGGATCTCAAAGGTTCAAGGCTAGCCTGAGCAACTTAGTGAGATATAAAAAGTAAAAAAGGGCTGGGGATGTGGCTCCATGGTGGAGTCCCCTGGGTTCAATCCCTACTACACAGAGAGAGAGAGAAAGAGAGAGAGAGGGAAAACAGAAATGTGCTATTGAGTCCTTGCCACCAGCTCCTGGGCCAGTCCCTTGACATGTTCTCCTTGGATCAGGGCTCCACATGGTGAGCATGTACACCCCCGAAACACACACACACACACACACACACACACACACACACACACACACACACACACGAGTCTGGTGACAGATTGGGTCTGAAAAATCTGGCAGCCTGCATTGGCTGATGGCAGAGTGTGGAGCCTGTTCTCGCGTCTCCCTGGAGTCCCTCTGCAGACGCAGGTGCGCGTCAGCGCCTGCTCTAATTTTATCCCTGGTTGATGGAGGAGACTAACTGAGCAGCAGGGAGCCTGCTATTTTAGGTCTCTGGCGGTTCTGGGTTATATAAAGCCTATTGCCGTGACCTGCATTGCTTTGAGGCTGTGCCTCACTCTCTTGCGCGTTCTGTCACAATATGTCATCAGCGCAGACATTCACACACACACCCCCGGGTCTCTTGGGGAGTGAGGAGGGAGGTGTGTGCTGGCGGAGTGTATGTGTGTGTCTGTGTTCCTGCCAGCTTGCTGAGGGACGTGGCCTGCATATACTGCGGGGAGGGAGCGCTGTATGTGAAGGAGGTTTGTTCTGGAAGGAAATGGAAAGATCTTTCAGAGGCAGGAACGTGAGGGTATGTGCTTTGGGCTTAAGGAACATAGTGTTTGTGAGCTGATGTTGTGGTTCTGCCGTTGGCATGGTGATAAGAATAACTTCTATTTCAGTAACTCTTCATTTGAAAGGAACCCAAGGGTTCATAAATTATACACAAACATCTCTGCCTTTGAATGGCAGGAATTTTGTAACTGAAGTTAGGCGCAGCAGCCACATGAACAAACGTGATAGTCTGAATTTAGGGATGGCCTGATGGCAGATTATGGCATTTCCTACATTATTGGGGACAAATCTTACCTGGAAATTGTTTCCTTATATACCAGAATACCCTTATGTTACTGGTTTTGTGACAATTGTGTAAAGATATGTGCTTGCTGATTTAATCTTGTATGACATCTCATTTTTCTGTGTAATCTCCAGTAATGAGTTGTAACATTTTAATTTTATGTATTTATTTTTGCCGTCCTGGGGATTGAACCCAGGGCCTCGCTCATGCTAGGCAAGCACTCTACTACTGAGCTACCCACCCCTCAGCCTGAGTCTTTATATTTTTAGATATATACATTTTAATAGGAGAACATACAAGAGAATCCTAATGTAATACGGCTTGTTATTCTATGAATTTGAAAATACTAGGTTTCTTAAAATACATATGATCCCCACAGATGAAGCTTAACAGTTCAATGAGCTGATCACGCAGGCATTTTCTTGCCGCCCATTACCAGCAGGGGGAAGATGTCCCGTGCTTGATGAGCTACGTGTTTCCCATATATAATCTCCCAGGGTACATGGCTGACATGATGGAACCCATAGGGAATGACGGCTTGGCAGGGACACAACTTGGCTCCTGGAGCCTGCTAGAATGTGAGGCCTGAGGCGGAGGCTCAAGTTGCTGATTCCTGGCAGCCACCACAGCAGGTGGGATTCCCATAACTGGCAACTTGACTGAAGTGCTATTTCTTAACTGCCTTTTTTTTTTTTTTCCAACACCAGAACCCAGTGGGTGCTCTACCCCTGAGCCACATCCCCAACCCTTTTTATTTTATTTAGAGATGGGGATCTCACTGTTGCTGAGGCTGACCTCAAATTGGCGACTCTCCTGCCTCAGCCTCCAGAGTAGCTGTGATCACAGGTGTGAGCCACAGTGCCTGGCTTCCTAGCTGCTCTTAGAAAGATCTTTCTTTTCCACTGGCCGAAGCACTTCTAAGGGATCTGGAGAGAAAAAAAAAAAAAAATGGGTGGCTTTCCATGAAGAAAACCAAAAGAATCTGGCAGCCAACTACACAGGGCTGAAGGGAGTCAGTTCCTTAGAGAATTCTAGTGAAGGGAGCCACTAAGGGAAGAAGGAAAGGGAAATGAACCAGAATCAAAGACAGGGCTTGTAACAGGAGCCGGATGGGGAAATGAAGCCAGGAATGGGGAAGGTATAGATGAATCACCGTGTGTAGTTTAGTAATAATTGACTTAAACAGAACCTTCCCACTCATGCCTCCCCGGCCTCCTCCCCCTGGCTGGGGTCAACACCCTCCCTTTTTGGTGGTCTGCAGGCTGCCTTCAAATCCCCTCCTCCCTGCTGTCAGAGAACCCTTTCTAAAACACAGATATGGTCAATGGCCTTCTCAACGGTTCTTCGCTGCTCTCTCTGGAGTATTCTCCCAAGTCTTGGCAGGCAGGCCCTCTGAGACTGGGTCTGCTTATCTCTCTGGCTTAGCTCCCACAGAGCCCCTGCCAGCTCCTTCCTGTGTGGACCACCCCACTCTCCATGTCATTCCTTGACCCCTCAAGATGAATGTGCTGATATGGGCTCTCCTGCTCTATATGTGTTAGCATGGACTGTTCCATCTGCCTGGAATGCCTTTCCCAACTTTTTTTTTTTTTCCTGGAAAATTCCCAAGCTTCCTCCAGACCTCCGCTCAAGCAACTTGAGCTGACCCCTCCAGGTCTGGCATCTTGCTGCACCTCTGCTGGAGAGTTTAAATGCCTTGTGACCTAGTCTGCCTAGACTGTGGGCTTTTGGAGAACAAGGACTATATAGTTCCTCACCTGGCCCACCCAGGCTGCCCCAATGAGTGTTAAATGAATGACTGAATTTGGGCAGAAAGCACATTTTACAACCGAGTCTTCCTCAAAGTCATGAGGGATAGGATCTGTAGAAGATGCCAATGAACTTGAAGAGGAAAGGCCAGGGTCTGGGAAATCTAAGGCCTCCATCCATGTCCTCGCCCTGGTCCTGCCAAAGAACTGCCAAGCCAGCCAGCAGTATATGACCAGAGCCTCACAGCTCCTTCCCACTGGGTGGCTGCTTCCTCTGCCCAGGTCACATCCTGGGGAGGCTGGCCTCAGGGATCTGGCACAGGAGAGAATGAGGAGAGAATCCAGCATCCTGAGGCACCTAATGCTGACTGAATTAAACTCGGCTGCCTTGGGTCAGGGAATCCAGCTGAGCCATTCTGGTATCTGCTGATACTGGTCTTTTTGAGGAAACAGATAGGATTGGAGGAGGTCCCATACCATAAATCAGGGTCCAATGCACCTAGAGAGGCTATTTAATTAAATCCCTGGTGTGGCCTTCACATAGGAAATATTTTTTGTAAGATGGCTAATCATCTTACAAAAAAATATTTATTCATCTGTTTTAATATCTGCGTTTTCCTCTTGGGGGTTTTATGATAGTAGGGCTGACCTTTTCTATGCCCTTATGATGTCTCCGCCCAAAATATTTTCATTTAACACTATGTTGAACACACACACACACACACACACACAAACACAAACACACATGCACATGTGCACAGCCATTGCCCTAAATTCTCTATCTTCTTCTCAGAGTTGCCCCAGGATCATAGAATAATAATATTAACCCAGGAAGAAACTGACTATGGGAGAGGTGGAAACATAATTAGCATTTTCTGGGAACTTTTCAGAATTTGAAGCAGTTTTTTTTAGACATTTTGCCCCCTGCCATGGAGAGGGAACAGGGAAGAGCCTGCATGAGTGACGTGAGTGACGCCTGGGGGACAGGGAGGGGCAGGTGGCTGTTGGCAGGCTCACAATCTCAGGGCAGCTGCAGTGGTTGCAGTAGCTCCCCCAAATGAGAGAACTCGGGGCCACTGAGGGTAAAGGGAGAGAAGATTCTGTAGCCCATGACGATGATGCGCAGGAGAGGGGACACAGTGGGTGGGTATTAAAGGGATTAGGTGTATGAGGCAGTGTTACCATCACTCAGAAAGGCACGCACTTGAACTGCCAAGAAACTAATAATGAACTGGAACCCCATCCAGGAAAGAGAGCAAGTCAAAACAGTGTATTCTGCGCTCAACATGTACGATATTTCAAAATTGGTAGCTTTAAAAGCTCTACAGGATCTCATACCTCATTTAATTTGATTTCTTTTTTAAAAAAACTCATACAACAGGGCTCTTCAACAATGAGGATACCAGCTAATAATTATTGAGTGCCAACTGCATGCCTATTATTCTTCTAAATGGTCTACCTCCATCAGCTCAGGTAATTCTTATAATTTTACTAGGTACGTATTCAGAGTGTTCCCCATTTTATAGATAACCAAAGGAAATTATAGAGAGGTATATGTAACATTCCCAATGTCACACAGTCTAGTAAATGTCAGAGTTAGGATTTGAACCTGGTCGTCTGACTCCAGATCCCAAACTTGTAACCACCACTTGATGACCACCTCTGTGGTAGCCAATATGCTTTTTTTTTTTTTTTTTTTTTTTTTTTAAGAATCAAACCCAGGACCTAGTACATGCTAGGCAAGTGCTCTACCACTGTGCCACACCCTCAGCCCCTAATACGCCCTTTCAATACCGGCTGCTGCTGATGTGCAAGGTGTGGGATCTACCTCAATGCAGAAGAATGAGAGAAGCTATGTGGAAATCCTCCGCGAACGTCAATATGACATCATCACTAATAAACACTTGTGAATCCAGGTCAGTTGTGTCACATGTGAGGCGCTAGAAGCATCTCACACAGACTCAGGATGAGTCTCATTTCTAGATGCCCTGCCCCAAAGTATTCAGCAAGTGATTCCTTCATGAATTTACTCAATATATCTTCCTTAAAGCATTTACTCTGTGGCAGGCCTGCCAGCCACATAGTACTATGCTCTGGAAATACACCTGGACTAAGGCACAGTCCCTGCCCTCAAGGAGCAGGTAATACATGGACATCTTTCAACCAATGATCAACAGGTAAGGCAGATGTCACCTGTTGTCCCTTTGCCCCCTGCCTCAGATGTGTAGGTTGTTACCATCGACTGGAGACTTAGGGATAGCTCAACTTCCAGGTGTTAGTCTGCCAGCCCTGAAAATCACCTGTGTCCAGAAATATTTTCCTAGACAAGAGTTTGAAGTTCTTACCTGGAAAGTGACATGAAGTGATGTCAAAGATGACCGTCAGCTAAGACAGACAATTGTGAGGATGAGTGTGGTGGCCCATGCCAGTAATTCCAACAACTTGGGAGGCTAAGGCAGGAAGATGGAAAGTTTAAGCTTAGTCTGGGCAACTTAGCAAGACCCTGTCTCAAAATAAAATATTTGAAAAAGGGCTGGGGATGTATGTAGCTCAGTGGTAAAGTCCTCCTGGGGCTCAATCTCCAGCAGTACCTCCTCCTTAAAAAAAAAAACAAAAAAAAAACCCGGAGGATAATTGTGAAGGGAACACGTAACCTGAACTTACTGTAGTTTAAATATGTATATTTATGGCTAAACATCTAATTGTTGACAGAGTATCCCAGTGGCTAAGAATCTGGGCTCTGGAGTCACATCTCTTAAATTTTATTAGCTTTACAACTTTAACTTTCCCATGCCGTACCGTCTTTCTCTGTAGAACACAAATGATCATCATAGGATGAGACAAAGGCTAAATGAGAAAAGGCTAAATGTACTTACAATGGTGTCTGGAACACGCTAAGTCCTCTATAAACATGAGTGATTATTTTTGAACAATATTATTCGTAACCATAGTTACCTCTTGTTACCTCTAGAGAATAGCTTGAGGGGAAAAGGTGGGGGGGTTCTTACTTTTTTATTTGCATTATTTACTTTTTGATTATTAGAGCTTAAAAACACATATTACTTTTATAATTAAAAAAACAAGAAAAAAGTGAAAGAAGAATAAACTTGCTAATTAACTTTTTTTTAGGGTTATCTGGGAAGTAGATTAAAAAGTGTACCCCTTCCACCCACTCCCACCCTGTCTTTTTTTTTTTTTTTGTATTGGGGATTGAACTCAGAGGCACTTGACCACTGAGCAGTTCCCCAGCCGTATTTTGTCTCACTGAGTCATTTAGTGCCTTGCTTTTGCTGAGGCTGGCTTTGAACTTGCGATCCTCCTGCCTCAGTGTCCTGAGCAGCTGGGATTACAGGCGGGCGCAGTGGCGCACCCTATCTTTTTTCCTAGCAAAAGAACTAACTTCCAGTAGGAGACCTAAAAAGCTTCTCATGACACTGAAAAGTCCAGGGTTGTCTGCATCAGGCAAGGCTTCATCCAGGAGCTGTAGGATCCCACTTCTCTGTATCTTTCAGCAACTCTCTCCTCCTGCTGTGCTGATTGCTGCTAATGCCAGTCTAAGGCTCTTGTTAAGGTGGCTGACAGCAGCTCTAGGGCTCTGTGCTCCCAGGTTCAAGTCTACTGGAAAAACTACATAGGCTCCTCTCTTAGTAATCCCTGCCAAAGGTCTCATTGGGTTCCCCTGAAGCCAAGTGCCCATCTCTGGGACAATAACCTGGTAGAGGAATTAAGCAGCGCTCTGATTGGCCAGGCCTCTGTTACATACCCACTTTTAGAGAATGCTAGTAAAAGTCTCCTCTACTTAATGCATAGAGATTGAGAGGAGCAAACTTTTCTTATGCGCAGCCTGGGGAAGATTATGAACAATGTCTATATCCAGGGTAGCTAGGACTAGCGATGTGGAATCAGGAGACCCATGTAGGAAAGAATAGGTCAAAGTAAAGGATGCAACTTAAAGGAAAAAGTAAGGCACATGATGTCAGAGCCTCAGGAGTAGCAGTTTTCTGACTACCTTTCATGTACACAAGATATAAGTCTGGAATCTCAAACACTCCTGGGAACAGGCAGATACTGCAAATAAGCTCAGTAGATTGCTGCTCCAAACCCAAGACATGTGATCTTACACAGTGCCATTCTCCTCTCCCCACCCCCCCCACCCCCCCCCCCCCCGCAGAGGCTGCAAATTCAGCTTGGATATGTGTACAAGAGCAAGTGTGCAATCTCTGTTTTTATTTTTATTTTTTTGTAGTGCTGGGGATTAAACCCACACCTATATGTGCTAGGCAAGTGCTCAACTGCTGAGTTATACCCCAGCCCTCCTTCTCCTCTTTCTTCTCCTCCTCATTCTTCTTTTGAGATGGATCCTGCTGTGTTGCCCAAGTGTTCCTCAAACTTGCAATCCTCCTGCCTCAGCCTCTCAAGTAGCTGAGATTATACATGTGAGCCATCATGTCCATCTCTCTCTGTTTTTAAATGTTGACCACTTGAGCAAATTTTAAAATACACTATGTGAGCCTGGTGTGATGGTGTACACCCATAATCCCAGCAGCTCAAGGGGCTGAGGCAGGAGAATCCCAAGTTCAAAGACAGCCTCAGCAACTTGGTGAGACCCTGTCTCAAACTAAAAAATAAAAAAGGGCTGAGGATAGGGCTCAGTGGTTGAACGCCCCTGGGTTCAAACCCCAGTACCAGAAAACAAAACAAAAAACAAAAAAAACTTTTTTTAGGGCTGGGGTCATGGCTTAGTGGTACAGTGCTTGCCTAGCATGTGTGAGGCATAGGGTTCGATTCTCAGCACCACATGTAAATAAATAAAGATCCATTGACAACCAAAAAAAAAATGTTTTTAAATACACTATGTAAGCCCAAACAATCAATGGTCAGAATCTACCAGTGCATTTCCATTCCCCCAGTTTGTGACATCTGACAAGATGTCACAGTTGACATAGAGTAAATGAAAGTCCCTTTGCCATTTGTACAGTATTGAATCTGTGTGCCGATCTATGCCCCAGTCAACAAGAACCCAATGACAGCCCACTGCCCAGAGTTCAGCCCTTTCATCTACACTATCTAATTCAGATCTAAAAAACACCACAGAAGGCGAGGGAACATCACTGTGAGAACTGTACTTTCATTTCCTGGCGGGGGTGTGGTTAAATTCACAACTTTGATGAGATACTAACCGTCGGAGGGTTTTACATTGAATTTCCTGTTTCCTTTTCTTAATAAAGAAAGGAAAAGTGGGCCCCCGCAGCAGCAACGGGTGATACACTGAGTTCCATAGGAAGACACCACGGGGGTTCCAACGTGGCCACAGCAAAAACAAAACATAACCCCAAACCTGGTAAATAGTAATACGCAGAAGATTGCGGCCCAAAGGGTTGCTTAGGGTTTTTTGATCATCTCATGCAGCAATTTTCCACCCTAAACCCATTAGGCCAGTGCTCATGACCTTTACTTTTGAGTTGCTAGAGTCTTTTCCCATGGGAGGTTTAGAATATAGTAATGGTGATGGTGATAATGATAGTAGCTAATCTGTGCCAGGTGTTGCAAGAGGTGCTTCCCATGTCTCTAATTCTAGCACAAAGCCTCCAAGAATCATTCCCATTTTACAGATTTATCTTGAGTTTTCTTTGTTTAGATTCTTAATAGACATCTACTGCGTGCACAGTTCTAGGCTTTGAGGGCTGGGGGCAACAGAGAGGGATAAGAAGCTGATCTTGACTTCTAAGGACTTGTAATTTAGTGGGGAGACAGTTTATGCAGTAAAACATTTGAATAGCAGCACGATGATACATAATTCAAGGCCAAGGTGAGTAGTCCAGAGGAAAGTTCAGAGGGATGAGAGACTGCTGGGAGGCCAGATGGTTGGGACAGCAGAACAGAGGGGGAAGGGCGAGGACTGGGAAGAGCAGAGATGTTCTCCTAGGTAGTTGTGCGGGAGGAAAGGGGCAAATCCTGGCATAAACAGAAGTGCAGACAGAGGACAGAATACGGACAGCATAACTTGATGCATGAGCACCCTCAGCTCCAGCAGCCACACAGTCCTGGGTGGGAAACGGGGCTCTGCACCTTCCTACCTGTGTGACCCCGGATCAGTGACTTGACTTGTACTAAGCCTCAGTTTCTGAACCTGTGAAGTGGGCATCATGAATGAACCGATGCAGAAAAGCTGCACGTGGCACCTGGCCAGTCCTCCCTAGCAGTTATCACAGTCTCTTTGTGGGGATACCCTTAAAGCGAGCTGTTCCACCTGAATAGTGGAGATGTGTGGCCACACTGAAACCATAACGTAAGAGCCCAAAGGAGGCCTGGAAACTCTAGAACCATGAACTAAAAGCAGCGTGTATCAGCCCCAGAATTGGAGAGCACAACCAAACCACAAATGCTCAGCTCAGGTCTTTAAAGTGCTGCAACGGGGCAGAACCCATTGTAAATTACTTTGTGTGATGGAGTCAAACCACAGGTTTTTTTTTTCTTCTTTTTCTCATCAGACCTCACAGGAAATATACTCCTTTGTTCAGATGTGAGATAAGGCACCCCTTCACCTTGACTCTCCTTTGCAACACCCATTAATTTGCTCACTTTCTATCCTAGGTGCATATCATCAACAGCGTATATTTAGTAGGCACATGGGTTTGTACTGCCCTTAAGTTCTATTAAGACATGGTTTGGGGTCTGACATGACAATCTAAGAAAAGGAGGTGAGAGTCTCCAGGCAGACCCAGCCAAGGGGGGTGGATTTTTTAAAAGGTTGTTTATTTTGCCACCAGTAATCTCCTGCCATGCTGTTGCCCAATAATTATTTTTAGGTTTCATGACTTTCAACCTAACCTCTGTGCCCAGCAGAGAGGATCTATGCTGAGGTGTTGACATGATTTCTTAGCAGCTGTTACAAATTAATAGCTTTGGCTGCCTTCCCAAGTTGACCCATTCAATTTATCAAGAAAATTGGCCTTGAGGAATTTCCTAAAGACCCCTTGCCTAATGTGATGAGACCTCTGTCCCATTCAGAGTGTCTCTCCTTGGATCACTTTGGAAAGCATTAACAGGATTGACAGTGGGAGGGCCTAGAAAGAGGAGTGTACATGATAACCCAGCAGGGTATAGCTTACAACAGTGGCTAGTGAGTTTATCTCATCATCCTGAGAAAAGAAGGAGGCAATGACATAACCAACCACAAACACAATACTAATGCCCATAATGCCCAGCATTGACTGAACATTTGCCACGACCATACTTTATCTCATGGTCCACCCAACAGCACTCCGAGGAAATTACCACTGTTATCCCTGTTTTACTCAAAAGGCAAACTGAGGCACAGAAAGTTGAAATAAATTCAAAAGATCACTAGTTTAAAAATAATGGCAGAGCTAGAATTTGAACCCAGGGAACCTGGCTCCAGGGCTAGTGTTGGTAATATTACCAAGTTATGCATTTTTAATTGGGGCAGAGCATGTCAATGGACCAGAAATAGAAAGGTGTCTTGGGAGCTTTGGCCTAGCATGATGTTGTCCCAGTTATAACACAGCCCAAGCCCAGATGGACAAGAACATGTCCAGACAAATGCCCAGAGATAAAGACTTTGTTTTGTTTTTGCAGTGCTGGGGATTGAACCTAGGGCCTCCTGCGTGCTAGGCAAGCACAACCCCAGCTATCCCCAGAGATAAGACAGAGCTTAGTGCCTACTCTTTTCCCATTCTTTTCGGTTCCGTGGGGCCAGCCAGGCTTCAGTCCAGTATGACACTTGTCTCAAAGACCTGGTTAGCCTATTGGATTACTGGAGCCATCTCTGGCTCAGGGGGCTCTAGAGTGGCTCTAGAGTGGCCAGTGAGAGCCTGGGTACTATGACACTTCTGGATAGGATGTTTCATTTGTTTGTTTGCAGTGTTGAGGATTGAACTCAGGGCTTCTTCCACTGAGCCACAACACCAGCCCATCAGATGCAGGCCTGGGCTCAGCATGCCAAGCATCCCCAGACACCGGACTTCAGGTTTGTGAATCCCCAATCCAACAAGAAAATATTTCAAGGATCTTCCCTGATCCTGTGTGTTTCCTGACTCTGAAAGAAGGCCTCCACTTTGCATCAGATAGTTGAGCGTAATCTGGGAAGTCGGCCATTCCTGGGTTTGAATCTTGCCTGTGCTGCCTTTGGGGAAGTTAACTTCTCTGTGCCTCCATTTCTTCATCTGTCAAAGGGGATTGTACTCAAGCCTACTTAATAAGGTTGTTTAAAGAATTAAATCAATGAATCCACATCAGCGGCATAAAGTTCTCCAAGTGTAAATGTGTGGGCGACCATAATTATCTACACCTTGTCTCCCTTTTGGAAATGATTCTGTCTTGAGCCCCAAGATGCACATAATCACATCCGGGTAGGGAGTGGCATCGGGAACAAAGCCTGTGGCCCTTGCCAGGCCTCTCTTGGAAAGGAAATGGTTTCGTCACTCAGCTGTCTAGGTCAGGGCCACTTTCTTCAGGGAAGGGCTGGCTCTCTGAGGTCTTGCCAGCTCAGCATGCTTCGTTACACCCAGCAACCCAGCCTAGCTCTGCCAGCCCCCAGCGTGTGAAGGATCCTGGAGGACATATACACATCTTCTGGGCAGAATGCTCATTCATGACAGGCCCAAAGTATCATTGAGCTGGCTTTTTTTTTTTTTTTTTCTACATTATTGGGGATGGGATCCTGGGGTGCTCTACCACTGAGCTACATCCCCATTTTATTTTATTTTGAGACAGGCTAAGTTGCCCAGGCTGGCCTCAAACTTGTGATCCTCCTGCTTCTGCCTCCCGAGTTGCTTGGATTTCAGGTGTATGTCATCATGACCTTGTTCTTTTTCTTTTTTTTTTAGAGAGAATTTTTTAATATTTATTTTTCAGTTTTCGGCGGACACAACATCTTTGTTCGTATGTGGTGCTGAGGATCGAACCCAGGCCGCACGCATGCCAGGCGAGCGTGCTACCACTTGAGCCACATCCCCAGCCCATGACCTTGTTCTTGACCCTGGTGCTGGTGAGGATCCCATGGGAATTAGTGCCCTCTGGCCCTTTTGTTGACCTCCTGAATGGCCATGACTGTCGTCTTCAGCTAGGAAATCCTTGCATTAAGGAAATGCTACCCAGGATCCAGGGCAAGAGCAAGTTCTAAGCTAGTAGGAAACCCCTTACAAAGTTGCCTTGGGAGCCTCAGAGTAAAGCGTGGGGGTGACAAAGCCGGGATTGGGGGCTGTGTCTGTCTATTTACTCCATAGCAACTACCCCCAGTGCTCAGCAGTTACCAACATGGGTAAGTGCACAGGTTTTGGAACCAGACTCTCTTCCGTTGAACGCTGAGCCTGTCACTAGCAAGCTGGGTAACATTTGGCATTTCTCATCTGCAAGAAGGGATGCCTCTACTCACCTTTTTAGGTTGTTTTGAGGGTTCAATGAGTTTTTATAAAAATGCTTACAGCTATGCCTGGAGTGTAGTAGCATAAGTGTTAGCCATTTATGTCCTACAGGCTAGAGATATTAGTTCTGGACTGAGGCTCATATAAAAAGAAGGGACAAACCCAGAGTCTGAGACTGAGTTGATTTGACCTAATTCTGCTCTCTTTGAATGTTAGCTATCACCTTGTCTGAAAAGAATTCCTACTGTACATGCCATAGCAAAGTCCATGTTTCAATTCTGGGGACTGAATTCACCCAAAGTGGAGCACAAATGTCAGTGGTTTTAGAAGTGGGAATTAAGATACTCCTTGGTAGTAGAGACTCTCAGAATAATCCCATCCAAATGAACTTGACCACTGGTTTCCTGATCCTGGATCTCTGGGTGATCTGGTATACCTGCCCTTTGACCTGAATATAGGTGATATTAGTAATACATGAATGGATGAAATGCCAGCCCCACCTGGCTGGCCCAGAAAAAGGAAATGCTTCCCACACCTTGCCTTTGCACAGGGGCCCCCAGGGAAAGGCATCCCTGGAGCAAATGCAAGCCTCAGGCCTCAGCACCTGGGTGTGGCTGCAGGAACCACCCAGTACAGACCGGAGTGAACCTGCTGCCCTTTCCCTCCCCTGCCGCCAAGTCAAACAGAACACAGGGAACACAAATAGAATCATCACAATAAACCGGTTGTTGGAGCCAGACACAGGAGAACCCTGGCACTGCCACCCCCTTCTCGGGTCCAGACATGATGAGGTGCTCTGAGGGCTGGGGAAGGTGTGGCCCGTGGGCATTCCTGCCCAGCAAGAAACCCTCTGGCTTGTCTGGACTCATTGCCACCCACATGGACTGCTCCAGAAGTTGCTTGCCAAGGCAGGGAGGGAGGAGGGTCTCCCTTTCCTCCAAGCCCTGGATCACCGGGAAATGCCCTTCCCACCCACTCTGCTTGACTAACGCTGCTTGTCAAGGAGGGAACTCTTCAAACGCATTCAAATCCCAAAGGCATCTGAGGTTGAGAGGAATTCGTGCTGGACGTGATTCCCTGCAGGGTCAGGCATGGGGAGGAGGGAAGAAGAGAAGGTGGGGCTAGTCCTAAGTGACAGCTTCAGATAAATCTGCCTAGAATTCTCCAGGTAGCTGGTGAACTCAGGGAGTGCCCTCCCTAGCCTGGAGCAGGTCACAGTCCCCCAGAACCTGCCCGAACCTTTCTGGTGCATGTGCTCTGGGGCATGTCTCTCTCTGCCTCCTTGGATCTTGGGCCAATGAGGAAATATGGGTTAGTCCCAGGAGGCAGGGATGGACCTATGTTCTTACTTCACGGTGTCAGCAACTCTTCATAAAGTTCTAGCAGATCTTCCATCCTCCCTTTATTTTCTTTTTAATAAATTTGAGGAAAGAGGCTAGAGACTTCCTTCCTGTAGGAAGGAAAATTTGTGAAATAATCCAAGAGGTTTTCTATGTGTGCCAGCGCATCATGAGGAAGTAGGAAGAGTAGATCTGAAAATGGACACCTGGGTTGGAAGCCTGACTCTATCACATCTTTGGTTACCTTACTTAACTATTCCAGCCTCATTTTCTTCCATTGTCAAAATGAACAGAGGACCTAGTTCTCACGGAAGTTAGGAGGTTAAAATGAAAACAAATGGCCGGAAGCAGTGGTACACGCCCCTAATCCTGGTAGCTTCAGAGATTGAGACAGGAGGATCACAAGTTCAAAGCCAGCCTCAGTAACTCATTGAGACACTGTCTCGAAAAAGAGAGAGAGAGAGAAAAAAAAAAAAAGGTTTGGGATATGGCTCAGTGGTTAAGTGCCCTGGGTTCAATCTCTGGTACAAATATATGTATGTATGTATGTGTGTGTGTGTGTATGTATGTGTATATGTATGTGTATATATATATATATATATATATATATATATATATATATATATATATATATATATATATATATATTATCCTGTCTTGTCACTTGAAAAGCACTAGATGAATCTTCCTTCATATTTTCCTCCCCCAACACTGTTAGAGGTTTGCTGTATTCTTGATTGGCCTGAAAACTTGGAGAAGAGCTCGATGTGGTGTAATGTACTTATAATCCCAGCTACTCTGGATCCTAAGGCAGGAGGATTGCAAATTCAAGTCCAGCCTGGAAAACTTAGTGAGACCCTGTCTCAAAATAAAAGCACTTGGAGATATAGCTCAATGACAAATTGCTTGCCTAGCATGAGCGAGGACCTAGGTTCCAACCCCAGAACTAAGACACACACAATCACAGGCACACAAAAAAAGTGGAGGTGAGATTGTGAGATAGAATTGTACAGTAAACAAAACTTCTCTAACTCAACTCTGTGTTTAACCTTGGGGAGATAAGGACTGCTACTTCACTTCTTTCTAGATGGCCAGATGGGTTATTCAAGGCCTGGGGGCAATCACATCAATGCTTTCCTATCTGAAATAAAACACAAACACTTTATTCTCTTGCCAAAAACCCATCCAATCTAATTTACCCCCAAGTCAAGCTTTCCTATTAACCTGAACTTGAGGTTTCTCTCTCCTCTCTAGCTTATGCTCTAGGTGGGGCCTTGAAGGTAGCAACCCACACTCTTAAAGGGGTCTAACTTGACCATTGGTTGACAGAATAAAGTAGAAATTATCATTGCTTTCCTGAAAGTGGCAGAATTAGTACATTGCTCCCCTGCCTTCAGAATCTGCTTATTGTTGGATATGTGGTATACATCTCAACTATTATTTGGAGATTTTAAGTGCTGAGTTTGACTTTATTCCATTGACTATACACTTCTTTTGTTTGGAACTGGACAGCAGTTCCAAAAAGCTATTGTCTTCTATTAAGTGAGGAGCAAATATGAAAACATTATGATGGTGGATGAGGGAAAGATTTAGGAGTGCTGATCAACTGTGTAGAAACCTGGGGAGTGGCAATGGAGTGGGAAGAGAGGTGAGGGTGAACTGTTTAGACGAGGGTGTCAGGGAAGTGAGTAATGGGTAGGTCAGAGGATGGAGCAAGGAATATTGAAAGGGAATGGATACAGTCTGTAGATAGGTGGTAAGATGTCTGAATGGGAGCTCAGGGAGGCTATTGTGAAGCAGCAAGGAAGGAACCCTGAGGTGCAGAGATGGAAAATGGAATTGGATATGTGTTGGTGGAGGAATGGAAGGATAAGAGGCTAACTTCAAATGCCATTCATGTTCATGTTCTTTATGCTTCACCCTCTGAAAGACTATGTTCTTACCCCAGTGGCTTTTTTTTTTTTGTCCTCTCTTCTAGTCCTGGGGATAGAACCCAGAGCTTCATGCATGCTAAGAAGGACTCTACCACTGAGCCACATTTTTGGCTCTTCTTTATAGTGTTGTATTTCAAGACAGGGTCTCACTAAGTTAGTTGCCCAGGTTAGCCTTGAACTTGAGATCCTCTATCTCGGGGTCTCTAATAGCTAGGATTGTAGGCCTGAACCATTGTATCCCAGGCTAATGGTTTATTTTTAATTCGACCAAATTATATCCCCTTTGCATTCCCCTAAAAACAAAAATAAAAACAAAACCACTTAAATTCAGTCTGTGATATTTGAAGTAAATTCAAAGTCAGGAGGTTCTCCCTGAGCCTTATCTTCAAACTTCACATTCTGTTCAGGGGTTGTTTTCACAAGGTCATCTTGACACTTTACTACTGTTTCTTGATCTGGTTTTATTTACAGCTTGTTGCTGTTCGCTTCCTGTAACTGTTTGCAGAGACTTGCGAAGAAAAACCGAGGCTGGCACACAGAGATCTCATACTTGGCTGACTTGTAAAGACAGAATTAAGCAATGTACTGGTCTAAGCTTCAGATGCCATTGACCCGGGTTTTTCAGGCCTTCCCCCGCCCCGCCCCCCCCCCCCCCGTTTGGTACCAGGGATTGAATTCATAGGCACTTGGCCACCGAGCCACATCTCCAGCCCTATTTTATATTTTATTTAGAGGCAGGGTCTCACTAAGTTGCTTGGTGCCTCCCCGTTGCTGAGGCTGGCTTTGTTTTGATTCTCCTATCTCAGCCTCCCAAACCGCTGGGATCATAGGCGAGCGACACTGAGCCCAGCTGGCCTTCCCATTTTTAAGAATCACAACTCTCACGAATTACTTTCTCCCTTTGTGAAGAAATCCTTCTGAATGGGAGTTATTAGGCACTCCTCCCTCATGTCAAAGCTCCTCATCAAAGCTCTAAGGAATACATTTCTCAAGTTCTGCGGCTCTGAAAGCGTAAAAGGCAAATCCAAACTCCTTTTTGGTTCTCCTGGATTCTGAGTTCACTTCAGCAGGGGTTGGTCTCCAAGCTGGATTTCGTTCCCGTCTGCTAGGCAAGGCAGTTTGGTTAGAGGCTGTTCTGTGGTCCGCTGTCTGGAGGAGACGTCGTTTGGGAGGTCTCCCCGACAATTATGGCCAACTGAGGGTGGAGAGAGTGGTCTGGGTTTGGCCCTCAGTCTGGAGTCCCAGGCAGCACCGAGAGATCTTGGCTCAGGACCCGAGGCCGAGGCGTGCTGGGACAGCCTAAGGGGATGTCCTGTGTTTCCAGGGGCTGGGGAACCCTCTCTGGCCCGGGGGCGGGAGTTGCTGTTCCAGAATCGGTTCTGGCTCCACTGCCTCCTCAGCACTTTCTAATTGCAGCCCCAAACAACAACAGCCTCCGCGGCCGTCCTAGCAACAGGCTCCGCCCACCCGGCCTCCCGCTCCGCAGGCCGCACGTGACCGCGACGTCTGCGTCTCTCCCTCAGGGCGGGCGGGGAGGCGGGGAGGCGGGAGGGTGGGGGGGATGACGTTTACTTTGTCGTTTCCATGGATATAATGCATAGACGTCAACGTCGCCAGTGTTTAGTGTGTAACGTTCTTCCGTCTCCATGGGAACGTCAGGCGGCTAAACACTGGGCCCCAGCAACAGACTTCTGATTGGCCCGGGGCTTCCCGGGGCGGGGCTTCGGCGGCGGCGCCGGCTCCGCGGTGTTGCTGTTTTGGTTGTTGTCGACCAGTTGTTTATTTCTCCGTCAGAGCTGGGAGCTGAGGTCCAGAGCCGTCGCCAAGGACGGGATTCAGGAGAAAACGTGCTCAACGTGCAGCTGGCTCCGACCGATCACAGCCAACAACAGATGACATAGTTCCACTGTGACCAAGTTCATTTGTGGGAATCTTGGGCCTGCAGCCCGGCCGTCTGTCACCAGCCAGTATTTGGTGTTAGGAGCCCTGCCCCCACCCCGCATCACATCTCAGAAATGCCATTAGCCTCTTCGCCACATCCCAGAAACTGTGTTGCCTTCACAGTCGGCAGTTGGTTATGCTCCCAAGAGCAGTCGGGGGCCTTTCATACCCGATGCCTGGATTCCGTGCTATCCCTTCAGGATTTGGCTACATTTTTCCGTCTGGTCCTAATTCTGTTGAATGACATCATTTACCCTTATTCCCACCCAGAAATGTCCAGATTTCTTGTAGGTTAGTATAAAAGAATCCCAACGGATTTTGGGTGGGTACTTCTAGTTATGGACTCATTTTCTCTCTGCCCATTTTAATTAAAAAGGAGGGCCTTTTGATTTGTCTGAAAGAAATAGAAATAAATTGAGGACAGAGATGAAAAGAATATTAGTATGGAGCTGCCACATTTCTTTTTTCTTTTTGTTATTGAGGATTGAATCGAGGGAGGCTTAACCACTGAGCTACATCCCTAGCACTTTTTAGTTTGAGATAGGGTCTTGCTAAATTGCTTAGAGCCTCACTAAATTACTGAGACTGGCCTCCAACTTGCAATCCTCCTGCCTCAACCTCTAAGTCACTGGGATTACAGGCATGTACCACCATGTCGTAACAAAATGCCAAATATTTTCATATGTAATACATAAGGATGGAGTTAAACATTCCAGGCATGAATAAATGTCTCCAAAAGACAGTTTTCCACCTTTATTTTTCTTGTAGCATTAGGAATTGAACCTAGGGCTTTGTGCATGCTGGTAGGCAAGTGGTGTACCACTGAGCCACAACCCCAACCCCAGAAAGTCTTAACCTTGCCCTGGACTCCCATCAGTGAAACCAAGTTAACATCTGGCAAGAGATAGTGATCTAGCTTCAGGGGTTTCAATCAAGTTCTGCTTAAAAGAATGCCTTAAAAATCTTTAGTTATAGTGTCAAATAAAATAAATCTTCACTAGCTCATGCACATACAAGTCTGAAATGTTTCATAAAAGGTTTAGATGACCAGATAACATGCTTTCAAAACCCAGAGAGAGATATGCCAATACAAACCTCAAGTTGAAAACAAGAAAGTAAAATCACTCTCCTAGATTGGGGTGGCTATAAAATATATCTGTTCTCTCTAATCTTAGCCCACTACCTCCTTTCCCCTTCATCTGCTCTGATGAATATACTTGCTAATTCTCCCTGCCCCCATTTCTTGGCCAGCCTCACAGCCTGTAATTTCCTTCAGAGATGTGAGTGAAATTAAATGAAATTGGGAGCTTGCTTAATGCAAATAGAACCAAAGGGCACAGCTCTTTATCATAATGAACTTCATTCTGATTAAGTCAGGAACTGCAAGTGCTTACTATTTACCCAGTAAATATATTAAAGTGCCAAGCAAGTCTCCCTTTTGTCCTGACACTGCCAAGGAATATTTGAAAGTCTGATATAAGATCATTTTTAGACCATCAAACACCCCTTTCTAATTCTATCATCTCTTTATGTTTCCAGGAATGCAGAGTGTCTCGGTCTCTGAGAGCCAATGTATCTGGGTTACACTGAAAGAGGAGTAATGAGGCAATATTTACATTGAACATTGAAGATGACCTGAAAAGCTGGAAGAGGTGGCTGAGGACATTTTTTCAGTGTGGCTGAGGAAGAGGGGAGGAGGGTAGAAGATGACAGCGTCTCAAAATGCTTAGATTTGACTCTAGCAAGCAAACCAGATTTGTGACCTCGTCCAAGGACATCAATTCTAACCTCTCAGCTTCTTTGCTTTTAGTTCTTTTTGGCGGGGAGTGGGAGTGGGGGGATTATTGGCGATTGAACCCCGGAGTGCTTTACCATGCTTTACCACGGAACTACATCCCCAGCCCTTTTTTTTTTTTTTTTTTTTTTTTTGAGATGGGTGATCTCACTGAATTGCTTAGGGCCTCACTAAGTTGCTGAGGCTACCCTCCAACTTGCAATTCTCCTGCCTCAGCCTCCCAAATTGCTAAATTGCTGGGATTACAGGTGTGCACTACTATAGTCAGCTAGTTCTTTTTTTCTTTTTTTGGCAGTACTGGGGATCGAGCCCAGGGCCTCAAACATGTACTCTATCACTGAGCTACATCCACAGATTTCAATTTTTTTAAAAATTTGAAGCACAGGTGTGACAGTGCACACCTGTAATCCCAAAGATTTGAAAGGCTGAGGCAGGAGAATCACAAGTTCGAGGCCAGCTTGGACAATTTAGTGAGACCCTGTCTCAAAATAAAACTAGAACAGGGGTGGAGATGTAGCTCAGAAAGCCTCTGGGTTTCATCCCCAGTACCAAAGGGAAAGAAAAAGAGAGAGATAGGGTCTCACTAAGTTGCTCAGGCTGGCCTCAAGTTTTCGATCCCCCAGCCTCAGCCTCCAGAGTAGGTGGGATGACAGGTGTGTGCCACCACACTTAGACACATTTCATTTCTTTTTTTTGTTAGACCCAGACTTGATCATGGGCCATGATATATGGCTCAGGTTTAATCTAGGAAATACCAAATAAATTAATTTTATTTATTTGTTTTGGAGCTAGGGATAGAACCCAGCCTCACACATGCTAGGCAAGCACTCTATCACTAAACTACATCCCCAGCCCCTAGATTGTAGTTCTGATGATACTATAAGAAGCAGTTGGTTTCCTGTGCATTTGTGTGTGTACACACATGCATACACACACTCTCCTATCCTGAGCCATTTTATTCTGTTAAGCAAATTTACCAGAAGGACAATGATGTCCTCCTATGCTGTGGACTTCTTTGAACCTCAAGACAATGCCCCCAACCTGTTCCCTCATGTGTACAATGAGACCTGGAGAATTCACTTAGTTCATATGTTTCCTTTGACCTAAGAGGATCGTAATGGTACAGTGATTATTAGTGGGCACTGGGGAAATACCACCTGCTCTACAAATGCTTGATTATTATAAAGGGTACACTCTCCTCATTCCCCTAATCATCTTAGTGCTGATTGGAGTCTGTAACCAACAGGTTTCCATAGCCAAGAGGCCCTGCCCGAGCCAGGATACATAGGAAGAGGGACCTACCAGGCCAACTGAGGCCCAGGTACCTCATCCATGTCCCAGCCAGGCTGGAATGCAACTCCTCATGTCTGGCTTTCCTCAGATATGAAAATGGACACATTGCTACCAGCCCTACTTGCCTCTCAGCATTGTTATGAGAGTCACACTATGTAATACTAGCAGGAGGGCTCTGAAAACCATAAAGGAGAGTCATTTTACAGTTTAAAAATTAAAAAAAAAAAAATCCAGTGGGGTGAGCACATCTGTAATCCAGTCACTGTAGAGGCTGAGACAAGAGGATCAGAAATTTGAGGTCAGCCTGGGCAACTTAGTGAGACCCTGTCTCAAAATATAATAAAAAGGGCTGAGGATATAGCTCAGTGGTAGAGCACTTCTGGGTCCAATCCCAAGTAGCAAAAACAAAACAAGAATTTTTTTTTTTTTTTCACGATGAGGAAGAGATCTGGGTGGTGGTTCATACCTGTTATCCCAGCTACCCTGGAGGTTGGAGGATCTCAAGTTTAAGCCCAGCCTGGACAATATAGCAAAACCCTTCCTCAAGGGAGAAAAAAAAAGAAAAGAAAGAAAGAAAAAGTGGTGGTGGCCAGAGGAGATTTGAGGAGACCTGAAAATGGGCAGCAGAGTCAAGATGGAGTGAAGGGGCAAAATTCACAGACAGACCAGATGAATGTCCACCTATGATTAGATATGCTCTTTGTCAAGGAGTGCTCTGTCATTGTCCCTAACATTCTACTGTAAAGCAATATATTTCTTTGGATTAAGCATTTGCCACTCTCCTTAGGTGTCAGTTTTAAAATAAAAATTCTCTTGTGATAAGTAAGCTCCTGAAATTTAATGTAAATTAGGTCACCAGACATGACCCTCACAGGTTAGACAGTGCCAAGCAGGATCAATGGGCTCTTGCGCAGGTGCAGGTCTGAGTAACAGGATATAGGGTGCCTAGAGAAGATATTGTTTTATTTATTTATTAATTTATTTATGTATTGGTACCAGGATTGAACCCAGGGGTGCTTGACCACTGAGCCACATCTCCAGCCCTTTAAAAAAAGTATTTTATTTAGAGACAGGGTCTCACTAAGTTGCTTAGGATCTCTCTGAGTTGCTGAGGCTCAGTGGCTTTGAACTTGCGATCCTCTGCCTTAGCCTTCCAAGCCATTGGGATTACAGGCATGGGCCACAATGCCTGGCTGAAGATACTCATTTGAATCAAAGTCACTTCACAGTTGTGGGCCTTACTGATGAACCCATCCAGCAGCCCTGTAGCTCTACTCACAAGTGAGAGGGGAGACTCTTGGCAGGATCCTTACCCAGAGCCTCCCCAAATACCACTTTACAGTAATCCAGAGGTTTCCTGCTATTGGGTTCTAAGAGCAAGCAAGGGTTCTTGAAGTTGGGAACTAGATTGTTGACTTGATTTTACTGAACAGCAGTTGCTACTTATTATAACCATCATCTTATAAATGAGAAGACATTTTAACCCTACAAAAGTCAAAAGGACATAACCTAAGACTAAAGGACAGTCCTTTTAAATCAAATATATGTACCTTTATGACATTCCCTGTGTTGTCTTTATTTTTCCTCTCTTTTCTTTTGACAGTTCTGTTTCTTCTTTGGTATCCATGGGATGGTGCTGACAGTGGTGAAAAGCAGGTAGAAATATTAGAGAGAGGTAAAAATTTATCTCAAGGATTGATCCCTGATTAGCCTGACCACTTCTCACACTAGGCAACTTTGGGTCACCAGGTTCTTTGATAAAGGAGAGTGACATCATCTCAGCGGGATGGCTTCCCCATATCAGGAACCTATGGAATTTGAATAATTCTCTTGGAATTCCTTCTTCTCTTGGACAGATTAGTTCATTTTCATTTGGTCCAATCCTTGCTTGGACTATGTCCCACCCACCTGAACACTTTGGATTCTACCTGGGGAGGTGGGATTATTGATTGTTCCATGCCTGGTTCAGCCAGATCAGATGGAGATGAATGGTGGAGACTGGCATGGTTCCCAGAGGAGGGAACAAGCTTTCCTACTAGCATCTCAGGCAGGTGCTGGAGACACTGGTAGAGCCAGTGTAACCAGCACCTTGAGCAAGATTCAGCCCTTTATCCCTACTTCTAGTTTCCTTTCTTAGAATGAAAGCATTTTACAGATTCTGTGGTTTCCATACAGACCCAATGCAACCAGCACGAGGTACATGCATCTCCAAAGCCCAATGAAAGCTGAGGCTGTAATTTAATTCCAAGCAACATAAACATAATTAAGGCTCAGGAGACTGATATTCTCTCTTTGTCAGTTACTCCCTGGTAGGTACCTAGGGAAATTAATTCACTTAGGTCACCAGAGCACATCTACTACACTGGAGAAAATATTTAGCCCCTAATTATCCACTGTGAATTTGAAAATTATAAGATTAATATTTTAAAAAATATTACTAAACCTGTTCAAATAAAATGGCATAATAATATATCTCATCATTGAAACACAGTGTATATTAAATTATATAATCTTTGTAAAGTACTTAGCAGAATTCCCAAGCAAGCATTCAATAAAATTGGCTGTTATGATTTCCATTCATTCAGAAAAGTATTTTTGAGCACCTTTTATGTGCTAGATACTGTGTTAGATCTAGAAAGCCAATGATGAGTAAAGTAGGCAAAGCATCTTTCTTTCTGGAATGGGAGGCAGACACTAAGTAAACTCATTCAATAATTATTAGCTATTAGGCCTAGGCCTCTTAAAGTGCCTGAGGCTACATCAATGAAGGAAACAAAGACCCCTATCATTTAATTTTTCTTCTGGTGCTGAGGATTGAACCCAAAGGTACTCTACCACTGAACTACATTCTCAGCCCTTTATATTTTTAACTTTGAGACAGGGTGACCTTGAACATGTGATCTTTCTGCCCTCAGCTTCATGAAGCACAAGCCACCGTGCCAGCAAAACAAAGATCCTTATATTTGTGGAGGTTATCTTTTAGATATTAGGCCATCTGCTTGGTAAATAAATATGTATTATTGCCAATGTTGATAAGTGCTCTAATGAAAAACCTAAGGTGGAATGAGGGCTTCTAAGAAGTTCTTAATTTTGCCTGGGAATTATTTTGACCTCAAAGCCAAAGGGTGATTTATTTCACTGTTTTTCTCAGGGGTAGTACATGAGGATGTGACATTTGGCGTTTGAGATCCGGACAAAGAGTAGGATAAGTTAAGTAGAGTGGGGAGGTGGGGACAGAGAACACATGTACACTCATTAATTCTATGCTACCGTGCCTTTGAGGCCAGGACTGCCAAAGAACAGGAGATGATTCCTGCATCAGAGGTTTACAATCAGATTGAATTTGGTCCTTGGTTGCCCGTGCTTATCCCACTTCCTAAGAATCACTAACGGTTGCTATTAGCTGCTCCGCTTCCCGTGGTCCACATTGCCTGGAACAATTAGTTCCAAATACAACAGGAATAACCTCTCTGGGAACTGAGCGTGGCTTCTTGTCCTTGCTGTAATGAAAATCACCCTAGTGCCCCCCAAGAATGTGTCAGCATACATTTGCTGCTGGATTTAAATAATCAAGCCTGGATGGAATAATTCACCTCTCTCCAACACACACATCAGCCCACTTTTCTTTTTGCTACTGACTTCCCCCTCTCGTTTCAGTTTTAATGGTCTCCTTATGTCATTCCCATTAACATGTTTTCACAGCCTGGTTCATATTCCAGCTATGAAATAGTTCACATAGTTCAGAGCAGACATAATATTTACAGGAACTAAAGATGGGTGGATTCTGATAGTGGCTCGTGGAATGGTCTCCAGTTTGGTTAAAATAACAAAGAATTCAAGGAATGAGTGCTTTGAGTTTACTTCCCCTTAAGCCTTCCAAATACACTTGCTTGAATCCTGTGTAAAGATCAGCAGAATGCAGGGGAGTGGTGGCCCGGGTGAGAAAGCTGGATTTGTTCAGTGCTCTGCTGTTTTACAGCACAGATCCTAAGCTGAACTCTGTTTATTGTCAATTGCTCTCCAACAAAGGGTAAAATGGAATGCGCCTGTTTTCACATTCCTGTAAAAAGGGGCCCTGGAAGACCTCAAAGCCAAAGGGTGATTTATTTCACTATTTTTCTCTGCTTTCATTAAGACTCTAAGCTATGGAGAAGGATCTTACCAACCATCATAGTAGTGTGGTACCATCTAGAAGAAGAATCTCGAAGGGCTGTGTTTGCGTGAGAGTGAAATACAACTGTCCATATCCTGTCTGAAGTTTAGGGACAGCTCAGGAGGAAACTGAGTTGGGAGGAGCAGGGTAATTTCCAAATTTAGTAGCACAGTTCCAAAAGTTGGTATTCAAGGTCTAGGGGAGGGGGAGTTGTCAGCCAGTCACCTGATAGGGCCCGAAGGGTCCCCTGCAAGTTCCGGTGGCTGCAGAGTTGTCAGGATCATATCTTGGGTTCCTAACGCCTTAACCTCACACTGAGACGCATTTCCTCTGCCCAGATGCTCTGCTACCTGTTCTTCAGGGGCCAGTTCCTGCTTATCATTCATTTCTCATGGCAAATGTCCCTCCTGCTATCCAAAATAGCAACACAGTTCCTATAACATATCCTCTCATTTTGATAACCTACCCAGCATTTACTTTTTTTTTTTTAAATAGGGATTGAATCAGGGTACTTTACTGCTGAGCTACATCCCCATACCTTTTTATTTTGAGACATAGTCTCCCTAAATTGCTGAGGCTGGCCTTGAACTTGTAATCCTTCTGCCTTAGACTCTCAAATTGCTGAGATTATAAGTGTGCACCACCATGTGCTACAGCATTTACTTTTTTTTTTTTAAGAGAGAGAGAAGTTTTAAATATTTATTTTTCAGTTTTTGGTGGACACAACATTTTTATTTTATTTTTATGTGGTGCCCCTGCGCATGCCAGGCAAGTGCGTTACCGCTTGAGCCACATTCCCAGCCCAGCATTTACTTTTATTTGATGCTTTTGTTTGTTTTCTTGTTTATTCATTACTAGACTGTAACCATCACCTTACAAGTAGTGTCTATATTTTCTATGCATGCCAGTGGCTTGCACATAGTAGGTGCTCAATAAAGGTGTTGATGGAGGCATAAAAAATAGAATACTTGACTCTGTACAATTTGAATTAAGGCTGAATTAACTTTGCAGGGGCCCTATCCCAGTACCTGTAGGTAATTGTTTTTTTTGGCTCTTATACAAGGAAATAACATTTTTGAGGCATGTGAAACTTCTTTCTCCCCTGAAGGGAACTCTGAAACCAATGGAAAAATAGAAAGCAGGCTAGAAATATCTGATAAGAATACAACTAAATTAATCTCAAATGAGATATGTGATAGAAACACCTCAGGCCTGCTCTTATCTGAACTTATAATCTAAAACCAAATCAATGTGAAACTCTTTGGCTTTCTCCATCATTATTCTCTGGTCAGTTTACCATGTGGCCAAGGAATGGGTCAGAAAGGCGGGGATGGTCTGCTGTGGCCTGGAGCCGTCATGCAGTCAGCCTGTTTGGTGGCCAACGAGAAGAGTGTGAGTTGAAGAACATCGTGGCTTTGGTTGTTGCTGGATTTTGTTTTAGTTTTGGTTTCCCCAGCCTATTGCACACCCCCTTAATCCTCTCTTTTCCAAGTTGTAAGCTTAGACAGACACCAGTTGGGTGAAGCCTCAGGTTCAAATGATCTTAACTTAGATATTGAAATGTGAACAGCAAAAGAATTCCCAAGTCCTCACCAACTGTGAAGTTTTCCATTCACAGATAGCAAGGTCCAGGTAAAAGCAGTCTTTACCCACAGACACCCTCTGGGCAGGTAACCCATGGTTTATTCCAAGCCACCTGATGAATCTGGAGAAGGGAATAGAATGGCCCGGTCAAGTAGGGGCTCCTCCCATTCCTTCATGTTAACCAATCTGGAACAGGCAGGAGCACGTGGAGTGCTGTTTATAACAGCAGAGACCAGCTTGGCCCAGATGGGGCTGATGTAGGAGATGTAGCCAGGCCTCAGGTGGGCCTCTGCTATGTGATACTCTAGTCCTCTGTTCTGTGCAATTCAGACAGTCAACAAATACTGCCCTGGTCCCAGTCCTGTGCCCAATCATGGCTGGATTGCTCAAGAAGTCAGGTCAGCACGTGCTGGGGCAGGGGTGGGGGGGAGCTCCAGAAAGAAACAGGAGAGCTGGATCCATTATTTCATTTATTGAGAGCTCTGTGTTGGGTAAGGCACTGTTCCTGGCAACGGGGAAACAGTGAGTCCCGCAGGTCAGGGATTCCTGCATGATTTTGGCATACTCGTAATTTTTTTAAATAAAATCTTATTCCACAATTCAATATTATTATTTTCTTAATTACTTGAGGGTATAGTCTAATTGTTCTAGTGCTAAGGCCATAAAAGTTGTATTATACTCTGTAGCCAGTACTTTAAACTAAATACTTAGATATTTACTTTTATGCCCCGTTTTTTCCTAAAATGTCACTTGTAAAATTATCCTGAATTAGGACAAGGATTGTGGCTCAGTGGTAGAGCACTTGCCTAGCATGTGTGAGGTACTGGGTTTGATCCTCAGCACAACATAAAACATAAGCAAATAAAATAAAGGTATTGTGTCAATCTCTAAAAAAAAAGATAGTGAGATAGAAAGAGATAAGAGAGAGAGAAAAAATATTTTAAAAAACTAATCTGAAGTTTTGGAGAAACATATGGGATATAACCCTCCCTCTCTCTCTTTTTCTGTGCAGTCCTGGGGATCAAACCCAGTGCTTCATGCATGCTAGGGCTCACTGACATCATTTCTATAAGGGGTGGCTATAGATTTAAAATTAAAGCACCTCATACCCTCCTAGGCTGCAAGTGTGAAGTGTTCTATGCAGTTCTAAGGTTGCTTGTTCCTCTTGGTGTTATAAGCATCTAAATTATTATACCTGATAACAGCAGTGCCAACTAGAGTTTTGTTTCTCCTTACTTGAGGGGGACATAGGTAAGAAGTCACCCGTCGTATCCTTTTGTCCAAAAAGGAGAATCCATGATCCCTCTTAACCACAAGGACAATCGCTGATGAGCTTTCTGTTTAACATTTATTCATTCCACAAACATTTGCTGAGTGTCTACTAGTGTCAGGAAGTGAGGCCCTGAGGATGGATACCTACCGAGTAAGACGAGGCCCCAGTTCTGGAGAAGCTTATGGCTGAGGGGAAGACAGACAATGGAAAAGTGCCTGCCCAAACAGACAGGGTATCACAGTGATAAATGCTCAATAGGAAAGAAATCCAGGTAGTGTGACACAAAGTGACAGAATGGGACAGACTGAGGGGCAAGGAGGAGGAGTGATGCAATGTACAAGGGGGTGGGGCAGGCTTCCTGGAGAAGGGGATATTGGTATGAGGAAGAGTCAACATGTCACAAACGGGGGGCGGGGGGGGGGGGACAGTGGGTACCTCAGACCAGCGCCAGTGGCAGAACCCACTTGGCAGATTTAAGGAAGAGAAAGAAGGACGGGGTGAGGAAAAGAAGTTCAGAAGAGGCTGGAAGGCTTGGTAGAGCTGGATCCTACAGACCAGAGACCCCCGGGAGGGAGTGCAGATGTGTCCCTGTGTGTCATTCCATAAGTGAGACTCTAAACAGGTGGGACAAAAGGTCTGTTCAGGTTTGTGATTTAATTTAGAGCCCCCCCCCCCACTCCCAAGGTGGAGAGCAGATCCTGTCAGGGTCTGGTCTGTCCTGGTCTTAACTTGAAGACCTCGCAATCCAGGGTGGGCCAGAGTCTGAAGGTGAAATCCTTAGCGGAGTTATTTTTGGAATTTCACGAGTGATCCTTAACTGGTAATCCTCCAGGTAAAACATCAGTGGAGAACTTCAGACCTCCTCTGGGAATTGCAACTGGAAGCCTCTTTGCATTAAACAAAAGTTGTCACAAGGATGAAGCCATGCTCTATGGATCAGAAGCCTAACTCTGAATTCCTTGATACCCATCATGATTTTCCTGGTTTAGGATATTTTTTTTCCCTTTGCATTACAGTGATCAATTGTAACAATCTCTTTAATGTTGTTCTTGATGCTTGGATGTGGTGGCACATGTCTGTAATCCCTGCAATTTGGGAGGCTGAAGCAAGAGAATCACAAGTTTGAGGCCAGCCTCAGCAACTTAGCGGGATCCTGTATTCAAAATAAAAAAATAGACAGGACTGGGGATGTGGGCTAGTAGTAAGTGCCCTAGGTTCAATCCCTAATACTGCAAAAATGAATCAAAACTGAAACCCTCTTGTAAAGTAAGATGGTGGATAAGATATCTTGACACTGAGCGCGTCATGTGCCAGCTCTTTCAAGATACCCACAGCCCTGCCCATGCCAACTGTGAGATTTTCTCATGGGCTGGGAGCCCTGCAGTTGAGGTTGCTCAGTCAGGGTGTGTTGTTATCCTACAGGTTTAGTGACGTAGGTGGGGCTCCTTTGGGATTGCAACAGTTAAATCCAGCAGAGCCACAGAAGGTCACTTTAGGACATTTGAGGAGCTGACACCCAGAGAGGCCCACTTGCCTGCTGATGGAGCACTCTTGTTTCTGTAGGGTCGGTGTGGCAGATGAACCAGTGTGGGACCAGTGGCGGAGAAAGATGCCGCTGGCTTGGGCTGAATTGCGTCAGTCTTTGGCACCGCCGCTGGACCCCAGTTTCCTCAGCTCCAGATGGAGTGTATCCCAGGAACCACACAGAGCTTTGTTTAAATGCTCACATTAGCAGCAGGACGGGGATCCCATTGAATCATCATCTCCTGTCAAAAAGCCAAGAGTTGTTCAAAATGAAAACAGCATTTTTTTTTTCCCCTAAAGAGGCTAAATCACTAGGACTAATTAGTCTGGGTGGTGGTGTGTGTGTGGGGTGGTGATGGTGGTAACTCTGCCTCCGCTGTTCTAAATAGGGGCAATGTTTTTATTCACAGTCTGAAGCTTAGGGGGAGTAACCTTGACCTCTAAGGCTCCGCATTGAGCTCACATGTGTGTGAGTCCCATAGGAAGGAATCAGGGAATGCTTCTCTCCCTTGTTGGGTCCAGACATTTAGAATGAATAAATTAAAGGGTGCTGCTGACACAGTCATTGTCATTGCAGACAATGTGGTGTTTATATATGGACACTGACTATCTTTCTCATAGGGCTCGATAACAAGGGTGAGTTTGATCCTTCATCATGAGCCACTGGGATATTACACATAGGCTGCATCTACTGAAAATAGCACAAGCATCTTGTTATTTTTTCTTTCCCAATTTTTGCCTATTCATACACAAGAATAAAAGACAGCCTATCAGCCCTTCCAAAGATTTAAAGAACACTATTTCCTCTCTAAGTACTCATCAAGAACAATCATCCATGTTCTCCTTGCCTGGATGAGGACATTCAGTCATTCATTCAACAGCTATTTATTGAACACCTACTATGTGTCAGGCACTGTCCTAGCTGCTAAGTGAACATGAAGGAGACAAAGGCCAAAAGTTGTCAGACAAGTCTAAGAAGTGACTTCCCCAAGTCCCTGGAGGAGTTGATTTTGGTGTATGCATCTTCCTGACTTCTGGTCCCATGCTCTGACCACAACCCTTCACCACTAGACCACACTTCCCCAAATAAATAGCTACTTCTGCCTGCTAGGGACAGGCTGTGTGCGGCAGCATTTACGTAGGCGGCACAAGACAGCAGCCTTTCACTTAATGTTGCAATAATACCAGGCTAAACAATGTGCACCCAAATGCAAAAGTTATCCAACAGCTTGATGTGGGCCAGGTCTCTTTATTCAGCTGTCATAGGGAGCGTGCAAAATAGGAAAAGCCCATATGTGATAAGGAAAATCTACTGAGGAAAGAGGAGTTTGATTTCACTTTGGATTAAAATCAGGTGTGAGCTTCTATTCTCTTCACTTTTGGATCCCCAGATAGGAGGAACTCAGTTTACATAGATAATCACTTATATGTAGGTTCTGGTCACATGCTCAAACTTGTCCACAGCATGGAATCTCTGCCCTGCTGGAGGGCAGCTCCACGCTCACAGAGGCACACACACCTGTCTCAAAGTCACTCTAACCTTTGCAAGTGGCAAAAATAATTTCACATATGGGATCTGATTTGTCTTTATTTTTAGACTCTATTTTGTAAACTCCATTTTTTTTAAGCTTTATTCTTTCTTTTTCCTGGGGATTGAACTCAGGGGTACCTAAGCACTGAGCTACATCCCAGCCCTTTTTATTTTTTATTTGTAAATAATGTCTTGCTAAGGTACTAAAGGCCTTGCTAAGTTGCTGTGGCTGGCCTCAAACTTGGAATCCTCCTGCCTCATCCTCTCAAGTAGTTGGGATTAAGGCATGTACCACTATGCCTGTCTAGCTTTATTTTATTTTTAATTGACATAATAATTACATATATATGGGCTGGAGATATGACTCATTGGTAGAGCGCTTGCCTAGCATGTGCAAGGCCCCAGATTCAAGCCCAGCACCAAAAAAAAAAAAAAAAAAAAGTTATACATATTTACGGGGTACAAAATGATATTTCGATACATGTATAGATCCTGGAATGATTGAATCAGAGTAATTAGCATCTTCATCACTCAAACATTTATCATTTCTTTGTGGTAAGAACAATTAAAATCCTTTCTTTTAGCTATTTTAAAGTATACATTATTAACTGTCACCACACTATGCAATAGGACACCAAAATTTACTCCTCCTATCTAATTATAGCTTTGTACCGGATGTCCAGCCTGTCCTCTTTCTTGCCCACCTCCCTCCTCAGCATCTTTCTCTTCTCTACTTCCATGAGTTCAACAGCTTTAGTTTCCATGTTTAAGTGAGTTACTATGGTATTTGCTCTGTGTCTGGCTTATTGTACTCAATGTCCTCTAGATTAACCCATTTTGTTGCAAATGGTGGAATTTCCTGTTTTTTTTTTTTAAGGCTGAATAGTACTTCATTGTGAATGTACAGTTCATTTAAAAAAAATCCATTTGTATATTGATGGACACTTAGGTTGTATCTTGGCTATTGTGAATAATGCTGCTGTGAGTACAGGTATGCAGACATTCCTTCAGCATACTGATTTTCCCCCTTTGGGTTTATATCCAATAGTTGGGTGGCTGGATCAACTCTTTTTATTCTTTTTTTTTTTTTTTTTTTTAAGAGAGAGTGAGAGAGGAGAGAGAGAGAGAGATTTTTTTTTTTTAATATTTATTTTTTAGTTCTCGGCGGACACAACATCTTTGTTGGTATGTGGTGCTGAGGATCGAACCCGGGCCGCACGCATGCCAGGCGAGTGCGCTACCGCTTGAGCCACATCCCCAGCCCCTCTTTTAATTCTTTATTTAAAATTTTTACTATTGCATGTATTTTTCCTGTGCTGGGGATTAAACACAGAACCTTGAACCCAGTAGGCAGGCGCTCTACCATTAAACTACATTTCCAACCCATTCCACTTTTAAAAATGTGATTCTGCTGTCCTTGAATGGATACCAGGAGTAGACTGAGATAGAAGCATATCTTAGAAGGATCACAGTTCGAATGTTAATGGGGCAGGAGGGTGGGGGGGTTCTGAGGTTGTATTATCTTTTTAAAAATATTTATTTTTAAGTTTTAGGTGGACACAATATCTTTATTTTACATTTATGTGGTGCTGAGGATCAAACCCAGTGCTTGGTGCATGCTAGGTGAGTGCTCTCCCACTGAGCCACAACTCCAGTTGTATCATCTTATCCCACTGCTCTGGTTCCCTAGATGTCACTCTCAGCCCTTTTTAATCCTTATCATTTCAATACCCAGAACACAGAGGATCTAGGCCCTGTCTCTGTGTTGAAGTTACTTCCTTGGGACCTGTCTCCAAACCCTCTTTGTGTTCCATGGCACCTTGTTCTTACCTCTGTCAAGCCATTTGCTGCTGCCAAGAAATTCTCTATTGAGTTGTCTATGTTCCCCATGAGTTGGATTCTCTCTGAGGGTAGGGACAGGACCACCCTGTTTATTATAGTAGACACCAGCCCCCAGCCCAGAGCCAGGCTAAGTTAGGTTCTTTGTTGCTGTTGTAGATGGACACAATATCTTTAATTAATTAATTTATTTATTTATTTATTCACAGCCTCAGTCTCTATTTATTTATCTTTGTATGTGGTACCAGGTATAGAAACCAGGGCCTCACATGTGCTAGCCAAGCTCTCTACCAATGGCCACAACCCCAGCCCCCATGTACGGTTTTGATAGTTCTTTGTTAAATAAATAAAAGAAAGAATGAACGGTGGTCTGTCTTTTTCAGAGGAGAAATGTATTAAGTCTTCAACTCTCTGGTCATAGTGGTTCCAGAAAGGAAAGAGTTAAGCTTTCTGGAGGAGACAGGCTCAACACAAGACCCCCTTTCCTTTTTTTTTTTTTTTTTTAATTGGCAAAGGCAGGATAGGTGATACATGAGATAAATCCTGGGTATAAAATCTCGACACATCTTTTAGGTGTTGACCTGAGCTGTTTCAGACCTGAAGGGGAAGTAAATCAAATCATTCTAGGTTTTTCTCTTAAGTGGTTCTGAGATTCAATTGTGAGAATAGAAGGCAAGGCCAGACCCAGGAATTCAAGACTTGACCTACTTTGTCGAAGCTAATAATAAGAGGAGAAATAAATTTGCCTTCATAAACTCTCTCTCTCTCTCTCTCTCTCTCTCTCTCTCTCTCTCTCTCTCTCTCAAAATCAAGGTCGGTGGGATAGCCTAACAGATGATAGAATTAGCAGAGCAGAAGACCCCGAAGAATTGCCTTAGGATTCAGGGGACCTCCAAAAAGTCTGTTAACGTGGGCCCCCACCGCGCACCTTTTTGGTGAGGGAAAAAAAGCGTCTACATTCCCATCAACATAAACCAATGACATACAGTGATGAAATTCTGTTTTCACCTCTGCCTGTGACAGGGAATGCAAAAATAGCAAGTGGCCCAGTTCCACGAATCCCCGCCTCCCTGCCCTCGCCGCTCCCGCCGGGTTCGGATCTCTAAGAATGGAGGTTAGCGCATCAGCCCGCACTAGAGGCGCTCAGCCCCCGGACTCGGCGGGTGATGTCAGGCGGCGGGAGCGGCCGCAGCCGGGACAGGGAGGCCGCGGCCCCTGGGGAGCGGGGAGGGCGGGTGGCCTCGCTGGACCGACGGGCGCACCCGGCCGCGCGGCGTCGCCTGGCGACGGCCCTGGCGGCGCTGTGTTGCTGTAAACAGCAGCTTCCCTGTTACTATCTATAGCAGAATCGCCTGGCTCCCGGGTGCGGCGGCGGGAGGCAGGTTCGCGGTTCCGCTCCCCGCGCACCAGGAACGGTCTGCCCGCTGCCCTATTGTGCCTTGTCCACTGTGGGCCCTGTGTCCAGGTCCAAAGTGTGGAAGGCGGGACACAGGGGCTCTGCAAGGGACCTGCGGCGTATTGCCCTAGAGGTAGCCAGCACGCTGGGACTGATCCAGGGCAGTGTGACCCCGGTTGTCCTTTGCTGCGGGGCAGGAGATTGGGGGCATCTGGGGGTGTGGTACACTCTGGGGCATTTTCCCTCCCCCAAACCTCATTTTTCAGGATGAGGAAATGGCCACATAGCCGCGCTGGGGTCCCAGCGACCAAGGTCTTCTGTCTGGGCACTGCTGGGCACTGTCCTTCCAGTCCCCCAGTCCTCCCCCCTCCAAGTTCGAGCTGGAAAATCACCCGCTGCTGCCTCCCGGTTAGCGCAGCTTCCTGGCGGGACCGAAGCAGTCCCCATCTCCCCAGCGCGGACTCGAGTTAGATCACCCCACTTATCATCCCACCTTGTAACCCTCGATTGGACACTTGCCTAGATAACGCAATTGCGGCCCCACTCCGCGGTCTCACTCCCCAGCCCCAGCCCAGAAGAAGGCAAACGACCCCTTCTGACATTCTAGCACCGAGGTTTTGCACAATGTTTATCGGATAGTGTCTCAGATTTGACAATAACACTAATATCTCCACATACGACTAAGAAAAAACTGCGCTATCTTCCTTGAAAAGAAACGAACGAATGAATGAAGGAATGAATGAACCCACATCAGCGATAAAGCAGGTTATCGTATTCTTACTTTGGATCCTCCACTTTCTGCTTCAAAACGCAGTCCTAGTGTTGCTTGAGCCCAGGGACTCAAGGAGAGGACTGAGGGTCTGATTTCACAATTCGCATTGAATTAGGACTAAGGGAATGGGGGTAGGACGCATTCGTCCGGGAGCAGAGGCTTCAAGCCCTCAGCGCCGAGTACCTGTTTCTCCTATACCTGTCCCCAGTTTCTGGACAGTGCTAAAGAGGCGGCTGTCATCCCGTCTCTTCCGACCTCGGGAACAAGGGTCCGCATTGAATCAGGTGCGAATGTTCGCTCGCGTTCTCCGCCTTTCCCGCCTCCCCTCCCCCGGCTGCGGGCCCCCGCCTCCCCCAGCGCTGCACCCTCGGTGTTGGCTGCAGCCAGCGAGCAGTTCCCGTCAATCCCTCCCCCCTTTACACAGGATGTCCATATTAGGACATCTGCGTCAGCAGGTTTCCACGGCCGCTCACTGTAGTCGTGGGGGGAGTTATCCCCGAAATCCCACACATGGAGGGGTCCAAGAGACCCCTAAGACCGGAATGCAAAACGTTCATAGGATAAGAACACACAGGAAGACAGGAACAAGTGGCTACGAGTGCGGCGGAAGTGACAAGCCGGCCACAGAGGCACTCAAGAGCACGCGCTTTCCCCCGAGTGCCTCAGTGGTTGCGACCAGTGACGTATTAGCTCATTCATAAAATGCTGTTATAAAAGCGGTGGCTGCGGCGCCTAGTACTCCAACCGCATCAGCAGCGAGAAGCCGAGACTGAGCTGGCGGCGGCGCAGCGAGCGAGCAGTGACCGCGCTCCCACTCAGCTCTGCTCCACAGCTCCCACCCTTCTCCGTCCCTTGGTCCCTCTCCCGGCTTTCACAAACCGTGACAATGATGTTCTCGGGCTTCAACGCCGACTACGAGGCGTCATCCTCCCGCTGCAGCAGCGCCTCCCCGGCCGGGGACAATCTCTCCTACTACCATTCACCGGCCGACTCCTTCTCCAGCATGGGCTCTCCGGTCAATGCACAGGTAAGTTGGATTCGTGCCGCTGTGGGACCTGGGACTTTGTGTCTCCGGGAGGAAAAAGCGGGTGGGATGCTCAGGGAAAACAGTCGGGGTCTCCCTTTAGCTAGCGAGGGAGGTTGCCGCGATTGGAGCAACCCTAACTTGGGAGCTCGGGACTTGTTCTCAGCACTGGCACGCTTGTCATAGTAAGACTTGGATCCCCTTTCCCGCTGCAGGTTCATCCTGAGCAGCCTCTGGTCCGCACTCCATGACTTGTCCCTGACATTAGCTGGGCAAACGTGTCCCAAGCAAAGGCTCGCTAACTAGAGCCTGGATTCTCCCGGGAGGCGGCAAAAAGTGGCAATCCCCTCCTTCCCGTGGCAGCCTGGAGCAGGAAGGAGGGCTCAAGGAGGAGGGTGCAGCGAGCGGGTGTGTAAGGCAGTTTCATTGATAAAAAGCGAGTTCATTCTGGAGACTCCGGAGCGGCGCCTGCGTCAGCGCAGACGTCAGTGATATTTATAACAAACCCCCTTTCAAGCGAGTGATGCTGGAGGGATAACGGGAACGCAGCAGCAGGATGGAGGAGAAAGGCACTGCTCTGCGGACTTCTTGGGAGGAAAGGGAGAGAGTTTTCATCCAGAATGAGAAGCTTTTAAGATGAGCAGTCCATAACAGGACCGTGTCTCTCCCTCTGTCCCCCAACTGCAGGCGGCACTAACTCTGCTCTCCCCACCTGTGTCTGGAACACGCTCGCTCACGTCAGCTTTCCCCTTCTGTTTTGTTTTAGGACTTCTGCACGGATCTGGCTGTCTCCAGTGCCAACTTCATCCCCACAGTGACTGCTATCTCGACCAGCCCGGACCTGCAGTGGCTGGTGCAACCCACCTTGGTCTCCTCCGTGGCCCCATCGCAGACCAGAGCTCCTCACCCCTACGGAGTCCCCACTCCCTCGACTGGGGCTTACTCCAGGGCTGGAGCGGCAAAGACCATGACAGGCGGCAGAGCGCAGAGCATCGGCAGGAGGGGCAAGGTAGAACAGGTGAGGAGCTCTTCTGTATCTGGGGACAGAGGAGGGGCAGTGGAGATGCCGGAACAAGGTAGAGAGGAGGCAGCCCTAAAGAAATTGCCTGCACTTCCTGACCCTGCCTCCAAGCCCTTTCCATTAGAGTCATACTTAGTCCTGCTCCAAGAAGTGCCCTCTAGTTTCTTCCCAGATAGTTTCCTACCTCATGTTTTAGCTTGGGCTCTTCTTTGTTCCCCTGCTGAGAATCTTACTTTAAATGCAGGTCACACCCAGCTTGCAACTGCAGGTTAGAAATGGCTTCAGAGAGGTGCCAGGAAGCTGCCAGAGCCAGTTTTATTGGGGCCAGGGAATGCAGGTGATGGCAGACACTGTTACTGAATGCTGTTCTTTTTAAAATTTTAGTTGTCTCCTGAAGAAGAAGAGAAAAGGAGAATTCGAAGGGAAAGGAATAAGATGGCTGCAGCCAAGTGCCGGAACCGGAGGAGGGAGCTGACTGATACCCTCCAAGCGGTAGGTAGATCCTCTGGGTCACTCCTTTTAAAAAGTTAGGGACAAAGTTGGAGATTGGGCATAGGGAGCAAGGCCCTTGAGGAAGACTGTGCCTTATGCTGTCCTTCATCCCCCTGTGTACAGGAGACAGACCAACTCGAAGATGAGAAGTCTGCTTTGCAGACTGAGATTGCCAACCTGTTGAAGGAGAAGGAAAAACTGGAGTTCATCCTGGCAGCTCACCGACCTGCCTGCAAGATCCCAGATGACCTGGGCTTCCCAGAAGAGATGTCTGTGGCATCCCTGGATTTGAGTGGGGGCCTGCCAGAGGCTGCCACTCCAGAATCTGAGGAGGCCTTCGCCTTGCCCCTGCTCAATGACCCTGAGCCTAAGCCATCGGTGGAGCCTGTCAAGAGCATCAACAGCATGGAGCTGAAGGCTGAGCCCTTCGATGACTTCCTGTTCCCGGCATCATCCAGGCCCAGCGTCTCTGAGACCGCCCGCTCAGTGCCAGACATGGACCTGTCTGGTTCCTTCTATGCAGCAGACTGGGAGCCCCTGCACAGTGGCTCCCTGGGGATGGGGCCCATGGCCACAGAGCTGGAGCCCCTGTGCACCCCGGTGGTCACCTGTACTCCCAGCTGCACTACTTACACGTCTTCCTTCGTCTTCACCTACCCCGAGGCTGACTCCTTCCCCAGCTGTGCGGCTGCCCACCGCAAGGGCAGCAGCAGCAATGAGCCCTCCTCTGACTCACTCAGCTCACCCACGCTGCTGGCCCTGTGAGCGGGCAAGGAAGGGGAGGCAGTGGGCACTCACAGGTGCCCCTGCCCCAGTTGGTGCATTACAGAGATGAGAAACACGTCTTCCCTCGAGGGTTCCTGTAGACCTAGGGAGGACCTTATCTGTGCGTGAAACACACCAGGCTGTGGGCCTCAAGGACTTGAAAGCATCCACATGTGGACTCAAGTCCTAACCTCTTCCGGAGATGTAGCAAAACGCATGGAGTGTGTATTGTTCCCAGTGACACATCTGAGAGCTGGTAGTTAGTAGCATGTTGAGCCAGGCCTGGGTCTGTGTCTCTTTTCTCTTTCTCCTTAGTCTTCTCATAGCATTAACTAATCTATTGGGTTCATTATTGGAATTAACCTGGTGCTGGATATTTTCAAATTGTATCTAGTGCAGCTGATTTTAACAATAACTACTGTGTTCCTGGCAATAGTGTGTTCTGATTAGAAATGACCAATATTAAACTAAGAAAAGATATGACTTTATTTTCTAGTAGATAGAAATAAATAGCTATATCCATGTACTGTAGTTTTTCTTCAACATCAATGTTCATTGTAATGTTACTGATCATGCATTGTTGAGGTGGTCTGAATGTTCTGACATTAACAGTTTTCCATGAAAACGTTTTATTGTGTTTTTAATTTATTTATTAAGATGGATTCTCAGATATTTATATTTTTATTTTATTTTTTTCTACCTTGAGGTCTTTCAACATGTGGAAAGTGAATTTGAATGAAAAATTTAAGCATTGTTTGCTTATTGTTCCAAGACATTGTCAATAAAAGCATTTAAGTTGAATGCCACCAAATTCGTGCTCTTTTCTTTTCGTTCTGGGAGTTTTGTAAGATTCTGAAAGGTATTATTGGAGACCAGTTTGTCAGGAAGGGTAGCTCCTGGAGGGGGACACACCCCTCTGTCTGATCCCTTACCAAAGAGGAGAAGGAAACTAGAGAGGCAATTTTACAAATATGTGTCTTCACATTGCATTGCTGAAATTCTCTGCTTTCTGGCTCTGGGGGCAGAAATCTGTCCAGTAGGTTCTGTGTCTTTCTGCTTCTTTTTCTGTTTTGGTAGCAATGGGAGAAATGTTTAAATCTAGTTGTGCCGACTCTAAATTCAGATGTTTTAATCTTAAAGGACTCCTTTGAACAAACAGAGCTAAGTTTTGCATACACCAGTTTAACTTAAAAAAAAAATGTGGTGCAGTTGATTGAGCTCAGGTACTCACACAATGCTAAGCAAGTGGTTTACCTAGCCCTATTTTAAGTTTTGTATTTCTCAAAAAATTATGTGAAGGGATGCTCCTACCTTAAAGGTGAACAAAGTGAAGACTAGTTGGAATGAATGATTTTCTCAACATTCTACTGTGGGGATTAGAATCTTTACTTCCTACTCTTTGTCCAAACCATCAGGTTGAATTGCCTCTTAAAACTAGGTTTAGCTAGGTGTGGTGGTACACGCCTGTAATCCCAGTGGCTTGGGAAGCTGAGGCAGGAGAATTGCAAACTCAAAGTCAGCCTCAGCAATTTAGTGAGGCCCTGAGCAAGTTAGCAAGACCCTGTCTCTAGATAAAATACAAAAGGGCTGGGGATGTGGCTCAGAGGTTAAGTGCCCCTGAGTTCAATCCCTGGTATCATAAACAAAACAAAACTAGATTTAAGGGCTAGGGATGTGGCTCAGTGGCAGAATGCTTGCCTAGCAGGCACAGAGCCTAGGATTCAATCCCCAGCACCACAAAATAAATCAACAAAAGTCCTGCTAATTAAAAAAACCCAAAACAATAACTAGTTTAAAAAAAGTTTTCACTTGGTTAAAAAAGCCCCAACTTTTTAGTCTTTAGCTCTAACTTAGTTGGCATATTTTATTCTCAAAAGGAAAAGAGGACTATTGTCCTATCCCTTGGTAAAAAGTGCTTTGTGATTTCTGAAGTTGCTTTAACATTAGGAACAAGCTAATGAATTCTTGGCTCCAAGAATTCAAAAGAGATCTCAAAGAGCACAAATAAGGGCTGATCATTCTGTAAATAAAAAGTTACATAATCGCTCAGTAAGAAGTCAACATGACTATGAATAAGTTTTAACTTAGAAACTTTATCATCTTAAAGAAGAACATGACCTTTGTCTGGGACACCTCTGGTAATGGGGCACTTACACGCACATGTACAAACCATAAAGAGAGACGACTGTGCCCTTCTACCCTGGCTCTCAAGTGTCACACAGGCACCAAGCTTGAAAGCCAGAGAGCAAGTTTCTACACATGCTGGGTGGAAAGGGAGCTTCAAGGCCAGTCTCCTAATGCTTAGGTGATAATGAAAATCACTGGGTGGTCACAGAGTATCATACTCGATCAAGTTAAAAGTTTTAATTTGAAATGACAGTTCTATTAAACTTGTTCTCACCTATGATCCCCTGCTCCTCCCATGATAATTGACATTTGAAAGCAACTTACTTATGGCTCTTTGGAGCTCTCCTACCTCACGCAATGTTTGTGCACTATTTTTGCCAGTTTGGCATTAATGAAAGCTGCCTTGGGCTCATTGTTTACTGTTCAAAGGGTAAATACCTTATAGTTTAAAAATATGACCTAAGTTAATTACACACTAATGTAACTAACATTTGAATTGGAAATAAAAAGGTGATATGTGTGCATATTTGTATATAATATATATTATATATATATATATATGTATGTGTGTATATTTATATGTATATATATATATATATATCTTATAGGGAACCCTGCTGCATCCCTTATGTGCATAGTAATAATAGGAGGAAGAAGGAAGAAAATTTCACAGATAGAGAAGGGCAGCTGGACTCGGACATCCCTGAACATCACATGACCTCACTAATGGCCTCTGGCTACCCCATGCTGACTACAGAGGGATACTATTGCTTTCCCTTTGACAGACTGGACAGAACTTTTCTCTAACTCACCGTAGCCCAGGCTGTCCCATTGACAAGAATTTATTAAAGCAAGGAATCTCTTTAGCAGGCTTCCTAGAGGTCACAGGGTCCCCCACAGGATTGACACTCTGCCAAGCTTCCTTCGGATCCCATTTTTATGGTGTGGAGAGAAGAAATTCCATCTCTTGCTAGCCAAAGGACTCCTTCCAAATTCTCTTTTCCTGATTCAGGTTCAACAACTACGGCGGATGATTGACATTGGAAATTTCAATTTTCTTTTAGAAAAGACTTTGACCTCATAAGATATAGTCTTACACTAGTCTCAACAAAACAACCATGTCATCAGGGTATGGTGGTGCATGCCTATAATCCTAGCCACTCAGGAGGCTGAAGGAGGAGGATTGCAAGTTGGAGGCCAGCCTGGAGAACTTCCCGAGAGCCTGTCTCATAAAATAGAAAGGGCTGGGGATAAAGTTTAGTGGTATAGCTTGCTTAGTATGCGTAAGGCTCTGAGTTTTATCCCTAATATGGCCAAAATAAAATAAAACAAAACAAAAACTGTGTCAGGACATCACCGTTAAAAACCTTAATACAAGACATCCATATATCATAGAAGTGGCTGGGGGGTCATTTCCTTCTGGGGACTGTCCAGTTTAGCTCACTAGTGGATCCTCAAGCCTAGCTTAGGACCTGGCACATAGCACAGTGTTAATGAATATGTTCTCTGTGGGTGAATGAATAAATTACACACTGTTTCTACAAGCAGAAATGCATTCTACTCAAATTCTTTAATTTCTATTCCTGGCTCTAATAGGATGTTAGGCAATGGGGATTTCACATCTTTTTTGTTTGGCCAGAAACAACACCCCACTTCCATCCTTGGTTGGTGGAATTTCTCCACTGCCTTCCCCGGATCACCTTGATCAATTCAAGTTCAATGTGAATGCCAGTGCGCTCTGGCTCAAAATTAATTTTATACAGGGCTGGGGATGTGGCTCAGGCTGGGGATGTGGCTCGGGCTGGGGATGTGGCTCAAGCGGTAGCGCACTTGCCTGGCATGTGTGCGGCCCAGGTTCGATACTCAGCACCACATACAAACAAAGATGTTGTGTCCGACGAAAACTAGAAAATAAATATTAAAAATTTTTTCTCTCTCTCCCTCTCTCTTTAAAAAAAAATAATTTTATACAGACAGAGGGTAGAAAAAAAACATATTTATCTCTGTAGAATTGTGGATTATGGATACTATATTGTCTTTGCACATCTTTGCATCATGTGCAATTATCAAATTAAAGAGAAGCATTTAACAATTTGTTCTAATAACAGTCATTTTGTACCAAGAAGTGGCTGGGGGGTCATTTCCTTCTGAGGACTGTCCAGCTTAGCTCACTAGTGGATCCTCAAGCCTAGCTTAGGACTTGGCACATAGTGCTGTGTTACTGAATATGTTCTCTGTGGGTAATATAATCATATATATATATTATTATATATAATATATATGAAATATAATATATAAATAATATAATTTATTTACTTCTACTCCATGTGTGAGTGGAAATAAATAAATTATATTATTTTTAATTAACAGACAAAGAAGAAACTAAGGCACAGTAAAATTCTCAGATGATTAAGGAAATTACCTAAAGTTTCTATCCAGGATCCCTTCTGCACATAGTCTTTCCCCTGACTATCTCATTCTGCTTTGTTTTTTCACAGCAAGATCACTGTGTGCAATATAAATCTATGTTTTCTTTTCCTTTATAAAATTTTACGCCCTATTACCATCAAAGTGTAAGTCCAATGAGAATAGGAACTTTTCTGTCTTGACACTTCTGTGTTCTTTTGAATAGAAGAATGCAGATGAAAATTACAAAAGTGTGTGAAGGGAGCCAGCTAGAACTTAGATGTGAAAATTAACTGTGTACTTCATAGATTTCTTCCATAGTAGAAGAGCATGCCTCTTTGTTGAAAAAGTTTTGTTTTTTGTTTTAGATGGACACAACACAATGCCCTTATTTTTAAGAGGTGCTGAGGATCAAACCGAGTCCCGCCCGTGCTAGGCGAGCAATCTACCGTTGAGCCACAATCCCAGCCCAGAAAAAGTTCATGTTAGGTTGGGAGTGTAGTTAGGTGGTAGTGTTTGTGTAGAGGTACTTATTCCCACCGGAGGAAAAGCAGATCAGAATACGTATTCCAACTGAGTTCAAAGTCTGAAGGGGTCTGATTAGATAGATTTCTATTTTTTTTTTCCTGGGTTTGATCCCCAATACACACAAACACACACACACACACACACACACACACACACACACACTTCTGTTAAATGTTCTACAATATTAAGATGAGAAACTATCTATCTTGGGAAAGAATGTTAAGGTTAAAAAAAATACAAGTAAACCACAGGTTTACTATAGTTTGAGGAATTGTTTCAACATCAAATGCAGAATGGACACCTATATAAATCTGGGAATAATCATCTTCAAAGAAACAAAATAATATTTTTCATTTTAATTGATGTAAAATACTCAGACTATCATACAAGTTGTTTGAGTTTATTGGTTCCTAGCAACCCGTATGCTAAATGATAAAGCCTATAATTTAGACTGCATCAGAATGAAAGAATAAGGGTTAGAAATTACCATTTTCAACATCAATGTCATTATCATTGTCATAATTTGCTGAAAGTATATCCAGACTTGAGGAAAGGCATGTGGGAATAAGGTGCATTGAATCCTGATGACTGAGTTCAAAAGTCTGAAGGGTCTGATTGGGTAGATTTCCATTTTCTTTGCACATAGGTAAAAGCATCCAAAATATAAACCAGTTTAGTTGCAACACAATTCATTTCAGTGGTTCCACACACCCACTTATGGACTAAACTAAGCTGCCTTTCCTTTGTCCTAGAAGCATTATTCAGTTGCTTAAGAGGAGGCAGAGCAGAAAGGACTCTGGCTATTGTCCCAAAGAGGCTGCTTGGCCTGATGGCCATCATCTCTACTTAATTAATAAGCTCTTTTTACTTTCAGCTCATGCTGCTTGTGTTTGTTTAAATCAGATGATTAGGTCTAAGAACCCACAGGGGTTTAATTGTAGGTTACATTAGAAGTAGGCCCTGGATGGGGATAGAGTTGAGTGGTAGAGCGTTTGCCTAGGATGCTGAGGCCAGGAGTTCAATCCCTAGCACAGCAAACAAGAAAGCACCAGAAGCAGGTCCATATGAAGAAGGCCTTGTTAAAAGGGTCAGAAGCAAAAGGCAACACCTTTATCCTATAGGTAAATGCCACACGCTCCAACTAAGTTGTTGCCATGTTTACTTTAGAGAACAAATTATGGTCAGATCTACAGGCTTTTTGGTTGATCATGTGACTTTAATCATAGCTAAACTTATCAAGATGATACAATAAATGATCTGGATTTGAGAAATTGGGTCCAATAGAAGAGAGTGGTCCAGAGCACAGACTTAGTTTTGAATCCTGGCTCCTTGAGCTTGGGCAAATTCCTTAATCTCTCTGCATCTTAGTCTCCCTATCTGTAAAATGGAGATGATAATTGTGTTCACCTGTTGGGATATTGCTGTATACAACAAATAAGTTGGTATGTATAAGTGCTTATTACAGTACCTGGGCATGTAGGAGTATACTAGAAGGGTTAGCTGTTATTATCTTTATACTTTAGGAAGATGGGGTTAGTGGAGCAAACATGGCTTTATTTAATAAAATTTAAAAAATTCTAAGCTGGTGCAATGGTGCATTCCTATAATCCTAGCTCTTTGGGATACTGAAGTAGGATGATCATAAATTCCAGGCCAGCCTGGGCGGCTTAGTGAGACCCTGTCACAAAAAAAAAAAAAAAAAAAGGTGGGGGGAGCTATGGGTGTAGCTCAGTGGCAGAGTGCCACCAGGTTCAGTGCACAGTAACACACACACACCCACAGTTTCTAAGTGTCTACTGTCTATCAAATGTTGAATTCAGATATGAACAAGACACAGTCCTCTTTTCAGAATATGTGGTCTAGTAAGGGAGAAAAACAGACACCTAAATACAAACATTATAATATACACTGTAACAACAAAAATCAACATCAGTTACAGGGGATGAATGGAAGAAGGAGTGATGTACCCTACTTGGGGAAGTCTCTAGTGACCTCTGAACTGGGCTTTGAAGATGGATGGGGTTTGTAAGTGGCTGGGTGGAGAGATTCAAGGCAGAGGACTAGAATTGTATAACCACAGACTCATAAAACAATGTATTTGGTTTTGCTAGACTATAAAGTGGTGGGGGAGGGAAGGGAGTGTGGGGATGTAAATTACAGAACATTGCATTTGATTTCATTTACATCAGTATTGCAGCATCAAAGTGGAGGAGGCTAGAGACAGGTCAAGAAGAGGTAACTGTGGCCAGAGCACAGAGAACCTAGCATTTACTAGTTTAGTTGTGTGAAGGCTGAACTAAGGTACTGGTGGTGGGAATGGAGAGTGAACAAGAGGTAATTAAGGAGTAAGACTGTCAGGACTCGGTGATTGAGTGGATGTGGGAGGTGAGGGACAGTGAGGAATCCAAGCTCATTCCCACATTTACCAGGCTTGACACACAAGGATGCTTGTGGTTCCACCAATGACTTTGTGACTATAGGAAGAGGAACAGGTTTAGGGTATACAAAGGTAAGTTCCATGTTGTACATGTTGGGTTGTTATGCCTGTGGAATCCAGGGGGAGGTGAAGTCCACGGTAATTGCACAACAGAGGTTCTAAGATAGGAATTCATAGGGCTTATCTGGAGGCACATGCTTGGATGGAACCTGGAGGCTTAGAATAAAATATTCATCATGGCTAACATTTCACACGTACCTGTTATGTTCCAGGCCATGCTAAGCACCTTATAGGCAATGCTAAATCAGAGATCATATTTGTTTTGTAATCATAGTGGACATATAATAATTATCTTGTCAAATGAATTCTCTCATTTAATCTTCATGACAATCTATGAGGCAGACATTATTAGTATTCTCATTTTACAGATGAGGAAAATGATCTAGGGAAAGCTTAAATAAGAGAGATTTGAGATTTGTGACTCTAAAGCCCGGAGTGTTTAACTACATTACCAGAATGCTAAAATCAGTCCCTATGATGTATTTATGTGATCAGACCTCTTTGGGATTGCTTCCCATGCCATATCAGAGGAGGGCTTAAAAAAAAAATCTCAAAGCTACCTTTCAATTTCAAAACTCTGATGACATCCAATGACTGCTATAGAAATGCTTCAACGGGGCCAACAATGCCTCATTCATAGATGTTCGATGCTTAGCTAGAAATACTGGCTATGCTCTGCTTTGACAACCCCTTGCATTCCTCTCTTGGAGCCTTTTTAGAGTGGAATGCCCTAGCAGTGTATGCAGCACTATGTGGTGTACCAAGCACAGAGAGGTTGGAGTGCTTCGTCCCAGGTGCAGGCAGTGATGGTGTATATTTGTGTTTTGTTTTCCCTTAATAATTCCCATAACTACTCTTTAAAGAGGTTTCTGTTATTATCCGTAGTTTTATAGGTAATGATACAGTGCGATCTGCTCAACATCATCCAACTGGAGTGGCAGAGCTGGAAGTGGAGCTCCTGGCAGCCTGGCTCCAATGCCCGCACTCTTTGCCACTAGTAAGGAGAAAAAAAGCAAAAGCAACGTCTCCAACAACCTTGCAGACCGAATGGAAACCCTCCGCAGTGGCTTGAGGGTTTCTTGCCATTCCTGACCCGCTCCAACCGGCTGCCGGGCAGAGGGAGAACTGGCTTCCTGGAAGCCTCCCAAAGGGATGTTGGGGCGCTCTCTCTGCTCGGCGTGCCCTCCTCCACCCTCTCCGCACCCTCTCCGCGCCCCCGCATTCGTCCACTAGGCCAAGGTTTCTCCAGGCCCTTCCCAGCTTCCGGCCTTTTGCTCCAGGCCAGGTCGCTGGGGCAGGCGGTGCCAGGAGCTCCCAGTCCTCTATTTACTGTTTGGTTTCCACGGTGACACGTAGGCGCCGTCAGCGCCTCCCGTCAGCGGCCCCGCAGCGCTGCCCCCACCCGGCGCCATGACGTCTGCCCGCCGCTTCCGCTCTGCCCATATTTGGCGCAGCCGCGGCGCCGCGGGTCGGGAGGAGGCTGGGAGCCGGACTCCCGCTGCGCCCCGCCCCCGGCAGGCCACGCCCCCGCGGAAAGCGGCGGAGGTCCGGGCGTCTCGGCCCGCTTCCCCCGAACCGGAGCGGAGGCGGGGCGGGGGCGCTGGCACCCTGGGAGGGGCCACGGTTCTTGTGGCTCGGCTCGTGGAGGGTGCATTGCAGACCTGGGGGACTCTCCGGTCTTCCTGGTGCGTGATCTGAGGTCACAATTTTTTTCTGTGTTTGCTCGGAAATCATGGGAACAGCCACCCCCAGCCTAACTGTGTTTTGAACACTTGAATTTAAAATTCTTGCGCATGTCGCAGTGGAAAGCTTTGAAGACCGAGGTTCTGGGGTCAGTATTGCTCCTTGGGGGATAAGTGACCTTGGAAAGGCCAGTTTCCTCTCCCTGGCCTGAGAACTGTGGGGGTGGGGTCGTAATGTTTGCCGCACTGTCACCAGGCTCGTGAGTGGTCTTCCATCAGTGTCTAAGGGCCCCCTCCCCGTGGCATAATTGGAGTATCGGTGGAGTTCTTCGAGGACCCCTACCGTTCTGATCCCTGCAGTAATTGGACTTGTGTGGCTCTTTGCGCTTTGCTTACATTAAGCGCTTAATTAACTTGAGTTACCGGGTGATTGAGTGAATCCCGGGCAGGTTTCACCTTCATAAGTCCGGATCCCCGCAATTCCTCTTACAGGAGGAGGAATATTGTGATGATTAATAATCGCGCGGCAGGGTTGCTGATGTAAAGCGATTTGCAGATGTAAAGGGCAATAAACATTCCTGAGAGGAATCCAGCGAGATTCCAGAAGTCTCTGTGGAACCGTGGGTGTGTACCGCCTGGCCCTGAAGGAGGAGGGCGGGGGCAGTGCCGCAGTGGCCACTGCTGGGGCAGCTAGTTGCAATCCCTGAGATGACTGGGGCCAATTCTTCGTGATGCCCGCTCCCCCATCCCCCATCCCCATCCCCTAGATCCTCTGGCCAAAGGAGCGAGCATTTGTTTTTCTGGATTTCAGCACTGGAAGGCACATCAGAGATTATTATCTAATACCTAGATATTTCACAAATGGGGAAACCAAGGCTCAGAGAAGTTGGTTCACCCGTCCAAACTTGCCCAGCTAGTTAGGAACAATAAAAGTCAAATTTCTGGCTTCAAACTGTGTCTTAGGTGATTCTAAATGTGTTCCTGTGGCTTCAGTACCCTGTGGCCTGGCTTACTTGGTAGGATGTAGACTTGGGCTAAATATTGACTTCAGTGCACCTAAAGGATGCCACTAACACATCTGCTGCCATACACAGCTCGCAGCATAACACCAGGGATGGGTGGTGGCCGAGAGGTATGTACTCCCTAAAGCTAATGGCATTCCTCCTTATCGTGGCTGGACTGGCTGTCCAGAGAGAGACCCTGGTCTAGGGAGTTGGCTGTTCTGGAACCAGTCTTGGACTAGCAGTTGATCACTTTCAAGATAAGCATTAAACTCTTGGAAACCATGATTGCAGCAGGAGGCTGGGTGGCCAGAGTCCCTGTAAACAAACCTGGTCCTGCTGATTGGAAAATCTTTTCATGTGCAGGAGGACCTGGTGGTGAGCGCCTCTTCATGTGTCTCCCTCTTTTCCCTCCCAGCTTCACCCAGTTTCCTCTCACACCGTCTTTCTTTTCTAACCTCCAGGCTGAATATGAAGGCTGCTTACACCGAGAAGACCAGTGCTCACCAGCTGCCGGCCCCCTGACCAGTTTGAGGAGGGGTCTGAGGTCCTTCGCCTTCGCCGATCCTAACTCGCAGCGATTAGCAGCAGAATAGCAGCTCTGCCACCTTGTGGTGGCGCGAGGCAGCGCTCGCTCCTCTGGTTCCAGAAAGGTCCCCGTGACGCTGCAGCCTGAGGCAGTTTTTCATTGTTCACCCCGATGGGTAGAGCGACAAAACAAACAAACAAACAAACAAACAAACAAACAAACAAACAAACAAGACCACAAGCCGATCTAGTGTTTCCTCCCTCTGGTTCATTTCTGAGGATCTGGTCGATGCGGATGCAGGAAAACATTCTGTAGTTTCTCTTGCTAGGACAGTTTTTTTCCTTCTTTTAAATCAAAACCTAGCCCTGCTTTCAAACCCTAGTTTAAACTCCACCTCCTTCAAGATAACTTTTCTGACTCCTCCCCCGGACATCTTTTGAAATTCATCTATACTCAGATCCATCACACAGCATGGACTTATCTGCTGTCATTTTTACAGTTATTTCCTTGAGGTCCTCTGTGTCCATAGACACCATAGTGCTCAGCACAGGCCAGGGAACAAAAAGAGCACTTAATTTCTATTTCTATTTCTCCTTCTTCTTCTTCTTCTTCTTCTTCTTCTTCGTTTGCGGTGCTAGGGTTCTTTACACTGAGCTGTACCCCAGCTATTATTATTATTATTATTTTGCTAGGCTGTTCTTGGACTTGTGATCCTCCTGCCTTAGTCTCCAGAGTAGCTGGATTACAGGCCTGCAAGCTCTTGCTTCTTAATTGATTAATTTCTATAGATACATCTCTGAGCCTTTGCTTAGAAAAACCTTCTAGAACTCTTAGTTCTTTGTGGGAATCTAGATAGTGATCTAATCTAATGTGTCCTTGCACAATAAGTAGTTTCACAAAGCAGTTTCACAAGAGAACACCAAAACCACCCAGAGTGGGATGAGGAAGTTTGAAGTTTGAAGCAGACTCCCAGAAGAAGGAGGAGAGTGTCAATGTGGAAAGGTCAAAGGAGGAAGAATTGGTGGTGGTGGGGATCCTCTATCTCTGAGGCTGGAGAAAGGCAGCATAGGCTCTAGAGCCAGGTTTATGTCCAAACTCCACCATTTGCTGTGTGGCATTGGGGAAGTTAATGCTCCTCTCTGTGCCTCAGTTTTCTTAGGGCTTTGAATTGAGTTTTTATTTGTAAAGTGCTGGAATAGCACCTGGCACAAAATAAGTGTTATATAACTGTAAATGAATGGGGGAAATGGTATATTCTGTGGGTTCCCTTCTGCTCTGTCCTTTTGGGGTGATGCCTGAGCCTTGGGTCAGGCAGGTCTGATTGACTCTTATCTCTGTCTATAGCTGTGGGATCTTGGGCAGATCTCTCTTCTTTTTGGAGCCTCAGTTTTGTCATCTGTGAGGTAGGGGTAATTATGTCTCTCTCCAAGACTGTTATGTTAGAGGTTTGGAAAATGCCTGGTGCCTGAGGCATAATGAGCAGGAGCTAGAGCTATTACCGTGGATGAGAGGAGCCCCGTAGAAAGGGGAATTGAGTTTCCAAAATCTTTGAGGTTAAAAAAAGCGATTGAATTTGCCCAACAGCAGTAAGACCAGTTGGACATACAGAGCTGGGGGCTGGGGAGGTGGGCCCTGGGCCTGGGCCATGAGTAATTATCGCAGCATCTGAAACACCCAGGAATGGCCCGTGCATACTCTAGGAACATTTTCTGCTCCAGGGCTGTGCTGAGGGTGTGGACTCTGTAGGGCTGGATGCCAGGAGAAGTAGGTCCTCCTGCCCTCCTTCCCAGGAGGGGGCTATAGTAGGAGAGGCTAGGTGCTGGCAGGTCTAGGAAACCTGTGGTGGTTGTATGTGTGCGTGAGGGGCCTGTGTGTGGGAACAGCCCAGAGCCGTCCTACCCCACCTGGTGGACTCCTAGGCCTGGCATCTGCAGCTGCCAGCCCTGACTGAGACACCCCAGATCAGCTGTCAGCAATTATTGAAGGGTGGGGGGGAGGGAGGGTTATGAGAATCCCACGGATCTTAATCCCCTTCAACTACATAGGTGGAAAAGTACTAACTGGGCTGTGTGAATGCTGTATATTTCTTTGAGTTCTTTTCAAAGGGGAAGCTGGGTTGCGACATCAACAATAGGGTGTTGCAATCCCCAACATGTCGGGAATCACACTTAGGTCCCCACACTTGACGGCTCTTGTCCTCTGTGCTTCAAATTAGGCCAAGGATAGGGGCATCTACGGCTAAGTAATCTGTTATTCAGGCTTCCAGACAATCTGAGGCCCTGACAAACCACCTTTGGATTGCTTGGGGACCACAGAGGACTCTGGAAGCCTTCTTCCATATGCAAATTTCCAGCAATAGCATCAAAGGTGGACTCTGTTGAGAAGACCCCAGAGTGGGACTGTGCCTTAAAAGTGTCATAGAGTATGAAGGGTCATGAAGGTGCAAATTTTAATTGTCCCTGGGGAGAAGGGAATGTGCACTTATTTTCTTCTTTTTTTGCTTATCAGTACTTTCTGATTTTTTTTTCTTATTGTTTCTGGCAAGCACATATTGCTTTGTAATAAGGAAAAATATTTTTAAAATGTTCTCACCAGAGCAGTATGTCTTTCTTTCTTTTTATTTTTTTTTTAGAGATAGATAACAGAACATAATAAATGGGAAGTTGCAAACACCCGCTTGTTTTTAAATTTTTTTTTCTCTTTGCTTTGCCCTTTCTTTCCAAAGGAAATAGATTTCCTGGTAAAAACCTTTGAAAATGTTGGACAATAAAAAAAAAAAAAAGAGAGAGAGAGAGAAGTGGGGCAAAGTGGTACAAGCCTATAATCTCAGCTACTGGGAGGCTGAGGCAGAAGGATAGCAAATTTGAGGCCAGTCTTGGCAACTTAGTGAGACCCTGTCTCAAAATAAAATAAAAAGGGCTATAGCTCAGTGATAGAATGTTGCTGGCTTCAATCCCCAATACCACAAAATAAGTAAGTACATATATAAATAAGAAGAGCAAAGAAAAATGAACTGTAACCCCACCATGGTGAGAACCACTGTCAATAGTTTTTATTCTAATTTTCCAATATGTACTTTTGTTTTATACCTTATATAATGTAGTTTTTACAACAACAGAACCACGCTGTAATACTGTTTTGTAATCTGATTTTTAACATAGTAGATAATATTTTCCTATACAATCACTTTTTAGATGTTTTATGAGTTTCTAGTTACAAATATCCCATTTAACCAATCTCATCGTGTTGGACCTTTGGGTAGTTTCTAAATTCTTTGCTATTATAGACATGCTGCAAATATCTTTGCAGCTAAGTGTACACAAAGTAATTCCAGATTACTTTGTTGGAAGTGGGCTCATTCTTTAGGCTTTTGGAATGTAGCTGTGTAATCAATACATACAGTACCCCATCATATCATGAGCAATCCGTATTGAGCATGGCTAATCTGAAATCTGAAATGCTTCCAATTATGAAACTTTTGAGCAGCTACAGCCAGCCACAAGTGGAAGATTCAACCCCAGTCCTCATGCTGGATTGCAGTCAAAACACAGGCACAACGTCTCTCCCTCTGGAGATGGCCCACTTCCTCTCACTTATGTGGACTCCTTGCTTTGCCCCCAAGATCTCTCTCTTTTAAGATTGCTTCCATTTTCCCTTGAATAGGTATCAGTTTTCCTAAGTAAACCTCAGTCTATGCTTTTAGAAAAAAGATTGTGCAATAAAAAGACTCTGAAATTACCTTCAGGCTGTGTGTACAGGAGTTTACAAAATAAAAAGGAATTTTGTGCTTGGACTTGGGTGCATCCCTAAGATGTCTTATTATGCATATGCATATGTTCATACACTGAAAACACTGCTGTTCCTAAGCATTTTGGGTAAGAATACTCCACCTGTATCCTCTTGCTCTTCCCCTCTCTCCTACAGAGGGTGAGGAAAGGATCAGGAGAGGAGAGAGCAGGCTAGGGAGGCAGGGGGCAGAGAGGATCTCAATGGATAAAGGAGAAATGTTAAGAGAACCAAGTACCAGTCACTGTGGGGCCCGGAGGCCTCCTCTCTGAGGTCTGAGGTGGGCTGTGTCCTCTGGTCCCTGCCCCCGTGAGCCTGCTGCTTTCTGCCTTTCTTAAGGCCTCACCTTGCCTCGTGCCATGCTGATCTTCTTTCAGTTCCTTGAGCGCATGCTCCATGTTCCTCTCTGCTCTGTGGCCTTTTACATTCTGTCCCCCTGCTAGGAACTCCGTCTCCTTTCCTAGGTAACTCCTTCAGCTCTCGGCCTAGAGCTCGCTTCCTCCAACAGGCCTTCCCTGGCCAGTCTGTGTAAACCAGGACCCCCTGGCCACCCTTCCCTGCCTTTGCTCCCTCAGGGCCCCCATCTGTACCTGCACAGCAAGGTTGGGGCTTGTAGTTATGTGTGTTTGTGGGTTTATACACCCTTGGTGATCCCACTAGGCAGAAAGTTCCAGGAAGCAAGAACAGGGTCTGGTTTTTGCTCACTGTTGTAACCCAGGTGTCCACACATAGTGGGCGCTCAATGAGCACTTACTGAAATGGAAGAAGAATAGTTCATTTGTGACTCCTACAATGCTTCACATGCCCTTTTGTGCTATAGTTCCACCTGGATAGATGCTGGTTGCTTGGTTGCAGGAGCAGATTCCAGGGCTCAGCAAGACCTTCTCTTCTTCCAGGAAGGCGTCCCTACTCTTGTTCTAGGGGTTGGACCCAGAGGCACTTTACCACTGAACTTCATCCCCCAGCTCTTTTTATTTTGAGACAGGGTCTTGCCAAGTTGCCCAGGCAGGCCTTGAACTTATGATGCTCCAGTCTCAGAGCCCGGAGTAGCAGAGATTACAGCAAGTGCTAATGTGCCAGATTTGCAACTTCCTTTTCTAAGACTAGACACTTTGAACCAGTGCTTTTCAAATTTTATGTATTGATTTATTTTTGGGAAAGGGACTCAACCATTGAGCCACATGCCCAGTCCCTCTTCTATTTTTATTTTATTTTTAAATGTTTGAGACAGGCTCTCGCTGAATTGGTTAGAGCCTCGCTAAATTGCTGAGGCTGTCCTTGAACTTGCAATCCTCCTGCCTCAGTCTCCAACATTAATATGTATATTAATTAGCTCGGATGCTGGAGGCCTGGGCCGGGTCAGAGATTCTGCTTCTCTTACAAGCTCGGGTGAATGCCATGGGTCCCAGGACCGCACTCCGAACTGCGAGGCTTCCCTGCCATAGCCAGTTCTCCCCTCGGCGATTTCCACGCTTAAGGTTGAGTCGCTGCGCCCCCTTTCGGCCACTGTGAGGTACGGCAGTCTCCCGTCGGACTGGTAAGGACCGCTTGCAGGGATCTCAAAGTGCAAACTCCGCGGGGAACGAGATCTTCTGCTAATGTATGTGGATTCTAATAGCTTAGGGACGTTGGACCGTTGACCCTGTAAAGGATGGCTGCCATCCAGGGGCAAAAGGAATTCCCAGAACTGAAGGATGCTGGGGTTGAAAGGAACCCCTAAACTCACCTAGGGAGCAGTTTTGTTTTCCCTTGGTGCCTGTCGTTTGCTCTTCTAACGTTTATTTAAATGGCAGAGGTCTTTTCTCATCAGGGCTGCATATAACTTTCGTGGGTTCAAGGCACTTTTGCCTTTTGTCTCCTTCCTCTATAAAAATTAAAGATTAGACGTGTGTGTGTTTGTGTGTGTGTGTGTGTGTGTGTGTATCCCCCCCCCATCCCCAGTACTGGAGATTGACCCCAGGGACACTCTGTCACTGAGCTACATCCCCAGTCCTTTTTAGCATTTTATTTATTTAGGTATGGGAGATTGAACTGAGGGACACTCGACCACTGATCCACATGAGCAATCCGTATTGAGCCCAGTTTTGTATTTAATTTAGAGACAGGGTCTTAGTGAGTTGCTTAGGGCCTTGCCAAATTGCTAAGGCTGGTTTTGAACTTACAATCCTTCTGCCTTAATCTCCAGAGCTGCTGGGATTACAGGTGTGAGCCCCCGCCCCGCCCGGCCTTTTTAGCTTTTAAGACAGGATCTGGCTATATTGCCAAGGCTGACTTTGAACTTTCCACCCTCTTGCTTTGGCTTCCTTGTAGCTGGGATTAGAGGTGTGCATCACCATGCCCAGTGTAAAAGTTATATATGTATTTAATTGGCATTAGTTTACTCAGATTTCCAATGTATTCTTTTCTTCCATTATAAACAATTGTGGTAAAAATACATGTAACATAAAATTTTCCATCTTACCCATGTTTAAGTGTACAGCGCAGTGGTATTAAACACATTCATAACATTCTGCAGTTGCCACCATCTATCTCTAGAACTCTTATCCAAAACTGAAACTCTATATGCATTAAATAATAACTTCTCATTTCCCTTTCCCCTCAACCCCTGGCAGCGACTGTCCTACTTTCCGTCCCTATGATTTTGACTACTCTAGGGACCTTGTTTAATTGGAATCATACAGCATATAACTGGCTTATTTCACTGAGCAAGATGTTCATCCATTTTGTAGTATGGGTCAGAATTTCCTTCCTGTTAAAGGCTGAATAGTATAGACAGACTACATTTTGCCTATTTATTTATCTGTGTTTTTTTTTTTTTTTTTGGTATTGGGAATTGAACCCAGGGTGATTAACCACTGAGCTACATCTCCAGCCCTTTTAAAAATTTATTTAGAGGGGCTGGGGATGTGGCTCAAGCGGTAGCGCGCTCGCCTGGCATGCGTGCGGCCCGGGTTCGATCCTCAGCACCACATACCAACAAAGATGTTGTGTCCGCCGAAAACTAAGAAAAAATAAATAAATATTAAAATTCTCTCTCTCTGTCCCCCTCTCTCTCAGTCTCTCTTTAAAAAAAAAATTATTTAGAGACAGGATCTTGCTCAGTTACTGAGGCTGGCTTTGAACTTGGGATCCTCCTGTCTCAGCCTCCTGAACCACCAGGATTACAGGTTCACCCAGCTGTTCAGCTGTTGTTGATGGATGCCTGGATTGCTTTTTAGCTATTGTGAATAATGCTGCTATTGTCAGGGCTGTGCAAATACCTTTTCAGGACCAGATTAACTTCTTCTGAGTGCACACCCAGCTGTGGAATATCTCTCTGGATCATATGTTGATTCTATTTTTGATTTTTTTTTTTAAGGCACTGCCACACTGTTTCTCACAGCAGCTGCATCATCTACATTCCCACTAACAGAGTGCAGAGTTCTGGTGTCTTCAAATCTTCAACGAGACTTGTCATTTTCTGTAGTTATTAATTTTGGAGGGTTGTAACCCTCCTCCTGGGTGTGAGGTGACATCTCATTGTAGTTTTGATTTGTACTTCCCTAATGATTTGTGATATTGAGCATCTTTTTCATGTGCTTCTTGGCCATTTGTGTATCTTCTTTGGAGATATGTCTACTGAAGTCCTTTTGCACACATTTGAACTGGATTGTTTCCTTTTTCTGTTTATTTACTTTTAGGAGTTCTTTATGTATTCTAAATATTAATCCATTGTCAGATACGGATGTATTTGCAAATATTTTTTCCTTTTCTTTGGATTGTGTTTTTTACTGTTAGTGTCTTTTTTTTATATCTGGGATTGAACCCAAGGGTGCTTAACCACTGAGCCACATTCCCAGACCTTTTAAAAAAATATTTTATTTAGAGACAGGATCTCCCTAAGTTGATGAGGCTGGCTTTGAACTCATGATCCTCCTGCCTGAACCTCCTAAACCAAGTCACTGGAATTATAGGCATGCTCCAACATGCCTGGCTTCCAGCACTGTTGGTTGAAAAGACTTTCCTTTCACTGCTCAATGGTCTTGTCACCCTTGTCAAAAGGTTTTCCACTACTAAAAATTATATTTTTGCTAAGTGAAGCTAGCCAATCCTTAAAAAACAAATGCCAAATGACTTCTTTGATATAAGGGGAGTAACTAAGGACAGAGTAGGGACGAAGAGCAGGAGAAGAAGATTAACATTAAATAGGGATGAGAGGTGGGAGGGAAAGGGAGAGAGAAGGGAAATTGCAGGGAAAGGGAAGGTGATCCTCAGGGTTATACAAAATTACATACAAGAGGAAGTGAGGGGTAAGGGAAGAATAATACAAGTGGAATAAATGTTTTACAGTAGAGGTGGTCGAGAGAGAAGAGGGGAGGGGAGGGGAGGGGAGGGGGGATAGTAGAGGATAGGATAGAGAGCAGAATTCATCAGACACTAGAACGGCAATGTGTAAATCAATGGAAATATAACTGATGTAACTGATGTGATTCAGCAATCTGTATACGGGGTAAAAATGGAAGTTCATAACCCTTTTGAATCAAATTGTGAAATATGATATATCAAGAAAGATGTAATGTTTTGAACGACCAACAATAAAAAAAATTATATTTTTAATATGATTTTGACTACTCTGTGATTTTGACTACTCTAGGGACTTTGTTTAGGCTGATCTGGTCTGGAGGATCCAAGATGGCGTAATTCATGTAACTCACATTTTTGATGCCAAATTGTGTTTTTTTTTATCTGATTAAAAAAATAAATTAGAAGATTTTTTTTAATATTTATTTTTTAGTTTTAGGTGAACACAATATCTTTATCTTGTTTCTATGCGGTGCTGAGAATCCAACCCAGTGCCTCATGCATGCTAGGCAAGCGCACTACCACCTGAGCCACATCCTCAGCCCAAATTAGAAGATTTTGTGTGGATTCCTGAAAATACCAGAGACCTTAGATACCATGCCTCAGTGTCTCTGTGTGAGCCCTGCTGCCCCCCACAGGGTGGAGCGGCTGTATCTCTATGACATATCCAATTGTACCAGATATTTGGAGGGCTGTGTCGCTTTGTAAGCAGGTGACCACACTGAACACGTTCAACAACTTAGACATACGATGCACTGAGTGTTTACTATGTGCCAAGAGCTTAAACACGTCATTCAACAGTCAGTGCAACCTTGGTAGGTACCAACTACTATCTATTTTGTGCTGATGAGAAAACTAGAGTTGAGAGGTGACCTCACTTTTCTCACATCACACAACGGGTAGATAGATGGCACTCCTGAGATCTGAACCCCTGGCCTGTGTGAGCCCCCCAAAGACCATGCCCTCCTATGTAACAGGATATGCAATGAGGTGTCATTCTGGATGTAGGCTCCCAGATGTATGACAGGGTCCACAGTATCAGGGCTACCCAAGCAGGATGTCAGAGAGGTGGCAGGTCTTAGGCAAGAGGGGACTGGAAGGAGGCTCCAGAGAAAGGGTAACTGCAGAGATGAAGTGGCAGAGGAAGAGTTTGGGACCTCACAAGGATTCAGAGATTGGGACAAGAATGGCATGTTCGTGAGAGAAGGAGGAGACTTCTCAAGCCAGAGGGGACTCAAAGTGAGAAAGCAGAAGGCCAGGAACAGGGTGTGGTGTGGAAAGTGAGAAATCTGGGTCTAATGTAATATTTGGTGGGAGGTTCTTTGTTTCATTGAGCCCTAAAATCTCATCCTGAATTGTCAATAAGGTAACAAAGTTTTATCCACCCTCACTATTTGGGTTCCTTATCAACCACAAGATACAAAGCCTGCCCTATAGTCTTGGAGATGTCAGGATGGTCAAATGGCGGTCAGCTCCAGAAGGGGCTGTGTCTCATTCAGGCTGTAACCTAGGGCCTGGGTGCGTAGCATGTATTTGATGAAGGCGTGGCCACCATATCCTACAAAACCCGTCACAAGCTACAGCCAGAAGCAGCATGGCTGGAGGAAGGGCCCCAAGCCAGCAGAGGGCGCTCCTCAACGAAACAAGGTTTGGTAGCAGGAACCAATAGGATTTTTCTGCATGATTGTGCCTTGAGAAGTTGCATCCCTGGGCTTTACTTTAGATTTTAGGATTTAAGGGATCAGATAATTCCATTATCTTAAAGCTGTGACTAATTTATTATATCTCATGATTTTGTGGATCAGGGATTAAGGCAAGACTAGTCTGGGAAATTCTGCTCACTACAGCAGTGACTGAGCCTCTGTGGTATTCAGCAGGGCTGATCTGGTCTGGAGGATCCAAGATGGCGTAACTCACATACAGATATAATTTTACATTTTGTATAGTTATTTGACTAATATCTGTTTCCCTTACCAGTCCAAAAACTACCAAAGGGCAGGGGGGCTGTGCCTTTTTTTTTTCTTTTTGATCTATCATTTTATTCCTAGTGTCCTGCATAGTGCCTGACTCATTGACAGTACTTAGTAAATACTTGTTAAATGAATCAATAATATGATTATGTTAAAAAATTTTATTTGTTCTTTTTAGATATGAATGACAGTATTTTGACATATTATACATACTTGGAGTATAACTTCCCATTCTTGTGGTTGTACATGATGTGGAGTTACACTGGTCGTGTATTCATATGTGAATGTAGGAAAGTTATGTCTGATTCATTCTACTGTCTTTCCTATTTCCATTCCTCCTCCCTTTCCTTCATTCCCCTTTGTAAAATCCAGTGAACTCTATTCTTTCCCCCCACAATAATATTATTCTTATGAAGAGTGTCAGGATCTGCAGAAAAATGGCACAGGTGGGTGTTAACAATGATGATTTTGGCTCAGTAAGGGGTTACGTTGAGCTAAGTACTTTACAACCTGGCTGGTTGGTATTATTTATCCCCATTTTACAGATGAGAACTGAGGTTGCCCTTACATAGCTTCAAAAAGTGAAACACAGAAGTACCTTTCGTATCTCCAAGCAGAGGGTCTAGAGTAAACTTGGGTGAACAAGGAAACTATTAAAATGAATAATTTGGGACATAGAAACCAGATGAAATGATGAAAGACCAGAAGCCATATTTTCAAATCAGTCACAGACAATCCTGCTTTTATAGTTATCTGAGTAATGGAAGCAAAACTATCCCAACTGTTGGTGAAAATTCACCTGAATGTTTATCACTGCATTCACTTGTTCCTTGAAATCTATGTAATTGTTTCTCTTCCTTCCTTCCTTATTGCTTTACTCTATTTATTTTGCTGTTTGCCCAGGAACCCTAGGTCTTAAACATGCTCGGTACTCACTAACCAGTGAACTGGCACCCTACCCCAGCCCAGATTTATTTATTTTTGATTTTTTCCACTTAACTGGAATTTTCTGTCAACATGTTGGATTTTATTTTAAAAAGTCTATTTTTTTTATCAAGAGTTGTATTATTATTATTTCTTCTTCTTTTTCTTCTTCTTCTTCTGATAAATAGTGTATAAGGTAACAGATTTTTTTGTTGTTGTTGTTAGAGTAAATTATAAAATGTTGAGTTCTTCATCAAAATTGTCTCCATGTACTTGTAACATTTACAGTTGGACCCAAGAGTTTCCACATCCAATATTTGTGGAGTCAGAAGGTACATATTTTTTTTCTAGTACATCACTTCAATTGTTAAAAGTCATTTTTGAAAAAATACCACAGCTGCCAAACTGTTCTTTCTTTCTTTTCTTCCTTCCTTCCTTCCTTCCTTTCTTTTTTTGGTGGTGCTGGGGATTGAACTCAGGGCCTTATACATGTGAGCCCTACGTCCCCAGCCCCCAACATGTCCTTTTTATTGATTTACTTTTTAAGAAATAAAAGTGCCTTTTTTTCACAAAGAGCATTTAAATTATAAATTTAAATTAAATTCTAACCCTTTATGTTAGAATTATGTTTTGCTAAGGAAGGTGGAACATTTTGTTTAAAATATATTTTGTCTTTATGATACAAAAATATTCATTGATCAGTTTCTTTTAGCCTCTTTTCTAAGCAGCAGCACTTGACATTGTAGATGAAGAATAAAGAGGAAATGTAACTTGTCTGAAATATAAAGATGGGAGGGGAGAGAGCAGGATGAGGTATTCTCAGTCTAATTCCATCCATTGTTTGTTTTTAGCTTAATCCATTGTTTTTAATGTAAGGAATCTTCCACTTAGAATAAGCTAAAGATGGACTGTCTTAGAATGCTGAGGGAACCTACCCAACTAATATATTACGAATGAGAAAGACTCAATTTAGGGAATAGGAGGGGGAAAAGAAAACTTTTCTGTTTTTAAATTTACTTTTTATGTTAGTTCTTTTGAGCATGGTGCTGGGGATTGAACCCAAGCCCTCATGCCTGCCAGACAAGCTGTCTATCATTCATCTACATCCCCAGTCCCCTAAATTTATTTTGTAAATTGACACGTAAAAATTGCCCATATTTATAGGGTACCATATGATATTCTGATATATATATATATATTATAATGTGCAAACCAGGGCAAGACAAGCATATTTATCTCCTTAAAGATGCAAACTTTCAAAACTCCTTTTTTCTACCTTTGGAAACATATGGTATATTATTGTTATCTATAGTCACCCTTCCACACACGAGAACTTCTTACCCCTACCTAACTACAATTCAGCACTTGTTGACCAGTGTTTTCCTATACCCCTTCACCCCTTCTCTTCCCAGCCTCTGGTTACCCCTATACAACTTTTGCATGCTTCTTTATAGTTTTATCAATAACAGGCCTTTAGAATGGTTTAGTAACAAGGCTCTTGACTGAAGTCCCGTGGGGATCAGAGCATTAGCAGGTTATCTGATGCCCCCCTTCCTCTGTGGGTTCTGTGTTGTCTGAAGGGAGCAAGGATATGGTCCTCTGACGGGGCTCTTCTGGATCTTGTTATCACAGAGGGGAAATACCCAAGTGCCAGAAAAGTCAACTCAGCCCCCTGCAGCCAATCAGCAAAGGGGCTGGTCCAAACTGACAAGCAAAACAAAGCCCCACAAAAGCAGCTGGAACCCAAACAAACAGACTTGGGTGAGGCTGGGAGGGGTGTCAGGCATGGCGTCACCAGGCTCCAGGCCAGGCTGTTGCCTGGGTGACAGCCTGTCCGTTTACCAGCGGGCAGCAGAGCCAGTTCTCTGAGGGGGAAGCCCAAAGAGGGGGCAGGAGTGCCCAGGGGAGCCCCGGCTTCTCCAAGTAACAGAAACCACAGAGAAGGCTTGGCTGCTTCCAGAGGAGCTGGGCCGGAGGCCTGGGCAGGGGAGCGGTGGCATTACAGCAGTGAAGTGGCTACTGAAGCAGCAAAGAGCCCTCTGCAAAGGCTGGAGAGGCTTCTGGGCAGAAAGGACATGTGGTTCTGGTGACTTTCTGGGCAAAACATGAAGTGGATCAGAGTTTGAACGCCCCCAGCCCTCCAGCACACGAGCCAAGGAAGGAGAGAATAGGGGCTCTGAGAACCTTGGGGGTGGAATATGCAAACACCTTCTGCTCTGCAGGAGCTACTGCTTCTTTATTTGTTTTTTACCTTGACCCCAATTCCGGTAATTACGGTGGATAAGAGGAATAATGACACTTGGTGTAAAGCAGAAATGAGAAAACCTCTGCTCTGATGGGCTTGCCATAGGATCAAGTCCGACCACCAGCCATGCTCGTGCCCACCAGGGTGGGTTACTTTAGGATGGAGATGAGAGACTCTTTCCGGCCCGTGTGCAATGTTAGCCAAGACCAGCACAGTGCAGGAAAGCGTCTTGGTCCTTCTTTCAGAAATCTTGCTCCCAAGGTGTCTGTCACACAAAAGGTGGGGTGGGTTTTGTATAGTTTCACTTACATAGTTTTTTTTTTTTTAAAGAGAGAGAGAGAGAGAGAGAGAGAGAGAGAGAGAGAGAGAGAGAGAGAGAGAATAAGGGGTAAGGGAAGGGAAAATGGGGCATCAGTGAGTATAGAGTTTCAGTCTGAGAAGCTGAGAACATTCTGGAAATGGGCAATGGTGATGGTCACCCAACAATGTCAATGTACCCAATGCTATTGAATTATACACTTAAAAAAGGTTAAAATGGCAAACTTTGTGTTATGTATATTTTAGTACAAGGAAAAAAAAGCGTCTTTTGTAAAGACTTGTCTTCCTGTTGCACCAGGAGACAGTGGCTCTTTCTTTCTTTCTTTCTTTCTTTCTTTCTTTCTTTCTTTCTTTCTTTCTTTCTTTCTTTCTTTTTTTTCTTTTTTTGGTGCTGGGTATTAGGCAACCACTCTCCCACTGAGCCACACCCCCCGCCCAGGCATTTGCTTGAAGGTGGGCACCCAGGCTCAACTGTGTCCTCAAGTGGGACTTACCATCTTCCTTACACCATTGGATAATGGTGTAAGGAAGATGGTAAAGATTGGATAAGGAAGGTGCTCAGCGAACAGAAATGTGCCTGAGAATGTATTGTTATCTCACCACTCATTGTTCAGGCACCCAACTGCCAAGGGCAAGTTGAAAATAGGAGGAAACTGAGGAAATCATTGCATCTGACACTCAGAGGAACCGGAGGAAGGCCTGTCCCCTTGGAAAGGTAGAGAGTATTTGGGGCTCATTCTCAGGGGCCAGAAGGTAAGATAAACTCAGACTATCACAGCAATTTAAAATACTTCTCCCTTTTTGCTCTGGATAAATTGAGAAATGGGTTAAACCCACCCATCAGGAGGAAATGAAATGAAGTGAAACAATGTCAAAACATCACCTCTCAAATGTCATGAAGGGAAATGGTACAGTTACAACACTGTGTGAGTGGAAGCTTGTGGGATTTAGAACCCAGACACATGGGTGGAACCTGAGCCACCAGCAGAGTCCTGTTAAATGGCAACAATCAAGGCAACTTTTTTTTTCCAGTCTATAGTAATGTCATTAATCCCTAGCACCACTTACTGAACATGTGTTACATTAGCATATGTTAGCATGTCCCAGGCACTCATCTAAATGCAGTATCTAACTTATCTTTTCAATTCCTCGTAAGAACTATGCAAGGAGAATCTTTTTTTATGGATGACAGTATGAGATTTGGGTTTAGTGATTTAGTCTTTCTGGATTTTTGTTTCCTGACTTATTAAGAAGAATGTTACATGGGGGCTGGGATTGTGGCTCAGTGGTAGAGTGCTTGCCTGGCATGTGTGAGACACTGGGTTCAATTCTCAGCACCACATATAAATAAATAGATAAAAGATCCATGGGCAAAGACCCATATATATATGAAGAATGTTACAGTAAGAGAAGTTCAGCAGCTGGGAGTAATGTTAGGCTTTGAACCCAGGTCCATCTGACTCCAAAACTTAAATTGCAGTATGTCAGAGAAGACACTACTGCTCAGAAGGTTTTGAAACAAAACCCATAATGGATATGATGCTCTGAGAGCAATTAGAATGAGCCATGGCTAAACTGCCTTACTATGACATGGTGTGATGTTACAATGACATACATCAGGAAGGGCACCAGAGTTACAAGTGTGTGTGGGCAAGGATTTGACTTTAAAATTGGATAAAAATGCAAAGTACACAAAGTCCAGGGCACGCAACAATGCTTGGTTGTGTTATGTGTGTTGTATGTTGTATGAATTGTAGGTGTTGGTTGTGGGTCCAGTGTAAGCGCACTGTGTGTGTACGTATGTGATGTGCATGCACGTGTGGGTTGTGTGAGGGAGGGAGGCTTGCTTGATGACTGATGGATTCAGTGCTGTAGACCAGACATTCTAACAGCCCACATGGTGCGTCCTATGAGTGTCTATTCCTCTCAGCACCTCGGGTATTAATTACTCACTCATCTTCACGACCACTCTGTGCAGTTGCTAGCGATAGTGTATTCATTTTATGGGTGGGGAAATGGAGGCACAGAAAGATCCAGCAACTTGTCCTCTACCACCTTGATAGCAAGCAGTGGAGCTGGGATTTGAACTCAGGCAGGTTGGCTTCTAATTCTGGGGTGTTGTATTCTGTTCTTCATTTGTGCCCCCAGATCATGTTGTGAGAAGTGATCCAGCTATTCTTCTTATTCTGAGGCTGGAGGACCTGTAAACAACGTGAGCCTATCTTGCCTAATTTGCACCCTTGGTTCAACATGAGGAGGGGAAGCCGATGATGTGCACCTTGCCATGCATAAGCAAGTTTTGGAAACTTTATATATGTGTGTGTGTGTATATATATATATATATATATATATATATATATATATATATATTTATTATTATTGTTAATTTTTTTTATGTGGTACTGAGGATTGAACCCAGTGCCCCATGCATGCTAGGCGAGCGCTCTACCACTGAGTCACAAACCCAGGCCCCTGTTACCTTTTTTTTTAAATTAAATTTTTTATGTATATATGACAGCAGAATGTATTACAATTTTTATTACACATATAGAGCACAATTTTTCATATCTCTGGTTGTATACAAAGTATATTCACACCAATTTGTGTCTTCATACATGTACTTTGGATAATGATGTCCATCACATTCCATCATCATTTCTAACCCCATGCCCCCTCCCTATCCCTCCCACCCCTCTGTCCTCTACTCCTCCCTTGCTCCCCCTCCCTACCCCACTAGAATCAGCCTCCTTATATCAGAGAAAACATCCAGCATTTGGTTTTTTGGGATTGGCTAACTTCACTTAGCATTCTCTTCTCTAACTAAGTTTTAGAAACTTAATGATATTAAGAACTGAAAAGGACTGTTTTCAACATTTTACATGGTGTAGAAAAAAATTGCTCCACCGATTGATCTCCAGTAAAACTGGGGACCACCTAGGTTGCGGGGTGTAGCTCAGTGATAGAGCTCTTGCCTACCATGTGCGAGGCCCTCTGTTCAATCCCCAGCACTATAGTTTGGAGGTGGTTTGAATGTGTCCACCGAGATCTCATGTGTAGAAATTTAATTCCCATTAAGAGAATGGAAATTTAATCCAACTAGAGTTGGATTAAAGGTGGGCGCTTGGTGGAGGTGATTAAGATTAGGTAAAATTGTTAGAGTGGACCCCTCACTGATGAATCCTGGTGGTTTTATAAGAGGGAAGGAGCCAGGTGTGGTGACAAACACCTGTAATCTCAGCGGCTCAGGAGGCTGAGGCAGGAGGAGGATGAGTTCAAAGCCAGCTTTAGAAACTTAGTGAGGCCCTGAGTAATTTATCGAGGTACTGTCACAAAATAAAAAATGGGCCTGGGGTTGTGGCTCAGTGGTAGAGTGCTTGCCTAGCATGTGCGAGATGCTGGGTTGGATCCTTAGCACCACATAAAAAGAAATAAATAAAATAAAGGTATTGTGTCTTAAAAAAAAAAGGGAATGTGGCTCAGTGTTTACGTGCCCCTGGGTTCGATCCTCATACCAAAAAGAAGAAGAAGAAGGAAAAAAAGAAGTGTGAAGGACAGTAGAGGACACACTCATGTGTACATACAGATGAGCCCTGTGTCTCTCATGCCCAGCACTGTCTCAGGCCTCTGCCATCAAGAAGGCTCCTTGAGAGCAGAAGAGCAAGTTCAAGGACAACCTGAGCAATTTAGCAAAATCTCTCTCAAAACCTCTCTTCTAAATAAAATGGCTGGGGATGTAGCTCAGGGGCAAAGCAGCCCTGGGTTTAATCCTCAGTGCCACTAAAAGAAAAAAGGGGGAGAGAAGAAAAAGATGATGGTTCCTCAACCATGGACCAGAACCATGAGCCCAAGCCAACCTCTTTTCTTTGAAATGTACTGAGGCCGTGGAATGGTGCTATTAGCAAAAGGGAAATGGACCAATACACTCCGTATCTATGGGCCAGATGTTTTCTAGGGCACAGGGAGGGTCTGTGATTTCTTTGAGGTAGGACAGTGTTTCCTTTTGACTTTCTCCATCTGCCTTCCGGGGGCCTTGCATATTAAAGTTGAGGATGACAGGGGAGGTCTTTGGTAGTGCCACTCCAGGTGGAGAAGAGGACTGGTCCTGTAACTGTAGCAATACAGGGGAGACGGCCGTCCCCTCATCCATGCATCCATCCAGTCAGCCAGCCAGCGGATGTTCACTAAGCGACCATTATGCATCAGACTCTGTGTTAGGTGTCAAAACCTCAGTGGTGAATGAGGTAAAGTAGCTTCTGTTGGGGAGCATCTATTCCTTGTAGTAAAGAGACATCAAATAAGTTAATTCACACAAAACAAACCCACACAAGCTCTCAGCTGCAGATGGAGGTGAATGATGGACACATGGGCAGGGCGTGAGGACCTGAGGCCAGACCCAAGGAGGGGAAAAGGGGTTTGCAGGGCGTTAGAGGACCATGGGATGAAGAGTGTGGTGGTCTTCATTGGTCACCTTCTCAGTATCCACTCCTCTTCTCCCCACTTCCTAAGCCACCCAGGTTCTTGGAGGTTTCTCATGGGTCCGAGCTCGTCAGCAGAGAATCAACAGGGCTTGGTTGAGGCTGTGAAGTGGGACATGTGAAGCTGAGTTTTCGATGGATACCCAAGTGAAGTTTTCTTCCCTCCTGGTGTAGACGTAGATGTATGGAGCCCAGCTCCATTTTGTCACCTTGATGGAAGCCATCCTGAGGACAGAGCTAACATACAGAAGAGGGCAGAGAGCAGAGAAGTGGAGCCAGAGTCCCAGATGAACTGCTCTTGAAACCACATCACTGGGGGCTGGGGATGTGGCTCTGGTGGTAGCGCGCTCGCCTGGCATGCGTGCAGCCCAGGTTTGATCCTCAGCACCACATACAAACAAAGATGTTGTGTCCGCCAAAAGCTAAAAAAAAAAAATTAAAATTCTAAAAAATAAAAAATTTACCATGGAAGTATTTAGAAAAAAAAAAAAAAAGAAACCACATCACTGGGTTTTTCCTTTTTCTCTTCCCCAGTACTAGATATTGAACCCAGGGCCTTGCCCATAGTATACAAGCACTGAGCTACATCTGTAGCCCTTTTTATTTTATTTATTTTTTGGTACAAGTATTGAACCCAGCAGTGCTTAACCATTAAGCCACATCCCTAGACCCTTATTTTTTATTTTGTGTTTTGAAACAAGGGCTCACTAAGTTGCTTAGGGCCTTGATAAGTTTCTAAGGCTGGCTTTGAACTTGTGATTCTCCTGCCTCAGCCACTGGGATTTCAGGTGTGCACCATCCCACCTTCCAAGCTTTTAATTTCTTTTTCATTTTGTTTTGTCTTGTTTTAGTACCGGCAGTTGAACCCAGAGGCACTTAACCACTGAGCCACATCCCCATCCCTTTTTTTGTATTTTATTTAGAAACAGAGTCTCACTAAGTTGCTTAGGGCCTTGCTGAGTTGCTGAGGCTGAACTCGTGATCCTCCTGCTTTAGCCTCCCAAGTTTCTAGGATTATAGGCATGCGCCACCCTGCAAGCCTAGTTTTTATTTATTAATGGACTTTATTGTACACACACCCTTCTTGGGTATCATACAGGTTTATACCTTTACTTGGTTTTCAATTTCCTGCTGCTGCTCTTCCGGGGATTTGGCAAGCACTTTTCACATAGAAAAGCGCAGCTTTAGTGCTGTAATGGGTAGGCCAGGTGGAAAGGGACAGTCTCCTGGCTTCATAGTCAGTTGGGGGCAGAATTTACTTGACCCTGGTGTTCTCAGTTTGAATCTGGCCCCTGGCAAATGGAAAGCAGGATTTAATGCAGGCCTTGCTCAGAGTTTGCTGGAAGAAGCAGCCTATTCCTGCTCTCTGGCTTCTTAAATGATAGCAACCCAGGAAAGCAGACTGGCTATGCTGTTTCTTCAAAGCTAATGGACCAGCTGAACTCCAAAGGCATCATTAGAGAGTTTACCATGGACCAGCACTTAGTGTGTGTGTGTGTGTGTGTGTGTGTGTGTATGTGTGAGAGAGAGAGAGAGAGAGAGAGAGAGAGAGAGAGAGAGAGGATGGGGGAGAGGAGAGAGGGAGAGAGGGAGAGGGAGAGGGAGAGAGAGAGAGAGAGAGAGAGAGAGAGAGAGAGAGAGAGAGAGAGAGAGAGAGAGAGAGAGAAAGAATGAGAATGAAATATAGAGATAAAAGAACAATAGGGTCCCTATGTATTCCTACCATCTCCAGGGGAGATAAATCATGTTCCCAAAACACTTTCCATAGCATGGATCAGGTTTGGAGTTGGAATGATCAACACTCAAATTCTGAGCTGAATTCTAGTCCTGCCATTGAAAAGTCTGCTTTTGCATTAGAGATGACACAAAGAGCTCTGGAACCTATGAGTGGAAGATAGTAACTCTGAAAAAGAGGACTATCTTGCGTTTGCTGTATTAAGAATATTCGATTCTGTTATAGGAAATGAGAGAAATTTTGCTTATGATACAGACCCCAACATGGAATTTATGTGGTGAGTATAAAGTGATGAAAGGGATGAGATTGTTACTTATGGACAGGACAACGAGCACACCAAGTAAACCAGAGGTATCTACAAGGCATAGCTCATGTCTTCTCAAGATTAAAGCAATGTCCTTGCTAATTTGGTCACCCAGTGGCGACACTCATTAATTCAAGAAACAGAAAAATCCCAGAGCTGCTCTACAGATTAACCGGGTGCTGTAGCCCGAGAGATGCACCTGCCTGGAGTCTACCCACCCAGTCCAGCCAGCTTGTTGACTGTGGCACCTCCTTCCAGCCATTCCCCTTTTCTGCCCTGAACTCCAACTGCTGTAGCCACACTGGCAGGAGGGGAGGGAGGACAGGTGTGTGAATGTGATATAAAGTAGGAATCAGGGTGATTCTCCCACCTGCTTGCTGCCATCTGAAGTGTGTTCCCTGGTCCCATATCTCTGCTTTTGCTTCTGTGTAAATTGATTAAATAAGCTGTGGGATTCAGCACCTTCATTGGCTTTCTCCGTTCTGTGACTTCTGGGGGGGCTTGTTGCAAGTGTCCTTAGAGGCCACTATGGCCTCAAGGGGGTTCCTGAACAACAGGACATGGAGCCTCATGCAGGTGATTTATGAGGGAACACTGGATGGAGGAAGTCTGTGGGACCCGCTCTGATGAGCCGTAGCCTCAGCCTGATCCCAAGGTGGAGCTCTGGGGTATGGGCGGCACCATTGGTTTTTCTTCCTGCATGCCAGAAGGCTGGCCTTTTTCTTTTCTTTTCTTTTTTTTAGAGAGAGAGAGAGAGAGAGAGAGAGAGAGAGAGAGAGAATTTTAATATTTATTTTTTAGTTTTTGGCGGACACAACATCTTTGTTGGTATGTGGTGCTGAGGATCGAACCCAGGCCGCACGCATGCCAGGCGAGCGCGCTACCGCTTGAGCCACATCCCCAGCCCAAGAAGGCAGGCCTTTTGAACCTTGTTCCAGGGGCTGATGCCAAAGGGGCTGTGTAGGGCAGCAGCAGCACCTGTTGCAGGGGATCCGCCTGAACTCTCCTTGCAGGTTAGTTATACAGGTAAGAACCTGTCTCTTGAGAAAAATTGGGAGAGTAGTAACAGAAAGGCAAGGTGCAGTATAACTTGGAGGCCTCTGAAAGCCAGAGCAAGAAGTTAAGAACTAACCCCCCAGGCAGGAAGCCACAGGGAGCCACTGTATGTTCTTGAGCACCTGTGTGAATTGGAGCCATACTTAACAGGAGTTCTACAGCAGGGGCATGTATTGAGAGGTAGCTGCAGATAAGAAGAACTGCTGGGACCAGCCTATGCTGTAATACGATAAGTTTAGAGCATCTTTCTTTCTTGAGGCCATTGAACAACCTTATGCACTCAGAAGACTTCTTAGCAGAATCTAGTTTGGTGGCTATCTTTCTGGCCTGAATCTTCTAGGGTCTACCTTTTCTTAAGAACTGGTCTGGTCTGGTTGGAGCTGGAGCTGGAGCTCAGTGGTATAGAGCTCTTTTCTAGCATGCCCAGGCCCTGGGTTCGATTCCCCAGCACTGTCATGCACAACGAGAAGTAAGCCCCCTGCTTTGGGGTGAGTGAAGATGGAAAAGGATGTCTTGCTGGAGGCTTCCCTCAGGGCCTAACACCTCCAAAAAGCTGATCTAGGTGCTGTGGGGAAGCTGGAGCTGTACAAACCATAGCTGTTACCTAATCTCTAAGTAATGCTGAGTTTATAAGCCTCAAGCTTTAATCCAAGGCACTATGGTCAGAGGCACACTTCTTCTTTTTAATTTTTTTGGTACTGGGGAGTGAACCCAGGGGTGCTTAACCACTAAGCCACATCCCCAGCCCTTTTATATATTTTATCTAGACACAGGGTCTTGCTGAGTTACTTAGAGCCTCACTAAGTTGCTGAGGCTGGCTTTGAACTCTTGATCCTCCTGCCTCAGCCTCCTGAATCACTGGGATTTCAGGCATGCACCACCGTGCCTGGCTGGAGTCACATTTCTCAACCTCCACAGCCAGCCACCAAGCAAGGAGTCTCCTTAGTGTGGAGATTTGACTGTCAATCAAAACCCTAAAGTGCAGTGGCTCTTCAACTTCTACATGCAAAAGACTACCTGAGTACTCTTAAAAAGAGTTCAGAGTTCTGGGCCCCTTGTGCAGAGATTCTAAGTGGGACTAGGGTCGAGGAGGAGGAATTTACATTTTTAGGTTAACTTGCATGTACCTGGGAACAGGTGGTCCAAGCATCTTTTGTGGGAATGGGGAAAGTTCAGCATTTGCTTATTCGGGAAACGTTAACATCCTTATGAAGAAGTAATATTATTTTTATTCTTCTCAATTTACAGTTAGCTAAAATTAGGCTCAAAGGGATTAACTGAACTTCCCAAAGTCACAGAGCTAGTAAATGACCAGACTGGGCTTCTAACTCACTTGGATGCTTGTGCAACCACCTGAGATCTGGAGAAAGAACAGTAGGGACATGTGCAGGCCTAGCTCCTGCTATCCCTCCATATGAGCCTCTGTTTGAGCCACAGCAATGGAGTCAGGAACAGGCTAAGTTGTGCTTCAACAGCAAGTGAGCCAAGTTCGTTTCTTGTTTACACTGTTCAATGCAGACCAGCAGGAATCTCCATTCATTACAGTTGACCAGGGATCCAGGCTGACAGAAGCTCCATCTTGACATGGGCCTCTTTTGCAGAAGTAGGGAAAGAAGAATGTCGGCTCTTGAACCATGCTTTTTTGTCTGGAAGTGACATGGGTGTCACTGCTGTTCAAATTTCATTGGCTAACTAAGTTCCATGGCCATGGCTGAGTTCATCAGGGTGTAGAAATGTAAACAATAACATAGTCCACCACATCAACCCATCATGAGACCCTGAAGGGCCTTCTCTTGTGAGCTGACCCATCTACCTGACATGTCCTGTCTCTGCTGCTCAGCCTAGCTAGTGCTACTCAGGATCTAATTCTCCATCACCTGCCATCAGCTCTGGACAGCCTTTCTCAACCCACCCAGGCTGGCTTAGGCACCCTGGTTTGCAGCTCCCCAGAGGATCCTGGGCTTATTTCCATTATGAAGCATGTCATGTTGCATTGCAACTGTTCATTTCCTTGTCTATCCCCTGCCCCACCAGAATGTAGGCTCCTGAAGATGGGAACAGGTAGTGACAAGTCTTACATCTCTAGCTCCTGGAAGACAGATGTGGAGGAGCTCAGTGGTGGAACAGCAGGGTAATTAAGAGCTGGGTTTCGGGCCTTGCGGTCCTTTCCTGAAGGAACAGGATGTCTGGGGGCTTTAGAAAATGGGGAAGAGGAAGGCTAGCATTCTGTGACTTCAGGATGAGCAAACTGCAGATGGGGGAAGAAACCCCTGCTTAAGCAGTGGTCTTTTTCCAAGGCTTTGCCTCATTATGGAAAGAGTTGTCTCAAACCTAGGTTAGTCACTGCCCAGCGTCTGCTGTGTCACCACAGGGTGATCTTCAAGGGTCCAGGGAGAGGATATTCTGCGGCTGGGAGAAAAACCTCACAATCCTCACTCTGGGGTCCCTGGTAGGCCTTAAAGGCCATGTTGGCCAAGGGTCTGGTGTCTGGCCTCCTCAGAGACAGCTTTGCCGGTGCCCTCTGATGCCACAGCCTCTGTGTGCTGGGGAAGACTGCTTGGGTCAAGAACAGGCAAGGCCTGTCCAGCAGGGGCATGACCGACTCTGTGGGTCCCACCTGCTGGGTGCCTCCACCTGGGGTAACCACAGAGGAGGGACAGGAGCCCAGCACTGGTGCACAGGACTGAAGTCGGGGCTTTGACGTGCACAAGGCAGGATCCCTGCTGTTAACCCGGCCTCTGAGGCCTCAGTCTTTCTCCCACTTCTCACCTCACACCTGAGACTCCAGGGAAGGAACCATTTCTAGTTCTTAGAATACTCCACACTCTCTCACTTCCAGGCCTGTGTGTGCATTAGCCCCGAAACAACCCTTGGCTCCTTCATTGAATTTATTTATTTGCAAGAAATTAAACTCTTCAAGTGATGTGCCTCCCTGTGATTCAGCTTTCACTAAAGTGGAGGGGGTGCTTTTCTAAGGTGGGGTTCCACTGCACCCTGGCATTCAGCTCTCCTCTTTCCCTCCTCCTCCCTCCCTACCCAGATTCCTGGGGCACTTCCAGTCCCCTCCTCACATAATAACTACTTCCTTCCTGCAAAGCCTCAGAACCACCAGACGCTCTAGGCCTAGAGTTCAGCTGTTGTTCAAATTTAAGATCTTTATAAAGAATTTAAACTTGGGGATTAAATCCAGGGTTTCACTATCACTAAGCTACAACCCCAGCTCTTTTTATTATTTTTTATTTTGAGACAAGGTCTCATTAAGTTGCCCATGCTGGCCTCAAACTTGTGATCTTTCTGTCTTAGCCTCTTTTAGCTGGGATTATAGGCATGTGCTACCTTTTCTGTCCTCAAGGTCCTATCTTGAAAAAGCAGCTATTCTTTTAGACCAATCTCTCTGCGCACCTCAGCTGCTTGACATATTCTCCATCTCATTATGTGCTGTTTCTTTTGCCTGGATGCCTGGTCCCACCTGGCTTACCTAAGTGTGACCTCTTAAGTCTCAGCCTGCCTGAACCCCTAAAGCTTAGGACAGCATCTTGCCACTGTGCCCTGGTGTCCTCAATAACATGCTTTGCACAAGCCTATTGTTAAATTTTTAGGAATTTTGCAAGATGGTTGTTAAACTCAACCATTATTAAAAATTTAGTTATGGTAATAAATACTCAAAACTCATTGCTTCTTAATTACTTTATTTTGTTATTACCTTTGTTCTGGAGGTTATGTATTTATTTATTTATTTTAGTATTGGGGATTAAACCTCAGGGTGCTTAACCACCGAGCCACATTCCCAGCCCTTTTAAAATATTTTATTTAGAGGCAGGGTCTTGCCAAGTTGCTTAGAGCCTCCCTAAGTTGCTGAGGCTGGCTTTGAGCTCATGATCCTCCTACCTCAGCCTCCTGAGCCACTCAGATTACAGGCGTGTGCCACAGTACCTAGCTCTTGAGGTTATTTACTCTCTTTTATCTATGTGGTGAAAATATTACATGTTTTGTAGGCTACTGTACATCTCATTCCAAATCTGCACTCAATGGTATCACTTTGGTAATTGGTGGGAGTATACATGCCACAAAAACAGGGAAACGCTGTAAATGGGGAACTGATTTATTGTTGTATGAATAATCTATATTTATTTAAGGAAGTGATGAAGAATATGGTCATAATGCAGATTAAACTTAAAAGTGTTCGTTTATAGCTTTTGTGTTGTGCATAGCATGAAAAATTGAGGAAATACTCCTTCAGTATTCAAGACAATTATCCAGTTCAGCAAAGAAGTTGCTCATGATATTTACAAGTATGTGAGGTTCTGACTTTTAAAAAAAAATTATTTCACTTGTATTGAATGGATGATGTCAGCCAATTCTGTTAGGACTATACTTGTTCACCTAGTATAGCAATAGGTGGCTACAGGCCAAGCTTTCAGTGACTGTTCCTGAAGGTGTTCTGTAAACATCAACTGTTTATATGGAAGTTACAATGAAGAAAAATTGCATATTTTGCTATTATTTATAAGCTACATCCTGCACATCCTTTTTATCAGCTATGTCAATAAACACACAGATATATACATAGACTTGTATTTTTCTGGAGAGGTGATTGTTATACATATGTGCACGCCACTGCTCAGTCTCCTGTAGCCACTGTGGAACTTCCCTGTTTGCTGTAAATGGCTGGTTTGCATATTGCTGTCCCCCTCAGGACTGTAGCTCTCTGAGGGGAGGCTCACCTACATGGAATCTCCTTTGTGTATCAATTCCCCAAGCGCTGGTATTAGATCTAGTGTTCAGGCACTACTCCATAAACACCTGTTGCATGAATATGCTAATACAAATCTACTCTTCCAGGTCCAATGCCAAGGCCCTAATTCTTGCCCTCTGTGTCACCTGGGGAAACAGAAGTAGCTGTTCAGGCATAGAGTCTGGTGTGACTGGTCCCAAGGTAGCTGGCACAGGCTTTCCCTTCTCTCAGTTCTTCTGCCCAGGCCCAGGAAGTGGCCCAGTGCCATGGAGGTTCTCTGACTGCCTTGTCCCACCGGGAGCCAGAGGACTCTGGGCCAACAGGGGCATGAGGAGAACTCAACATGCTGAGCATGCAGGTAGGTGGGAGGAGGTCACAGGATCAGGCCATAAGCCCCTTGAGGATAGGCACAGATCACGATTGCCTTGTCCTCAGGACCTGTCTTGACCCCGCCTTCCCTGTCTTCTCCCCTCTGCTCAGGTCTTCTGACTCCCTGTCTAGCCATCCTGGCTCATGGTTCTCCCTGTAGCAGACCATGATTTTCCCCACTAAGGGACCCTGCACCTACTGTCCCCTGCACCTGGACTGCCTTTCCACAGGAATCTGCATGGCTTGCCACTGACATCAGGCTCCTGTCCAAATTGCTCCTTATCAGAGAGCCTGCACTGGCCACTATGCAGTACGCCCCGTCTTCCTATCCTGCTTAACTTTTCCCCGGCCACTTGCTTCTGCCGAGGGATCAAGCACTTGCTTGTGTTCCACCTCCTGCCACTGAACTGGATGACAGCAAGGATTCTTCCTGTTCTGTTCCCCATTTTGCCCCAGGATCTAGAACACCCTAAGTGGATATATAGTCATCACTTACAGGAAGTCTGAAGCCCAACCCACAGCTGCAAGAATGAAGGATATGTTGTCAGAAAAGTAGGCGCCAGATACAGCTCTCCAATTTCCTAGGTGTCGTTGAGCCTCAGTCCATATTGATCTTTGTTTATTTTCTTTCTAAAATTAAGCCAACATTCAGAAATTGAGACATTCCATAGAGGAGTTCAGAAGATCTGGCAACAGTGGGCCTATGCTGCTGGGGCCTCCAGTTGGCTCCATCCCTTGCCAGTCTGGAAACACGTGCTTTGGTGCTGCCTCAAATGCAGCAGAGAACGCAGCTTTTCTCTTTGCACTGACTCTGGCCCTGGAGCAGGGCCCTCAACTACTCTGTGCCCTTTCATCTGCAAAAGGGAGTTGCCAGTGGCCTCCCCCCCTCCCAGGCTGGCAGGAGGATTGGAAGAGAAAGTCCCTGGGAAGGTGACTGACTCTCTCCCTGAGGTACTGCCGTCCCATTTCCTGTTCCCTTGATCCCTTCCAGACTCCACCGCTTCTACCTGGGCGAGCTGCTTTCTGCAAGCCCAGGTGGGTCCTTGGCCTAGCAGCTGGCTGGACTTCCAGGGGGAGCACATGGGCAGTGCTTGGTGCTGCACCTGCTGTGAAAGGTTTCCATCCGGGAAGGTGCTTATGTCATGGCGAAGGGGTGTCTGGGACATAGGCAGGCTCAGAGTCCTAGCTAGGCTTGGCCTCAGAACAACTAGAAAGGAAATTTGAGCAATGGCCAACCACCTTCTTAAAGGTGACCAGCAGAGCTGATGGGTGGTTGCTACTTAAAATTGTTTGCTTTTGAACTCTAATGCCTTGTTCCAGAACCAGGTGTCATAGCAACTGCCAGTGAAGTCAGCTAGGTTTGCTCGGCTCTGCTAGGAAATAGCTCCTTTCCCCCTCCCGGGGCTATTAAGCTAATGCACCTTCTAAGAGGTTTTAAACTTTTATGACTTCCTCCAAATAAAGCTTTCCTCCCATTTCAAAATGAATTGCACTTCCAATGGATTTTCCAAGATTTTCTTTGATTTGATTATAAAAGTAACCCATGCATGTTCATTAAAGAAAATTTTGGAAGGAAATAAAAACCTCCCATAATCACTGTTGATTTTTTGGTTTATGTCATTCCAGGATTTTTTTTCTCTATTCACAACCATTCATGGATTTATTCATTCATTTCTGTATCTACATACATAATATCCACACACAGGTCAGAGTCTTACTGTATGTATACTTTATAATTCACAGCAAAAGGCCCAGCCAATGGTAGACAATGAATAAATATCACCACTGCTAATATGTATCACTGTTGGATCAAAGTGTTTTTAGTATACCAGGCGTGGTATGATGTGTTTTATCTGCACTATCTCATTACATCCTAAAAACATTCCCATGATACGGGAGCTGTCTTATTCATGTTTTATAGATGAGAAATCTGAGGCTCAAAGTTGTTATTCATCCCAGCTATTCTGGAGGCTGAGGCAGGAGGATTGTAAGTTTGAGGCCAGCCTTGGTAACTTCAAAGATCCTGTCTCAAAATGAAATTAAAAGGGCTGGAGATATAGCTCAGTGGTAGAGTGCTCTGGGTTAAAAAGAAAAAAAAAAAGTCACAGAGGTAGTCAATGAGATGGACGTATACCTATTTTTGCCTTCCCTCCCCCAGGGAACCCAGGGCCTCATGCCTGTTAGGCAAGCACGCTACCACTGAGCAATATCCCCAGTCCTTTAAAAGATTGTGTGTGCATGTGTGTGTTTGAGAGAGAGAGAGAGAGAGAGAGAGAGAGAGAGAGAGAGAGAGAGAGACTAGGAATTGAACCTAGGAGTGCTCTACCATGGAGTTACATTCACATATTTTAAATTTTGAGTAAGGGTCTTGCTAAATTGTCTAGGCTGGCCTTGAACTTGTGATCCTCCTGCCTCAGGCTTTTGAGTCACTGAGATTAGAGGTGTGTACCACCTCGCTCAGCTATTTTTGTATTATGAATAAAGTTTAAAACTTTAAAAACCTGCTCCAAGAAGTGACTACCTACTCCAGGTAACAATTTTTGTGAGGAAGGTTATCTATTTGGCTTTGAGAAATAGGTGATCTCTAAATGTGTTCAAGTCCTGAAATATCCCACATTTGTACCTCTAACATTTTTTAGTTCAAGCAAAAATCAGTAATAAGGAAAAATGGGAAGAAATACAGAAGACTTGAATTTGAATTAAATTGAACTATATTGCAATTAGGGATCTCCCAATTTCCTTCCTTCCCTGGGGCCCGTTAACTTCTCTAAGCATCATTTATTCAAGTGTCAAATGGGTTAGTCTCCCTCTTGGAGGCTAAAAATGAGACATGTGAAGGATAACTCAGCATCTCAGTCATGATAAATAACATGGTGTACACAGAGGTGGGCTTGAACATAGGCTTTGAGGTTAGGTCTGGGTTAAAAATTCTGGTTCAGACATTTACCATCTCTGTCACCTTTACTTCTCTGAGTGTATGTACCTCGTGGGGTTCGTAAAGATTAAGCTGTAATATGTGGAGCCCCTGGCCAGAGCAGCCATCCAATATAAAATGTTATATTGAAGCCCTCTTTGCCTTCCAATCACATCATTCCTTTGCTTTTTCTGTTCCTTGTAAGCCTGAACTGCATAATGATGTAGCCCTTGATTTCACATTATCTTCAATTGTCCTGTGTGTGTGTGTGTGCATGCATAACTGGCTTTATTTCATGAGGTTCGAACCCTTGAAGGTACCATCTGGGTTATTCTTTGGTATTCCTCCCAGGGAAGCCTGCATGTGCATGCTCAATAAATCTTTGCTGGCTTGAATTGCATCTGATTGATGGTACTTTCCTCTCTGATTTCTCAAGGTTTCACCCAGATTGAGCTGAAACCCTTGGAGAAAATTACAGCAGCCTGTCCCAGACCCCAGAGACCTGAGCTCTTGGCTTTGCTGCAAATGATAAATGGAGAAGCTGAAGGGTCTGCCCTTCCACAGGCATCTGACAGCTAACAAGAGGGGCGGGGCAGCCCCTTCCTGGTCCTCCCAGCCACCTGACTCTTCAGTAGTGTCTGTGGCTTTGTGGAACAGCTGTGGCCTTGAATGGCACCAGAGTTTAAGATACTGGCCTTATTTACTTAGTTGCTGTTTCAGTGCCTCCTGTGGTACCAACAGGTGATGGGGGGGCGGGAAGTTAAACAAACATGAAAAAGCTAACTAAGGGAGGGATAGTGGAAGGACTTGGCTGTAGATTTTCAACTTTTGTAATTTCCCGAGCTGAGTATAAGTCATTAAAAAGGGGAACTTTCCACTCTCCCAATTCCTCAATTATTTCTAATAGTTTATCACCATAAAAGGGGACTTAAGGACTCAGTAAAATAGTTGACTTTTGATGTAGAGCAGAGCTGAAGGCTGGATATGCTAATATGTGTTTCTAAAATTGACCCTGAGAATAATTTAATAATTCAAGGCGGTTTATGAATTTTAATTCTTTTTCTTTTTTTTTTTTTTTTTTTTGGTACTCGGGATTGAACCCAGGGGGACTTACCCACTGTGCTACATCCCCAGCCCTTTTTTGTGTTTTATTTAGAGATGGGGTCTTGCCTAGTTGCTTAGGGTCTTGCTAACTTGCTGAGGCTGGCTTTGAATTCGCCATCCTCCTGCCTCAGCCACCCAAGCTCCTGGGATTACAGGAATTCATCACCAGGCCCAGCTTGCTCCTTTTTTCCTTTTCCCACATTTTTTTTTTTTTACGGGTACATTATAGTTGCATATAATGGTGGAATTTGTCATTGCATATTCGCACATGGACACAATATAAAAATATTATTTGGCCAATTTCATTTTCCCAATATTTCCCCTTAGGCTACTTTTTTAGAATGCAAATTTTGTTGTTCTTATTGTTGGATGTTAAGGGTTGAAAAGCCATTCATTCCTTTAGTAAACATTTAATAGGCTACAGGGTAGGTCCTGTGAATGCAAAGTTTATCCATTCATTAAGCAAATATTTGTTGAGCCCTAAGTGTGCCAGCCTTGTGCCAGGTGCTGGGGATTCAGCTGTGAAAGGCCTGGGCCCAGCCCTGTCAGACCTAGTGGGAAAAGATGCAAGTGAATGACAGTTATAATAGAAGGTACAGATTGCTTAAACGAATTGCATAGGGTGCTAAGGAAGTTCTTAGTAAGAACCCCAGACCCAATCTTTTGGGTTCAGGAGGAAGGGACAACTAAGCTAAGCCTGATAGAAAAATAGGAATTGTCCAGGTGAGAGGTTTGGGGGGCAGAGGTGGAGGGCAAAATGGCCAGGCAGAGCAGAGCGCATGCTCTGTGGTAAAGGGAACCGCAAGTTCTTAGTAGATTAACCCAAGAAAAGTTTATTTATTTTAAATTTATTTATTTATTTTTTTTAGTTCTCGGCGGACACATCATCTTTGTTGGTATGTGGTGCTGAGGATCGAACCCGGGCCGCACGCACGCCAGGCAAGCGCGCTACCGCTTGAGCCACATCCCCAGCCCCAAGTTTATTTATTTTTCATGCAGTCTGATGTGAGGTCAGCACAACTGCCTTCCACGAGTATTTCAGTGACCCAGGATGCTTCCATCTCAAGACACCATCGCCTCAACATGTGGCTGTGGAGAAGAAAGAGAGAGGGATGGAGACAGAGAGTGGGGGCAGAGTAGGCACTGGCCATGAGATGCTTTAGCCTTGGGCTGATCACAAAACTCCTCACAACCACTGTCCAGAGCTAGCCACAGGGCTCCACCCAACTGCTCCAGGGCTGGGAATGTTGAGGAGCACGAGAACTATTTGGTGACTGCCACGGTGCCACATGGATTGAGGCACGAGGGGAAATCGGGAGTAGTTTACATGGCTGGTGTTTATTGCATGTGCATGAGGGGTTGACGGGCAGGATTTAAATGGGAGAGAAGTTAGAGGGAATGACATACGCTGAAGTCAGTCACAAAGGGCCTTGGAAACCATGTTAAGTGCTAAGGAATTTGGACTTTAGGGAGACATGAAAGAATGTTTTTTAGGGCGGGATAGAATCATATTGGCATTACACCAGGATCATCTTAGGAAGATTAGGTTTTCAGGTGGAGGCAAGGATGGAGAGGTCAAGATTAGAGAGCAGATAAGAAGCTCCTAGTAGTGCATTAGGTGGGAGATGATGTGTCCTGACCAAGGAAGGCGCTGCAAGGAAAAGAGATGGATGTGCTGCAAAGAAAAGAGATGGAGGCGTCCAAGGACTATGTGTGATGTGGAATCAAGAGGCAGAGTGAAGGGCAGAGCTCAGATTTGTGAGTGGAGCAACTGAAAGGCTTAGTTTACCTGCTCAGGTATTGCAGGAGGAGTGTTTAGGGGAAAGACAATGTGTTCAGCTTTGCACTCACTGAATTTCAGGGATCTGTAGAACACCCAGGGGTAAAAGTTCAGGGGACATATGAACTTAAGGTTCTGGAGCTTGGGCGAGAAAGGCTGCTGATGTTGCTCAGGGAGTTATGACATAAGGTGGCAATTAAAGTCACGATGATGGAAAGTTGAGTAAAAAGTTATCCTGAGAAGCTGAAAAATCTAGTGTAGGACTAGGACAGTCATTAAACAATTGGAATTCAAGGTGAATTGTAGGACTGTCCATGGTTCATGGTGGCACAAGGCCTGGGAGGCTCAGGCCCGGAAAGCTTGGCAGAAGAGGGGCCAAAGTTGATTGAGAGCTTGGCAGGTGGCTCAGGGAAGGGCAGTCCACGTGGAGGACACGGCATGTGCAGAGGCACAGAGATGTAAGGCAGCACTGCCCAGCAAGGAAGTCATGTTCAGCTGAGGGAAGAGGCAGCAGCTGCCTTTGAGGCCTTTGAGGAAACACCTGTCCAACAGCCTCTCCGTACAGCATGCTGCATACCCAGGGCCCACCCTTATAGCTGAGGGGCTCAGGATAAGGTGACATCTTTTAAAAAATTTAAATATTTCTATCACGATAGCTTTCAAACATATAAACACGTGGAGAAAACAGCACAAAAAAACCCATGTATTCATCACTCAGGTTCAAGAATTATTCACATTCTGCCAGTCCTTGTTCATTACTTTACTTCTCTCTCTTTCCATGACTTGAGTACTATTTTTTCTTTTTTTGATACCAGGGACAGAACCCAGGGTCACTTAACTACTGAGCCACATTCTCAGACCTTTTGGTATTTTATTTAGAGACAGGGTCTTCCTCAGTTGTTTAGGGCCTCGTTAAGTTGATGAGGCTGGCTTTGAACTTGAAATGTTCCTGCCTCAGCTTCCTGAGCCACCTGGATTATAGGCATGTGCCACCATGCCCAGCTGAGGAATCTTCATGTTCTAATTACCTAGTCCCAATAAATCTCCATCCTCCATCCAAGGTCATTCTTTTCCTACCCCCACCCCTTCTGCCTACTGGTCTCCCGTATTGAGATCAATACTTTTCATTGCATCAGTAAATTTGTCAAAGAACACAACTCTAATAGATGTAATGTCACTGTTATAACCAATGAGATGGACAAGAGTTCACAAAATGGTATTTTGAAAGCTCTGGGGAGGTGTTTGGTAAAACCAGAAAATCCCATGACCATGAAAACATGTCAGGAAGCAATTTCTATGTCCGGGTCAGTATAGATTTGATTCCTTCAACCAACCATGCTGAATAAGCCAGGTGACCAGGAATGGAGAATGAGCCAGGGTGACTTTAGGGACAGGAGTGGTGTGGTGAAGGCAGCACATGCATCCAGGAGATGCTGGAAGGTGGTGACAACCTTTAGCTCTACTGGGAGCCCCTGATGGGCAGCAAGCATTCATCCCAAAGAAAGTAGAAGGGATGGAGCAGGAAACAGAGAAGATGGTGGGAGGAGAGAGAGGGACTGATCTTGAGAAAGAAAGAGAGAAGGGGAGAGTAAAGATAAATAACAAAAGAGCACTCCCAGCATGCCAGGTGCGAGGCCACTGCCTGTCCCCTGCAGGTTTCCAGCAGCGGGGCTCCACCATATGTCTCTTGCTCACCCCGTCAGTGAGTTACTCAGTTGGTGAGGGGTAGTTAGGGGCAGGTGCATATGTGTCAGGCAAGCACACTACATTTATAAGGAAGAGGGGTTCTTTCTGTGCCAAGCAGAAGAGCATCAGGCTTCACTCATGTGCAGAGTGCAGTCTCTGCCAGGGATCTGCCAAGGAGAAGGTGTCTCCAGAATGTCATCCCCCAAAGCAAGGGCCAAGGCAGGGGGCAGAGATGAAGGGTGCCTTTCTCATGGGCAGGGTACTGTGAGGCAGCAGTCTCCCTAGCCTGGGGTCTGCCCGAGTGGAGTCCATCCTGCAGGATTGCAAAGCGCCCCCCAGTGCCCTGTTGCTGGGGGAAAGTGGCCTCCCTGTTTTTGGCTGTTGGGGAGCAGCACAGAGTGTGGAGAGGGTGACCTGGGGAGGTTGGCCTGGAGTAGAGGAGTCCCTGGGTTTCAGTATATCCTTGGGGAGAGTTTCTGGAGCTCTAGGGTGCACTGTGGCTGGGGTGGTGACAGCTGACTCCTCCCAGCTGGAAACCTGTGGGTGATATCACCAAAGACAACTCTGAGGCCAGCGACTACCATCCTCTAGGGATTTAGGGGAAAGGAGCCTGCTGGCATGGCAACTGACCCTGTGGCTGTGCGGAATGGCTCAAGTCCCCAGTTAGAATGCAGTCCCTGGACCTGCCCAGGACCCTCCTGTTCCATATTGGCCAAGAGCTCATCCTCCAACCACCAACCCTGGTGGAGGCACCCAGAGTACAGGGTTGCATCAGGCTGTCGCTGTTCCTCTCTGCAACGCCGGCAGTTACCTCACCATTTGACAAAGCCCCGGCACATATTTGCAGAGCACTTCCTTCCTGGATGTCCTGGCATGAGTTGCAAGAGGCCCCTACTCCCAGACCAGTGAGGACCTTACCTGTGGGGAGCATCTCTTTCTTACTAGAAAAAGCACAGGTTAAAGTTGAACCGCGTTGGTTAGAACGGATGCAATGACTGGTGGCCACATGAGACCCAGAGGATGAGGACAGCAGGGGCATGGCTTCCTAGATCTTGAACTGGTATTGGTGAGCTTGCAGTAAGGAGAAAGAGATTGGCTGAATTAATCAGATCTGGGGACTGATCTTCATCTGCAAATGATAATGATGGCTATTGACACATTGAGCATATCTTATAAACAAAACACTGTTCCAAGCATTGTTCTAACGCATCTAATGAAGATTCTACACATCCACTAAGTCACTTAAAAACATTATTCCCTAGGGTTTAGCTCAGCTCTAGAACACTTCCCTAGCATGCATGAGGTATGGGGTTCAATCTCCAGCAATGAGGATGGTGGTGGTGGAGAGAATTGCTAAAGAGAAACCCAAACACGTTATTCCCAAATTTACAGATGAAGAATCATAGGTGTTAACAGATGACATCACTTGGTTAAGGTCACATAGCTTCTGGGACCAATGTCCTATTTTGCCTCTGTGAAGAAGAGGGAACACGTACTGCAGTTTTCTGAAGGAACAACCAGCTGATGTCAGGGATTCTTTCAAGAAAGCAAATTTCAGGGCCATTGCTGACATCACCACCCATTCAGCAAAATGTCTCAAATGCTGAATGCACTTCTGTGTCTCTGGTTTCACTTTGCAGCACACAGCATAACTGATGCTCCCTGTGACCTTCAATCACCAAGGAAAGGTTAATTTATACTTTGCAAGCTTTGTTTAATAGGTGGGGGAGTAACAAGTTTAAAAAAGATCTACATCAAAACTGAATTACTAAACACTGGAAGGAATTAACTTTCTCTCTGAAAAGACTGCTAACTTGGAGATTTATACTCAACTTTCAAAGTTGTCCCCTCTAGAGGGCTTTGTGCTCATGCCACCCGAGCTGCTGTGGTATCTGTGAAGCAGGAAGGACAGCGTTTCTCCATTGTTTCCCTGACAATAACCTCCCCCACCCCAAGATGGTGGAGATCACGCGGTGATGTTCTTTTTCTTCCACTGGCCTAAGTCTCAAATTCCCAAAACGCTTGGGGCTTTGCCATGCTGGGCAGCCGGCAGTTTCCCCAACAGTTGCCCTGGCATCTTGCCCCCTCCACACAAAGCAATCACTGTTGCTGAAAATGAGGGTCCTGTGATCGTTTGGCACCACCCCCTGCCTGGTATTCTTCTGGGAGAAGAAACTTTCTTTTTCCCTGACAATAGATTCTGGTCATGAAACAGGCCCCAGTTCAGAGAAACAGCTTCCCGTAGAATGGCTTCGCCCAGAGCTAAGAACCGAGCATGCAGCAGAGAACCGACAGGCCCGGGCCAGCCTCCTTGCTCACAGCCTCACCCCTGCCCCTCACTCCCATCAGCTCTCACCCAGGCTTCTCTGCCTTTGCCATGGCCTCTTTCTAATGTGTTTCAAACAGTGTCATATCTGGTCCCTGGCCACAGTGACAACACCCTGTGATTAGTGGTTTAGAATTCTAGCCTGGCCTTTCTTACAGATTGCATTCATCTGGGTTATTTTCCTAAGCATACTATTGGTACATGTTAGAGTTTGGATCTGGAATGTTCCACAAAGGCCCATGTGTAAAGGCTTGGTCTCCAGCCGGTGGTGCTATTGGGAGTTGGTGGAACCTATAAGAGGTGGGTGGGGCTTACTGGACACTCTTTAGGTCACTGAAGGCTTGTCCTTGAAGGGGATTGTGGGACCCCAGCCCTTTCCTCCTCCTGACTCTTCTGCTTCTTGGCTGTGAAGTGAACAGCCTCTTCCATGCAGTGCTTCCGCCATGGTGAACTGCCTCACCACAGACCCGAGAGCAATGGGGTCAAGCAGTTAAACTGAAACCTCCAAAACTCTGAGCCAAAATAAACCTTTTCTTTTCATAAGCTCACTCTCTCAGGTATTTATTATAGTGGTGGAAAGATGGCTGACTCAGTACAACACTATTTACTACAGACTACACTTGGATTTATCCAGTATTTTTTTTTTTTTCTTTAATGAATGCTCCTTTTCTGTTCTAGGTTCAAATCCAGGATAGGACATTGCATTTAGTTGTCACGTTTCCTCTGATCTGTGAAAAAAAAAAAAAAGTCTTATTTTTCATGACCGTGACACTTCAAGGTATTTTATTGACTGTCCTTCAGTTTGGGTTTGTCTGCAGTTTTCTCATGATCAGACTGTGGGTATGGATTTTGAGGAAGAGTAGTGCAGAGGTGAAATGCTGCTTCTCTTTGTGCCGTATCAGGAGGTGCGTGATGTCAGCATGACTTATCACTGGTGAGGCTAACTTGGGCCACGTGGCTCAGGGGTTTTGTCAGTTTTCTCCAGTGGGAAGCTACTGTTTTTCCCTCTATACTCTACTCAATGGAAGTGAGTGGCTGAGGTAGGAAAGGTAGGAAAGTGAAGCTGTTCTTCCTGGAGAAGGGAGACTCTACATCTTTGATTAGGATTTATCTTTTTTTTTTTTTAAACCTTTGTAGTTTTACTTTAACTAGTAGTACTACTTTACTAGTAGTACCTTTACTACTTCATGTCCTATTTTTAAAAATTATCTCCACCCATTTCTTCTGCTCCCTTTTGCTTCCCAACTTTGGCATTCATCATTTTTTTTTCCTTTTCTTTTTATTTATATATGACAGTGGAATGCATTACATATATAGAGCACCATTTTTCATATCTTCTGGTTGTATACAAAGTATATTCACACCAATCTGTGTCTTCATACATGTACTTTGGTTAGTAATGATCATCACATTCCACCCATGCCCCCTCCTTCCCCTCCCACCCCTCTGCTCTACCTAGAGTTCCTCCCATGCTCCCCCTCCCTACCCCGCTGTGAATCAGCCTCCTTTATGTGGTGCTGAGGATCGAACCCACTGCCTCACACATGCTAGGCAAGACCTCTACCTCTGAGCCACAGCCCCAGCCCTGATTTGGATTTATCTTTAAAGAAAAATTTTCTCTTTTCTGTAATTTATTAATTTATTCAATTATTTATTTACAGCAGTGTGATCTTGTGGTCTACTGTTCTTTGGGCTATAATCTAATACATAGTTTATCTTAGTGACCAGATTGTCTCAGTCATTGGCAACTCTGTCAGGTTGGCTCCTATGTTCTTTGACATACCCTCATTTCTTCCTGCATTTCCTAACTTTCTGGCAAGGCAAGATGCTCTGATGCTCTTGGTTCAACTTGTATTTACCTTGCTTCAGTCCTAGAATCAGTTCTGTCTCCCAGGAGCCCTGGTTCTTTTCATTTGAGAGTGGTACTTAGAAGCCAGGTTTCTGAGTGCTGGTTTGCTCATTGCTACTGGAGTGCCATTGCTTCTAGGCCCTGTTGGTGGATAGAGATAGGAAACAGGTCTCTGTACACTAACTCATGTATATGTGCATGTCTGCATTTATTTTTGTATCAATCTGTATATATCCTTGAATAAAAATGAGTTTATATTGCTATGTCTGACTGCAAAACAACTCCTCTTCATTCTAGCCTCCTACCTTTCTTCATTGTCACTTTTTTTCCCTCTGACATTGATAAACCTGGCTTCCTCTACACTTTATTTATTCATTTGCTCAAACCTAGTGTACATCTAGAGTAGTTTCAGAATTGTTCCTTCATCCCCTATGAAAAACTAACTTATCAGCTAGAGCAGTGTGGGAACAGGGGGTCATAGGCCTACAGAAAAAAGGCCTTTGAAATAATTTCCATAGAGTTGGGAGACTTTATCAACATTCCCTAAATATCTAGGGTGAATCAGGAAAGTTCCTTCATACCCTGAAGCATCTCCAAATGGGCAGAGATCTGATTTAGAAATGCCTAATGGGTCTGGGAATTTGGTCCCCACATGTTACAGCAGTAGTCACCTCATCCAAAATTGGAGACTTGAGGGGATGTAGTGAATTCCAGAGCTACCACACTTAAGTAATGTCCTATTAATTTCTCTCAATTGTCATCCACCTAGTACCTAAAAAGCTGAGGATAGTACATTTTGCCCTGCTCAGGTCATGGAGTTATTTTAAGGATATCTGCTTAATCTAAGGAAGGAATCAAACTTTTCTTTGCTCTTTTTTTCTCTTTTAACTTCTGGTTTCCTAATCTCAAGCACAGTTCATGGAACATTGCAGGAACACAATAAATATTTACTGAATGAATAGAAGATGCTTCAGGTGAAGTCTTACTATCTCTGAAGCACTACACAGATGTCAGGAGCTGTTAATGGCATTAGCTAACACTCTGCCCTTGGGCAAATTGCCTAACCTCTCTGGACTTCTGCAATGCAAGATGCCCCAGGTTCATTTTATATTTTGAATTGAACTAGATGATCTCTAATTTTCCTTTCATATCTGTAGTTCTGTAATTTCAGTGCTTACCAGTTATTACAAATAGCAGCATGAGGATTTACAGATTAGTTTAGATATATGGACTACATCAGGGATGATAAGATGATTTTTTTTTTGCATATGTGAATTGTAGTTGTTTGGTAGTGGTTTCTGCAGTGCATATTGAAAAAGACTCTGAGGACAAGTGGTACAGATTAGTGACGTCTCATGGATGCAGAATGCAAAGTATTTGCAATAATGCCAAAGTGCTGCCATCTTCAACTTAAATGCTTAATACAATGTTGCCTTGGAATTTCTGGGAGCAACATTAACTTTCTCTGACTTTGCATAATGATGGAGAGACCACTGGATAGGGCTGGGATTTCCTAGAGGTAAACACAGAGCTCTCCAGGCTTATGGTAATACACATCACCCTTCTGCCTTCTATTGCCCCTCTTTTAAAATTTATCATGTAGAAAAATGAAATTATGTCATTTGCAGGAAAATGGATGGAACTAGAGATCATTATGTAAAGAGTCAGGATCTTTCTATGACCCCAAGACTCTAATGGCTACATGGATACATTTTCTTGAGAAAAATAAGAATGCAGAGTAACATTAAAATTCTCAACATAAAGTGAACCATTCACCCAATAAGTATGTGTTGAACACCTCCAATGCGCTAGGCAGCCTCAGGAAAATGGCACAGCCCTGAAAACACAGAGATCTCCCCAAGATAAGGCCTTCCTCCTTTTTCTTGTTTCCTGAAGACTGGTGGCCAAACCACTGGCTGGGTCCATAATCTGAATATAGCCTGTTCTTCCCCCAGTCTACCCTAGTGCTGTGGAGATGATAAGTTTTGGCTCTAAGTCCCAGAATTCCTGAATAAAATGTACAAATGAGGCTCATTAAAATCTCTCCTCACACTCAGGGAAAGCTAACCAGCCGAGGAGAGACCTTCATAGTCTTTGGCTACTCTTGTTGCTCAATACACTTCTGAAACTTGTGTGTGTTAGTTTCCCATCACTATAACAAGTATCTGAGATAAATAAACTTCAAAAGAGAAATGTTTTCTTTTGGCTCACAGTTTTGGAGGTTTCAGTGCATGATCAATTGGCCCTGAGTCAGGGAAGCACCTTGTGGGGCAGAGCATATGGCAGAGCAGAGCCGCTTACCTCATGACCAGGGCATAAAATAGAGGAGGGAAGAGGCGCTGGAGTCCCACTCTCCCCTTCAAGGACACACCTTGAATGACCTGAAGGCCTCCCAATAGTACCATGGGCTAAGCCCAGGCCTCTAACACAGGGCCTATGGGGACATTGCAGAGCCAACCTGTAAGAGGACATCAGCATGCTGCGAATGTGCCAGTGATGCCCTGGGAGGGTGGGCAGGCCACTGCATCTTGGTAGGGATCATGTGCCTTGATCTCTCCCTGCCATCACTTCGTGGTGGCCAGACATGTTTTGCCTGGAGGATCTACATGGTCTCCCTTGCCCCCTTTCTCCCCTGAGTCTGGCTCCCTTGCTTAGCGCCATAAGCTTCCAGTTGCCTTCCCTTGGAATTGGTCTTTATTCACTGTCCAGACAGTTCCTGAAAAGGCTGCTAACCTTTTCAAGTCCTGAATGATCACTTTAGGACTTGAAATAGCTTTTTTTCCTGTCCCACATATGACGGTCACTTCCTCAATAGGGCCATCACTCCAAGAGGAACTGGACGTCCTTGTAATGGAGCCAAGAAGGTCAGGTGATCAGACAGTTGGGGGCCTGCTGGGACCTTGTTTCCCCTTAAGCTGTTGGCAAGGACTTGTCCACAAAAGCCTCTCTATGATAGGCCTTGGCAAGCCATCCTGAACCTGCTGCCTTGTAGGGTTTCAGTCCAGGGCAGTCTCTGTAGGAGCAGATGCTTATGAATGAATGACAGGAAGGGTTGTGGGGGAGAATTTCTGTGGAGCATCTCTGGCGACCACAGGGAGAAAAACTGGGAATGCATGTGCTTCCACACTAGAAGATCAGGGAGTCCCATGGCTCCGTCATCTCTGTCCCCAGTGGCACCCCTGAAGGAGGCCATAAAGTCTGGACAAGCATCCTAATTTGCTGATTGGGGAATTCCTTGGCCCAGACTGGAGCCAGCTGGAGCAGAGAGTGGGAAGCAGAGAGAAGAAGGGTTTCCTTAGAATTCAGGCAGAAGAGAAAGAAAGGCGTTTATGAAAGATGCGTCCCAGCCCTGACACCAGCCCCAGCCCCCTGGACCCCAGACGCATGGCCAAATTTTATTGGGAAGTGACAAAGCACAACAGGGGAAAATGTGACCTAGGAATCAATGCAGCAGCAGGGGTGGGGGAACTGAGGAAGGACTTTGAGAGGCCAAGAGAAGGGGAAAATTTGCTGAGTCAGATGCTAATAAGAGGAACCTGAGGAGGGGAACTTGGTCCGTAGAGTTTGAGGCAGACTCACACTGCGAGAAAGAGTTGGGTACTTTTTTTTTTTAATCTTGAATTTCTAGTGCCACAAATATCTTTAGGAGACACAAAACAATTTGACATTTATTCAGTGAAATCTTCCAGTCAAGTAAAAGTCACCTTTTAGAGTGAGTGAATCCCCACTCCAACTCGGGAAAATCTCCAGAATGCCAGGAACCCACGAGGGTTTCCCAGGGCCATCTGGTCTTGCTTCTCAACCCTGCCCTTCTCCTGAAGAATGCAATAGCAGATAAACCCAAAGGCCCCAGGGATTTTGACCCATGGAGGGACTGAAGCCATGAGCCAGGCAAGATCACATAACTTCAACTCATACCTCGGGACATGGAGAAAGCCACTCTGCCAAGTAGTGGACATCAGTTGCTTTGATTAGAGTGCGCAGTTGCAGACCACAGAGTTCCCTCTAGTTGGTTTGAGCAGGAAGGGATGTATTTGGAGCTATTGGGAAAAATATTCAGGAGGACTGGAGGAAACTCTAGGCTGAACTTCTGTGACATCTCTTGGAACCACTCTGCAGGATGGGATTCAAAGTGAGCTGCTGTAACTGCCTGCCATGAACCATGCTTGCCTTTGCTACAGTCAGGGAGCTGTCACCATGTCACCTCCAATTCCAGAAATCTCTTGCCCCTGCCACCATGCAGGCCCACAAAAGACATGTCTGCACCCCTCCTGTCTTTCCCCTGTAGCTTACTTCCCATAGCCAAGTCTCGTTGGGGTACATGTAAGTAGCGAAACCTAAGTCACCTATCTATACCCAGCAGCAAGAGAAGGTGAGAAATGATTACAAACATGCAACACGATTCAATGTGAAACACCTCAAAATATGGAGAGATTATGTGAAGTCTTTTGGGAAACCAGGAATGACAGATTCCCCGCTTACAAGGGGTCTGTGAGCTGTGGCCTGTGATAATCAGAAAAAAGTAGTCTTCAGAGAGCACCCCCGCAGTGTGAGTAAAGTGATAGATTCCCTGGCATCAATCTCAAATTTTATCTTAAGTTAATTTAAATTGGGGATGTCTGTCACCTGAAACTAAAATAGTCCTGACTCATCCACAGAGCAATCAAGCTTCTCCAAATTGTGGTCCCAATTCAAGTTTCTGTTGTTATCACATGCAATCTTTCTAACCCCATGCTACTTTCCCTCAACAGCATCAATCTCAGTTCTAGGCAAAATGGAGAAGTAAGAAATGCTGTGTTCTAGGTTCTTTGTTCAACCAACCAAAATGGTGATCACCGTCTATTTATTTTTAAGATTCTTCTGGAAAGGGGTTTGAGTCAACCAGAATATTGCCTACTACAGTTCGAGTCCATTCTGAGCACCATGAGAGATGCCGACAGTTATGCATGTGGCTTCTGGTCCTGAAAGGGAGCTAGGAATACCTATCATCTCAGCGCAAAGAGCACCAAGCTTGGTTAGCACCAAGCAGATGGCGCAGAGGTGCACGGTTGTGGAGCTCAGAGGACAGCTTTGGCTTGTGGTGGTGAGGATGGCCTTTTGATGAGGCAGGGCCAGAGCTGGGTCTTAAAAAATGGGCAGAATTTGGACAGTGAAGAGGAAGCAGGAGTCCTGGAGGGTGAGAGGGAGGTGAGCGGAGCCTGGTGAGGGTGGAGGGTGTGTGCATAAACAAGATTGGGGCAGATAGTCAGTTCTAAGTCTGGAAGCAGAACGGGGTTAGAGCAGAAGCACTCTATGTGGTAATGACAGAAACTTGAATCAGGACCATATTTTGGAGAAGCCTAATTGTTCCATGGATTAGTCAAGACTGTTTTAGATTCAGGTGATAGATACATCTAACTCAAATTAGCTTCAGATAAAAGGGAAGTAATCATTTCATCTAATTAAAAAGCCCAAGGCCCTTCGTTAGATACATGGCTAGATCCGGGCACTCCAAAGATATCATCAGGATTCAGTTCTCTTCACCTGGAAGCTCTGATTAATCTGCACTGGCTTCATCCTTCCTCCACGGGCGGTCCCTGGCAACGCCAGGCTCACGTCTTCTCAATGAAGGCATCTCTTGTCAAATGTTCCCAGCAGAATTCTTGGAGTTCTCAGGACTAGGGCTGCTTGATGGGCACAGGCTGAGACATGAGAAACTGTCCTCTTGCTCTGCTAGAGCTACAACCATGGCCATGAGAATGTTGGGCTTCTCACTGAGCAGGTCAGGGATATGGCCCCACCAGGGAAGTTCAGGATGGTGACTGCTAAGGGGTGGCCCCCACCCCAACACATGCAAAAAGTTAATCCCCCCAATTTTATGTTAATGCGTAAGAAGGCTAAAAACTTAATCCTATCATGGTGCTTAGAGGTAGGGGCTTTGGGAAGTGACTGGACAAAGCCATCAGGGTGGAGCCCCCATGCTTGAATCCTGGTGGCTTTATAAGGAGAGGGAAAGCCGTCACAGAAATAAACGCACGTGTGCCCTCCCTGTCTTTTGCCATGTAATGCTCTGTGCTGCCTCAGGACAGCTCCTGACAATAAGGTCATCCCCAGATGAGGCCTCTAGACCTTGTCTTCCAGAACTATGAGCCCAAACAAATCTTTTCCTTATAAAGTAGCCTGCCTCTGCCTCTATTCTCTGTTAGAGTAATAGAAACTAGACTAATACAGTAGCTGTAGCTGATACTGTCCATGCCTGCTATAATTTGAATGTCCTCTCCAAAACTCATGGTGGAAGTTAATTGCCATTGTAATAGTACTAAGAAGTGGGACTTTTTTTTTTTTTTTTTAAAGAGAGAGTGAGAGAGGAGAGAGAGAGAGATAGAGAGAGAACCTTTAATATTTATTCTTTTTAGTTCTCGGCGGACACAACATCTTTGTTGGTATGTGGTGGTGAGGATCGAACCCGGGCCGCACGCATGCCAGGCGAGCGCGCTACCGCTTGAGCCACATCCCCAGCCCCAAGAAGTGGGACTTTTAAGAGTGATCAGGTTGTGAAGGTTCTGCCCTCATGAATGGATTAATGTTGTTATCTTGAGGATGGGTTAGTTAATGTGGGAATGGTTTCTTGTATAAAGAATGAGTTCACTTGACTTTCTTCGTCTTGCGCATAGTCGTCTGCTCTTCCACCATGTTGTAACACAGGATGGAAGCTCTTCCCGATGCCGGCACTATGTTCTTGGACTTCTCAACCTCCAGAACCATGAGCCAAAGAAAATTCTGTTGTTTACAAATTATCCAATCTCAGGTGTTCTGTTAAAGCAGCAGAAAATGGACTAAGATAGTCCTCATCCCCTTGACCCTTACCACCGAACCAGTGGATGCTGGTTCAGTTTATAGCTTTTATGTTAACACCTGCATCTCTCTGTCTCAGGGCATTCTCTGACTATCAGAGCCCATTCTGAAATCATTCAAGAAAGGCCAGAGTCCTAGGAGCAGTTGTCAACCAATGGCTGATGGAGTTGGTACATAAATACCCACCTCTCTTGTGAGAGAAACTCTGAAGCTCATATTCTATGTGTTTCTCAGAGTTTCCCAGTGAGACTAAATTCCAATTGCTCAGAATCATCCCTTGAGTGATAACACAGTTTTTATTCTTCTCCCTTCCCTAGTTCACTTTTCTACCTCTTTAGTATTGTTTCCTGGATTACCTCCCCAATAAACCATTTGCCCTTGAATCTGTGTCTCAGGGTCTGCTGTGGGTGAATCCAAATAAAATATCCCCCAGGGGGAAGGTAAGGCATTTTTTTTTTCCAGAAAAAGGGTGATTAGATGCTGGTTAGGGAGAAACAATGAAGTCTAATTTCCTTTGGTTAAATGATTTGGGCTTCTTAGTTTTCTTACCTAGAATCTGTTTGCCTCTTCCTAGGGAAAGGTGAAAAGTCCCTTGAGGGGCAGGGCACAGCTTGTTCACTATGGTGTCCAGAACCTAGTACACAGCAGATGCTAAATCAATATTTACAGTGAATTGAATTTTATAGGTAATGAAGAAATATATTAGTTTGTTTTCAGTTGCTATAACAAATTAGGCAAGGCTGGGTATTTAACAAAGAAAATAGGTTTATTTAGTCCATGGTTTCAGGGACTGAAGGTCTAAGATTGGAGAGCACCATCAATTTGATTTCTATGAGGGCCCCAGGGCAGTTGGCTTAGTGCTGAGAGAATATGGGGGAGCGATTACAGGTGAGATAGGAAGCCAGAGTGGGAAGGGCCAGTCTTTCTCTTTTGATAACAATTTTCTTTCTTGAGAACCCACTCCACAAAACCAGCATTGATCCCTCCTAAGCTTAGTCTCCCCAATGACCTAGCTACCTGACACTAGGCCCCTCCTCTTAAAGTCCCCTCACCTCCACACTGCCACACTGAGGACACATTCAAACCATATCCAAACCACAGAAACACAGTATTCCAAATCAGGTGCATGATCAGAGGAGAGTGAGACAAGGACAGTTTGAGATAGAACTTTGGACATGTTCTTACCCTTACCAGATGGATTTCTGTGTATATAAAGCTTGGACTCCATACCTACATCATCAGATTGCATCAAGAGACCAAGATGAATTTCTGTAGATTCTTTGGGAGACGTAGAAAGGGATTCCAAAATTTCCCTAAATGAGTTCTCTGTCCTTAGGAAGCCTCTTAGGATGCTGGAGAGTCCCACTAATTCTGCTCCTGAAGAGCCCACCACATCCTCTGAAATTCTGCCTGGGTTGTGTTGAGATTGCTTTTAGTCTCCCTCTGAGGAACATCATCCTCTGCAACTCACCTCCTGTAGCTGACCCTGACCTCTGACAGCCGTCAGCCTCTTGTCCAACTCCATGATGCCTGGAGATGACCTCTCAGGGCCCTGCATGACGGGAGGTGCCTGGATTTGTTGGGGCCAGGTGTGCATCAGGTTGGCATGAAGACCGTTTTGGTCTCTCTTTGAGCCCATTCCACAGCCCTAACTCTGAGTTTGCTCAGCTTCACATCATTCACATTATTCAGGCCTCCACCATGAGACAAAGATTATTAGGCAATTACAAGAAAAATTGCAGGGAGACCATCAGGGGTTCACAGAATTGTTAGAGGGTTACAGAAGCAGGCTTGGGAAACAGCCAGGCACAAGGGCTTTTAGATGGGTCTGCCCTACCCCCAGCTGCTGCCACATTGCTCTGGACTCCAAGGTATGGTCACTGTCACCAACTACTGCTTCCTCAAATGCCCCTGCATTATTACTATGCCTTAGTCACTCGTTTTAGACTCACATCCTGGTAAGATGTCTGATTAACTAAGCCGAGGTCACATGCCCAGGCCTGGTCAGCATGGAGGAAGGCAGAAAGAGCATCTCCTCATTTCCATTTCTGGTGGTAGTTGAAGCCACCACACAAGGGACTGGCCCCAGATGATGGGGGAAGCTAAATGCTGGACAATCAAAACCTTCCACTCTGAAGAGCACCCAGGTGTGCCTGAGGCTGCACAGGGACAGTAGACCCCATCCACTTCTTTGTTCATGCTGCCTGGTTGAAGATCAAGGAAGCCTGAGACCTTATCACTGAACCTGGGCTTCTTAGTAGCTGACTTTGGAACTGATACTCTGCTAGGTAACTGGAGCAGAAGTTCCAAATGTGGAGATGCCAGACTTCCCCAGACATCATTCTTGGAGCACAGTGCCCAGAGAAAGATTCTAGGAGCTCACAGATGAAGGGAGATGCATGATGATTCCTGTTGGGGAGCAAGGTGATACTATTTGTCTTCCAATAACAAGTGGTTGGCATATATATGAGGTTCTTATGGTTTCTAAGGCAACTTCCTATATATCTGACTAAGGAAAAAACTTTTAAAAGGTGAAATAGCCTGGCATGGTGGTGCACACCTGTAATTTCCTAGTGGCTTAGGAGGCTGAGGCAGGAGGATTGCAAGTTCAAAGCCAGACTCAGCAATTAGGTGAGACCCTAAGCAACTTAATGAAAACCTGTCTCAAAAAAAAAAAATTAGGGGCCAGAGATGTGGCTCAGTGGTTGATTGCCCCTGGGTTCAATCTCCAGTACCAAAAATAAAAGATAAAAAAATTTAAAATAAAAGGTGAGATAATAATGTACTAAATGTTTTCCTCATGTTTGAATGAGGTCCTACAAGAAGAGATCTTCCAGAGGTCAGGGGCAATCTTTATAAAAATGTGCCTTCATACCTCTGGTACAAAGTATGTGGCACAACTATGTTATTAGATGACTGTTCATTGAATGCAGGAAGGCCCGCAGTCAGGTGAGGTCAATGTCATGAAGCTGATATACAGGGGCATTTGAGCTGCTGAGTTTGAGCTTCTTGGAGGAGAGGAGACTGAAATTTCTCAGGATATGGTGCTTCATGGGGCACCCATGAGCTGAGCACCCATCCTGACAGCCCTTCTTAGGTCACTGCTCTCTGTTCCACAACCCCTCTGTTTGGCTCCAGGACTCGGAGCTAATCCACATTTTTCTAGCATGTCTTGCAAGTTAGATGGGGACAATGTGACTGAGTTCTGACCCATGGAATGTTGTGGGAAATGCAATATACCAGCTTTAGGCCAGACCCCTAACACTTCCCCTGTGATCAGTCATATGTCTCTTGTCTTTCCTCTGCTGACTGGATACTGGGATGTAGTGGAGGACTCCAGGCCTTAGGAGGTGACAGACCCACTAGCTTGAAGAGATTTGGGTCCCTGAATGACTATGTGGAGCCAAGTTCCTCATCTTCAGTTTCTCACTGGTCTGCGGCAGGAGTGAGAAATAAACTTATATTATGTTAAGCCACTGAGCTTTGGGGTTGCCACAGTGTCATCATTAATCACCCTATTATAGGACAATTCATTTCAACTTGGGGAGGGAGGGCAGAGTCCTGGCCACAGTTTGCTTGCCACAGAGTGAAAACCAACGGATGTGCTGACAGGCAGAGGGGAGTTGGAAGAGAGAGCTGACTGTCAGGGAGGACTTGGGGCCCTTCCATGCTTGAAGCTTTGAGGTGACAGAGCAATCCAAGTGGACAGTTGGAAAGAGGCCAGGCCTGGGATTTGGTTGGGGTCTGTCTTCACAGAAGGGGTTACTGAAGTCATGAGGGAGTGGCTTGCTTGAGGAAAAGATTGTGAAGAGAAAATGGCCAGGCCTAGTCTCTGACTTTCCAGAGTTAGGAGATGGCAGCAGGAGGAGGAGCTGGGGATAGTGTGTCTGAAGGATGGGATGAGAAACTTAGGGAGACCCACAAGCCAACACAGAAGAGCACAGTAGGAGGTGGATGTGCTAGACTCAAAGAGACTGTATTTCAAGAGTCAAGACCTTACTTCTCCAAGGACCAAGGCGAATCTAGAGGAAAGGCGGTACCTGGTATGAGTGTGAGGTGGAGTAGAGCCAAGGGAAGCCAACCAGCTCTATGTGTGGAAAGCTGCTGGCTCTGCGGCTGGCTGGCAAGTGCTTAGTCAGAGAGCTGAGCCATCTTGCTTCACTTGACGGCAAGCTGAGCTCTTTGTTTGAGGACCCCAAGGTATTCCTCTAAGTGATTTGCATTAGGTTGAGGGGAATGGGGGGATTTGCTTTTGTGTACAGATGTCTGGGACCTGAGATAGGAGACAGAGAGGAGGACAAAGGAGGGCTTGTGAGCAGAAAGGAACCTAGACCCAGATAAATAATTGCATGGCTCAGCTAAATTTGGGCATGACCCCTAGTGTGACCTTGTACACAGAATCTTCTGAGGTTCGGGAGATCCCACAAGTTACACTTTTCAGTTCTCTGCTCATGTGCGTATATAGCAAGCTGTGAGTATGTAGACATACTTAGCCTTACTAAAAGTCTCAGTTTCTTCACCTGTAAAATAGAAATGAAATAATTCCTACCTCAAAAGACAATTGGTAGTTGTTGAATTCAGCAATATTCAGTAATGCATAGAAAACAAATGATGCAGAGTGGGAGACTCAGTAAATGGGGAGCTTAGTTCTATTTTGTAGCTTGGATTTAGAAGCTCTGGAAATAATAATTGACAATTTGCGTAGAACTTTTCCATGTACTTTCCAAGCTTTCATATATATCAGATAATCCTTTGTCTCTGAGCTTTGACTTCTTAGTTAAAATTTGCAAGCTAGTAGAGGTATGCTGATTTTAAAAAAGAGGAAAGCTGTGTGACTAATTCACATCTTCTGAGGTCCTGCTTAGCAGTCAAGAGAGCATTTTCCCCCCAGATCAAAATCCAGGCCTGGCTCTCTTGGTTCACTGGGGGCTATGAACCTGTCCTTGAACAAACTGCTGTGGGAAGAGAGTGGAATGTGTTGGTGGGTGAGCTCCAGGTCATGTACTCTACCCTGGAGTTGGCAGAAGCCTCCATCTGAAGCTTTGGGACTGGGGGAGTATGTTCTCCAGCAGAGATCAGGGAACTTTCTTGAAACAACATGAGTAGAACTTAGGCGGCAACAATGACAGTGATTCCCAAGAATCTGGGCTTTTCTAGGAGAAGGGTCTCCACCAGGTTCTTCAATAATATGTTTTCCTACTTCTCTGGTATAGAAATGTACTATTAATGATCTTTGGATCTTAACTCCTGGGGTAGGGCTGGAAAGTTTCACGGCTATAGCCATCTCGGCACCAGAGGAGTTTAAAGGTCAAGAGTTTAGTATACAGAGAGATAAAGGATGTGATCTGGGGTCTGTTGCAAATATTTTTGTGTGCTCTGCTCTGGGCTAAGTGCTATCCTGGATAATCCCATTTTATTACCCTCATAGCCGCCACCAAGGTTGGCACCGTTATTAATCTCCATATTGGAGAGGAGAAAACTGGGCTGACAGAGGTTAAAGAATTTTCCTGCTCAAGTACTCATGCTGGTAAGTGCCAGATTAATAACTTGATTTGAATGGTTTGGTTTCTAGGCTTCTGAAGACTGACCCCCCTTGAGGAAACTGAGGCACCACCTGGGAGACACTGGCTTTTGTGAGAGGAGCCCCTAAAAAGCACACCACACAGGGGACTGCTGTGTTGGTTTGAGGCTCTGGAAATCATCTTTCATCAGCATCCCTTTAGGACAACAAGCAACTCTTCTGCATCAGGTGAGAGGGAAGGGCTTGGCTTCTGGAAAATTCTTAAGGTAGAGAGATGGATAATAACCCACTTCCTCCTTCCCTCTCCATGTTGCAGTGTCAGGCCCAGCCAAACCTCCCAGTGAACTCCCCACCTTAGAGGTGGCTCCCTTACTCCCAGGGTCCTGGGGCTCTTGTGGCGTGGGTTCCTTCAGGGAAGCCTTACCTGACCCTGCAGCTGTGATGGTGACCTCGCTCCTCTCCTCATTCTTATTTATTTATTTTTTATAGCACCTGAGTTATTATTATTCATGTTCTGCCTCTCTCAGGGGAATGCTAGGTCTGGATGAACAGGATTTAATTTTGCTCAAATTTGGATCCTAATGCCTAGAACAGTGCTTGGCACATAATACAGCATGCTTATAAATATTTGTCAGATACATGCCTGTTCCCCAGACTGAATTCTCCCAGTGCATTATCTCATTGAATCCTCAAAAAAACCACACTGGTTTGCCCACATTGGGCCCTAGAACCGATTTCAGTAGGTAGGAAAATAGGAGAGCAGAGACAGAGATGCCAGTCCCCACATTCTCCCTGCGTTAAGAAGTCCTAAGGATAGATGGAACAGAGGCTGTGAAATTCACAAGACCAGGCGTTCAGGGGGTTCCACCCTGGCTGCTGTTAATGGCACCATCTGATCCCAGCAGCTTCACACCTCCTTTGGTGTAAAAGTCCTTGGAGGTACAGGACAGTCACTGCTCCTAGAACCTTCTTTTCAGAAGTGAGCACAAGTCAAACAGGGGAGAGCCAGCCACAGAAGAGCTGATGTTGGAGTGGGGAAGGGGTATGAGGTTTCAGCCTTGTTCTCCTCCTCCTCCTCCTCCCTCCTCCTTCTCCCCCCACCCTTTTCCGACACTCTTCCCCTGAGCTACATCACCAGCCCTTCTTATTTTTTTTAGACAGGGTCTCCTTAAGTTGCCAGCCTGGCCTTGAACTTGTGATCCTCCAGCCTCAGGCTCCCGAGTCTCTGGTTACAGGTGGGCACCTCCATGCTCAGCTCCTCTATTCCTCTTGCTGCTACCATCTACTGCTTCAGGTTCAGAGGGAGGGAGGGCTTTGGCCTGGCTAGAAGTTGTCCCCAAAAGAACAGGAGTTCAGTGTCCAGCTTTGAACCAATGAGTCTCCTTTCCTAGGCTGGGCCTTTGAGATGAGCAGAGGAAACTGCACAGTGTCACACCCCAAGAGCCAATAGCCCATCCCCTGTAGATAATGCATTGAAAACTTTGGGGGCAGACAGTGGCCTGGAATGAGATTTCTAGGGGCGAATGTTTACAGTCCTGAAAAAGCTCAAGCACTGACTCTCTAGGTAACGGAACCCCTCTTTCCACTTCCTTCTCAGTTGTAACTATAGATTTTTTCCTGGCCTGACTCTCCATTGGCCATTCATTTAAAATCATCTCCCTCTCCCTCAAAGTCAGCCTGCTTTTTAGGTCAATGAACAAGCACATGACAAAATGTACTGAAGACTTGATGAATTAGAAGCCAAGGCCACAACAGTGGGCAAGACAGAGCAGCCAAGCCCCTGCCCCCCTGGGGTTTATAATCCAAGGGCAGAATAATTGATTCAGCCCACGGTGCTGGCCTAGCTCTGCTCTTAGTGTGACCTGGTTTAGCCTCCAGATGCGCACAGCAGAAACACATGCATAGCTTCTAGAATTATAAAAGTGTAACACAGGTATCCAGAAGGTCTCCTTCCTATACATACCTCCCCACACCATTTTCTCCCGTTCCTGTTTTTTTTTTTCCCTTTTTTCCCCCTGGAGGTTGCATTTGATGCTGTGAACCCCAGGACTCAGGAGAGGCTCTACCCGAGTGCTGTGTGGCCCAGACAGCAGCCAGCGAACATTCCCAGGGACTGCCTGCTCCAAGAGGGTAGACACTGGAAGAAAAACCCATCTTGGCCCCTAATCCAGGCTTGCTGTCCAACCCCCCAGGGATGCAGAGTTGGCAGGTGAGAGAAGAGGACCATGCGCCGGGGTGCACACGGCGCCTCCCGCAGGGGCTCAGCTACTCTGTGAATGAGCTGTGTGGTTTGGACTCGCTTCCAAGCTTTTGGCCTTTGTTATGATACTGTCAGCTGTTTCCTCATTCTTTCAGGGTCCCAACGTCACTGTTTATACTCCGTGGCACGAAGCTCTGTGAGCTTGTGTATACAGGAGGCTGCCAAGTGTTTGCAGAAAGAGGAGGAAGTGAGAGTGTGCAGAGCGTGCAGATGTCTGCTGTGTGGGAGCAGGAGTCGCTTCTCACCTAGGAAATGGGTCAGAGGTTCCCAGTTGGGGACTGGTGCTCAGGGTCTGGGTGCACATGAGTGACTTGGGCCAGATAAAGGGCAAAATTCTGCACTTTTTGCTTCTTCCATATAAATCTGGCTCCACCTGTCCCTTTCCAGAGGAGCATTCTGAGGCTCAGAGGTGAAAGTAACAGCCTTGGTTATACAGTCAGGGATTGAGGATGCCTGTTCCTTAAGTCACTGCATTTCCTCCTTATTTTCTACCTAAACTGTCAATAGTACTTAATTTTACACAGGTACACGCCTATGTTTTCATGACTAAAAGTGTGACTTTTGCTGATAAATGGATGAATCTGGAGATTATCATGCTAAGTGAAAAAAGCCAATCCCCCCCCCCCAAAAAAAAACACAGGTCGAATGTTCTCTCTGATATATGGGGAGGAATAGAAGTTCATTGGATTAACTGGGTGCAGTGGTGCACACCTGTAATCCCAGCGGCTTGGGAGGCTGAGACAGGAGGATTGTGAGTTCAAAGCCAGCCTCAGCAATGGTGAGGTGCTAAGCAACTTAGTGAGACCCTGTCTCTAAATAAAATACAAAATAGGGCTGGGGATGTGGCTCAGTGGTCCGGTGCCCCTGAGTTCAAACTCTGGTACCCTGCTCCCCAAAAGTTCATTGGATTAGACAAAGGGGAATGAAGGGGAAGGAGCAAGGGATAGGAATAGAAAAGACAGTACGATGAATCGGACAAAACTTTCCTGTGTTCATAAATGAATATACCACCAGTGAAACTCTACATCATGTACAATCATAATAATGGGAAGTTATATCCATGTATGTACAATATGTCAAAATACATTATACTGTTACATATATCTAAGAAGAGCAAACTAAAAAAAGAGAAAAAGAAAATACAAGAATTTAAAAGAATATATAAAAGGTTGAAATATTCTCCTGGAAGGAGAACAACATAACTTTCCCTAATGCCTAGATCACATCCCTGAAGGGATTTTACAACCCCATGCACCTGAGTACAAACCTCAATATAATAAACCAGAACCTGTTATTCCAGACAGTGCTGTAATTTCTGATCCAACCCACACCTTACAACTCTAGGTGTTGTACGTGTATGTTTCTTTGTGTATGCACATGCACAACAGGGATTTTTGTTGTCACAGTATTTGTTGTATTTATACTTCAAATGAATACTGAAGAGACCATTCTGGATGAACATGTCTGACTTTAGGAGCTCAAACATTCCTTGCTCTGGTGGTCAGGGTTCCCAATTCTTGGTTTTTGAATGTGCAAGTGATACTGGACAGTAAGTCCCTAACTTTTAATACCAGAAGTTCAACTATAAAATGGTTATTGGAACGGGGAATACATTTTCTCATAAAAGCCATGTTATATATGGAGGCTATGAGGTTTAGTTAATCCCTGAAACTGGTTTAACTCCGCATAGAGTTGAAATGCTGCCCATGTGGAATTAATGCAAGTATGAAACACCATTTTTTTTCCATCAGTGATTAAATAGAAAACCATAAAACTAAATAAGAAAATTGTTTTTGGTTATCATGAGTGTTGGCAGTAGGGTTGAGCAGCTTGTATTAGAAGTGGAGGTAAGTCAAGATTTTGTGAGGATTCTTGAGGGTGTCTATAGTTTCCAGGGCCTTAAGATGTTGATGGCCCTCATTCTTGAGTGCATCTTTAGCCCCATTATTTAAGTTGATCAGGTGTGATTAGGGCTTGAAATTTTTTTCACAAATGGAAGAGTGAAAGAAGAAACAGACATGTTTCCTCCTGAAGTTATTAGGTATGTGTCAGAATACAGTGAACAAAGAAATTGCCTGCAGAGGTGAGGAGGGATGCTGTTGGCTATTACCTTTCTGGAGAGAGCTGGTGTCTGGTGGAGCTCATCAAAGCCACAAAGCCTTAAATGCTCCTTCTGTCTGACACAAGTGAGAGACTCAGAATCAATATGTCACCCCATCCCTGCAGCCCAATCCCATGCGATCCCCAGGAAAAAATACCCTGTCATCCAGAAGGAGGGATCTGCCTTCTCTTACACCTTTTTTGGACTCCAGACCCCACCAGCTTAAAACAACTCCATAGGCATGAATCCTGGAATCTGCAGGGCACCTGGTCCCCTCAGTATGTTCAGGGAATAGAGAGAGGATGGGGGAGTGGGTGAAGAGATGGACCTCAGGGCTGGGGATGTGGCTCAAGCGCTGGCCTGGCATGTGTGCGGCCCGGGTTCGATCCTTGGCACCACATACAAAGATGTTGTGTCTGCCAAGAACTGAAAAATAAATATTAAAAAAGAATTCTCTCTCTCTCTCTCTCTCTCTCTTAGAGAGAGAGAGAGAGAGAGAGAGAGAGAGAGAGAGAGAGAGAGAAAGGAACCTCAGGGTGAAAGAGTCTGGAGTAACAGAGAGACTTAGAGCTAATTTCAGGCGAGGCGTGAGTGCCGCTTGTCTAAAGTTGGTACTTCATTGAGAAGGAGCTCTCCTGAGGTAGGCCCCACAAGGCTCCAAACGATAAAATGGCAAAAGGAAAGACTTTGGCACGACAAGTCTCTCTTGGAAGAAAAGAAAGGGGATGGAAGGGAGAAGGTGTGGTCACCTCCCTGCACCACCCACCAGGGCCATCAAGTTCACATGTGGCCTGGCCAAAGTTAAAGCAAACGGAGCGGTATTCAATGGCATCAGGGTGCTGGCCAGGAGGACACAGCACAACTAATTCACTGTGCTCACGATGCTGGCGAACACTTGGTTAGGAGAAAGGAAGGGTGATGAGAATCACCCGAAGGTCAGACAGTCTGTCCATTCCTTCCTAAAACTTATTCTCGATTCACATCAGCTATTGGTCTAAACCACGTGGCTTTGATCTCCTACAGAAATGCTTCCAACAAACCCTTCTTTGTTAAAAAGCCATCATCATACATTGGGGGAGTTTTAAGAGACATTATTATGGGACTCTGTGTCATAGTTATGGTAAGACTATTGTTTTCTTTATGAGGATCAATGGAAGAAATTTCTCTTATGTCTTCATTCCAGGATCGCTTGTGTTTCTCCTAAAAACCTAGCTTTTATTTGTATGGACCGTGTAATCGATTATCTCCATTTGCTTTACCTGCTAGGAAGCTCATACTGAAACTTGCATCTTGAACAAACGTACAGACCCTCCCTACCTACAGAACTGAAATCTCGCCCTTACTATCTTCATCTTCTTTTTTCTTTCTTCTTTCCACTTTTTCTTTATTTCCTTGTTTACCTGTTGTTTTGCTTTCATTCTATCTCTAGCATTTTTTAAGAAGCCATCTTAAATTATTTTGGGAACAAGGTGGTTAAATAAATAAATACAAAGCTGGTGATGGGGCACTGGCTCACATGAATCCCGTTGCTGAGTGTGGCTGGGTGGCTTTGAACAACGGGCTATTCATAAGTACAGGAAATTTGCAAGACTGATGTTAGAAACTCTGGAAGTACCTGCACTATTTATAGTTGCATTTTTAAAACAAATTCTTGAATCTGAGCAGTGAATATGTGCCATTCTAACTGGAAAGGTAATTACCAAATTCCTTAGTAGTCCATTTGGCCATGGTATATAGAAGTACCCCTGCACTCAGGGGAGCGAGCGGCTGATGATCTCTTTCATCTGAGCAGAGCTGTTTTCTTTTTAAGGTTAATTCCTGTATGTACCCATTCAAAGATCAAAGTCCAAATACTTAATCAAAACCACTGATTTTGCAAATCCTCAGCCAATCTTGGACTAGATGTGCAACCACCAAGTACTAAAGCAAGCAAAATAAAATGAAGCCAGAGCCTTGCAAAATTCACAGTGTATTGAACATATTTTCCCCCCTAGTTAGCACTCAACACTGAACTCTGTTACTCATCCAGCTATCTCTTTCTCTTCAACTGGAGAAAGAAAGACACAATCCAAGGCTATCAATGACTTGAATGGGACAGAGCAGTATATCTGTCTTCTCTGTCAGCCTAAGCATACTTTCCATTTATCCTTCTATCATCTGCTTCGTGATGAGACTACCTGTTTCCAAAAGGTGCAGTGTGGGGTTCAGCCCAGTGCCTCTGGGGGGCAGGTGTGATGTACAGAAATGACTCAGCATCTTCCTGGGCCTATTTGCCTCCAGGGAACTGTGAAGAGAGTGAAGATCTGTCCTCATTCCCTTGGCCACCTTGTCCAGTGAATCCTGATTCTCGCCTGGTTACAACTAAGGATGTCAAATAGATTTTCTGATACAAATATTGACAGTGCAGAAAATCCGAGGTGAATCTGAAAAGCCCATTGTATTCGTAAAGAAAAGACTTTGAAGAGAACCACACAGCTTATGAATTTCAAAAGAGCATTTTCTTTCCAGTTTTGCCTTATGACAGATTGAGACAATAAATACAAATTTGCGACGTGTTCCCTAAAAAGAAAGCCCCTTGGGTGCTGTAGGATAGGAGGAATAACTTCTATGACCGTGGTTGAAATTAGTTGTACATTTCAAAGTAGCTAATAAGATTTTTGAATGTTCCCAGCACAGAGAAAGTGATAAATGCTTGGCAAAATGGATATGCCAATTACCAGGGTCTGATCATTATACACACATTGAATACATGTTTTAAAACATTACATTGTAACCCATACATTATGTTCAATTAAAAATTTAAAAGTATGTAAAATATTAAAAAGAATATCCTGCAGAAATGTATAGTGGTTATCTACAAGTGGTGGAATTCCAGAGGATTGTTATTTTTTCTGTTGGCCCTACGAGCTGGTTTTCCCATAATGGATGCAGATAACAGTATGGCGGGATGCTAAGCAGAAGTCAGGTTCTAGTATGTAAAAAGAAAATCATGTGCAGTAAAATCACTCTTAAAGTAAATTTCTCTATTAAAATAGGACATACTTGGCTTCATGTATCACAAAGTCATTGCTTTTCATTTAGAGGACAAAATATATGAAAAAAAATTACACATCTTATACATCGGAATCTGCTGAAAGTTGCTGTAAGCGGCCAAACATTGGGGAACTGAAGCAGCTGTGGAACATCTGTCATCTTTTTGCTCATGCTCATAGTGGAGTTGGTACTCATGAGCAGAATGGCCTGAGGAAACATCTTCACTCTTCAAATTACTTCATTTTTCTCTTTCTCTGCCCAGAATGCGGTGCGGGAGTTTGTCTTACAGCTAGATGGCAAGGCATTGTTTTAACTTAGCTTGCATGCTTCAGATCAGTCAAATTAGCAGGGTTTCTGAGGATGAATTTATTCCCATTTGGCATAACATTAAGAAAAGCACAGGGTGGTAAGAATGGAATGGGTCGACATAGAACAGCAGAGCCTTTCAGGAGGCTGTGAGTATGTTGCCCACATTTGCGTGGAAACCCGGCCCGGAAGCTCTGGGCTGCTGCAGCCAAGGTCTTCTGTGAGGATAAGCTTGCCCATTAACTATCAGGCATTTCCCTTTGGCCCCCATAAGACTAGTATGTACTGGGAGATGTCTGGGGTCCAGACAGAGGGAGCACTCAACCCCACTTGACACATGCTTATGGAACACCTATTATGTGTGAGGTTTGGGGTAGGTATTACGTTCTGGCCTCTGCCCAAGGACCTTACACACTCTGAGAAAGACCAAGGTTATTATTTGCAAGTACAAACAGTGGTAAATTCTCCAAAGGGAAAAGGCTGAATTGACTGTAGCTGAGGTCCTAATTGGGGCCATTTTGGAGAAAAGGGTTCCCTGAAGAGCTGCCATTTAAATTTGGAACTATGGGATGAGAAGGTGTTGGCCCGAATCAGAGTGTGGGAGAAAGCATTCCAGTGCAGAGGAAAGCATTTGTTTTACCTTCCGTCCATGAGACACACCCCCCACAAAGAGCAGGGAAGCCCTCCTTAACTAAAAATAAGCTTGCTGAACCTCTGGGGAAAATCCTGTCCCCGCCCAGAGAGGCCCCCCACCCCGCCCCTCATCCCCAGACTATTCTGTGGCTCCACCTCTGGTGCCCCACCCCGCAGGATGTGTGGTCCTGGTGGTCCTCAAACTGCAACTCCAGACCTTCCCAACTAATTTCACCTCCCCAGAGTGTGTCTCCAGCGTGGCTGGGCTCCCAAGCTGGGCGCCCGCCAGTCAGTCTGGCCAGGGAAGGAACTATTTTGGGAATTTTTATGATTGAACAATATTTTTTGGGTAAACAAATGGAAAGCTGTTAAGAAGAGACGCTCACCTCTAGCTCCTGGTTCACCTTCCTTCATGCAGAAGTGGCACTGTCCAGTGGGGAGAATGTCCCCTGGGCTGCCACTGTCCTACACAGGATAGGCATCTATGGAAATCAATCAGGGAGGCTGCCATGTCCAAACTTGGAGCCCTTGAAAACAAAACCCTTGGTGTATCTGGGGGCTGGGTTTAGCTCAATTAGGGCCTTAGGGCCCTGAGACTGGCATGGACTCAGAATGATAGTGTTGGAGGGATTCTTAGAGGGCATCTGCCAACTCCCTTCTACCTCCCTCCTCAGGGGAGAGAGGACCAAGGCCTAGAGAGGGAGTCCTTTTCTTAACATCACGTAGCTCATCAATTGCAGATGAGGTTGGAACCTGACTCTTGGTCTTGCCTTCTGTTTTCAGGAACACTGAGCCAGGCCAACCATGCACTCATAGTAAGTCATGACTGCTGAGTCCCTGGGCACTGGTTCCATACTCAACCTCAATTGAGAGAGAGGACTCTCCTGCTGAGGACCATGCCTTTATTCTGGTCTTACCTCACCCAGTGGCCCAGACTCCCAGGGATGGATGCTTGGCTTACCCGTGGCACATGCTTCTGATTAACTGCAGGGGAGGCTGGAACTTCCCAAGCAATAGCGCCTGTCCCTGGGCTGAGAGATTCCCTGCCAAGCTCCTTCCTCTGTCACTTCCATATCTCCTGTTCTATCCCAGGTTATCCAAGCATCTACACTGGTGTGAACCTGATTTTCTCAGAATGGCCATGGTCATGTTTTAATGTTTGGGCTCAAAAAAAAAAAAAAAGACAGTTAAATCTCCCAACTAAAGACAGATTGACACACCTTCCCCTCACTGGTGGAACAAGGAGGCCACTGAAAAACTAGTAATAATAGCCACTGAGTCCTGTTGAGCTCTTAAAGATATTTCTCATTTCATCTTCACAACAGTCTGGCAAGGTAGAGATTATTTATCCTACTTTAAAGATGAAGGTACTAAGGGCCAGAAATGGTGAAGGTCACATGACCAAGGAGTAAATAGTAGAATTGGGATTCATCCCAGCTTTGTCTCGTTTGAACTCCACAATCTTCCCCACATAGGACACCTCCACATGTGTGGCCAGGGAAGTGGATGGAATGTTCAATAAAAGTGACAAATACAAGCTCCAAAAGAGTAAATGTTGGAGTTGAAAGAAAGAAACAAATAGAACATGTCTTCTAAGTTTTGAGTCTTGCATTAGCCAGGAATCTTTGGTTTTTGAGTGACAGAAATCCAACTCAAAGGGGAGGAAACCCAAAGAGGAGAAACCCAACTTTCAAAGGAGGGTTGTGTTCATTTGTGTACCTGGGAAGACTGGGACTGCAGCTGGCTTTAGGTACAGCTGGATCCAAAGCACATCATTCTCTTTCTTCTCCTCTTGACCTTGCTTGACTTCATTCTTTGCTCAGGCTTTCTCCACATTGTGGGTTCAGTGGTTGCTGGCAGGTTCAGACCCTCCTGGCAGGAAAGGCCATAACTTCCGTGAGAAGGACTCCAATTGGCTACCTGAGGTCATGTGCCCATCTCTGAACCAATCACAATGTCGAAGGGAATAGAGGACTCTAGGTCTGGGGATCGTGTGCCACAGAGAATGTGCTCCCCACACAGGAAAAAGACTTTGGCATCTGACGGAAGAGGAAAAGTGGTTCTGGAAAGACATAAGTAACAGATATCCTCTAGGCTTAGGAAAAATTAGGAGGAAGCTTGCTTAGAAATAATAATGCTAATTATAACAACAATAATAAAAACATTTATTACTTCATAGTTTATGAAGCCCTTTTACATACCTTATTTAATCCTCATCTAATCTTGAAAGGGAGGCAGATCTGGTGCTGTTACTGACCTAATTTTACAGATAAGGAGGCAGGAGAGGATTAATGAGGTGTGCATGGCTGGCAGGTGGCAGCAGGACCCACCCCATGTCCTCTGAACTCAGGACCAGGAGAGAAGACCTGCCAAATGTGAGAGCCTCCTCTCCTGAAGGCAGATGCTGCTTTGGGAGCAACAGACACAGCTGAGCATGTCATTTTAGGAGTCCTTTAGCTTAGAGTGGTTTCCTGCTAGGCTTTAGGTGCCTGTGGACAGTGACCTGATGTGTCTGGTTCATGGCTCTCCCTTAGTGCCACACCTGTGCTTAGATATAAGAGGCTTGGAGGACAAGATGGGTCAGTGACTTCCCTATTGAGGGGCTTGTCTTCACTGGGGGTGGGGAGGTGAGGACCAGAATATCAGACCCAGGACTGAACCATGAGGCATGAGTGTGAGGAGGGAAGAGGAGGAGCCGAAAAAGCAGCACAGTTGGCCCAAGCTCCAGAGAATCTTTACCAAACACACTGCAAGACTTAGCATCTGCTTGGCAGACCCAGCCAGACATACAGGATCTATGGGCTCTGGAGACCCCCAATCAGTGCAACTGGACTGTATTGATACCAGGAGAGTTGTGCCTTCTTGGTTCAGTCTTTGCTGCAGCTGATTTTGCTTTTCTGGGTATATGTATTATTTGCATCTTAATTAAGTTCAAGTTAAGCCAACTGAACTCCATTTATTGAATACCAACAGCATGCTAGGCATTATGCTGTGCACCAGGGGCATGGAGAGCACTAAGATGCAATTTCTGCCATTTGAAGGGTGGCTTATTCATTAAGCCCCCATTATTTTCCAGGTACTTACTGTATTAAGCACTGGATATACAAGATTGGGATATTATTCTTGGTTGTGTGGAGTGACCCAGATTTATGTACACCTGATTGTAATACCACATGGTGGGGATTTGATCTACAGGCAGTGCAGAGCTTTGGGATTATAGTGCTGGAAATGACTAATCTTCCTTTGGGAGATGCAGGGCACTCTTGATAAGGAGATGATGCCTGAGCTAGACTAGCAGAGTAAAATGACAGAGGGGAGTGTGTGTGCCTGGCGTTCTTAGAGAGTGAGCTGTTTGGAGTGGGAGAGTGGCACACAATGGAAATGATGGGTAAGGGAGGGTGGGAAGGAGGCTAAGTTTGAAGACAGCATCCTCATATGTCCTGGTGCCTGGGAAGGAAGGCCTCTGGCTGGATAGGTGTCTAGGTTTTGTTCTCCAGTCATCTGTTGGTTTCATGCCTTGTTCTCTAGTCAGCCTATTCTGGTTTTGTTTAGTCTTGCTGCCTTGTATGATGTGAGCTCCCAGTGGGCAAGGACAGTTTTTACACCATTGGTTTTTGTCCTGAGTACCATACAATATGAATCGAACAGGTTCCCTGGCATTGCTGAGTCCGGGTGTGTTGAAGGGAGATCCTGATGGTAAGCTCAGGGTATATGCACGTTTCCAATGACTAGGGAGCAAATGATAAGACAGCAGAGGCTCCTGAACTTGAGTCTCCTTGAGCTTCCTTTACCCACCTGCTGTGGGGTTGCCATGATTCACATGCTGGAGTGTGCTGAGTGTCCACTGATATCCATTCCCCATCATTTGATAACAGAACTCTGAGTTTGGGCAAGACATAAGGTCACCCAGCCTTGCTTGATGATGAGTATGTCCATATGACTATGTTTTAGCCACTGAGTTGTGAATAGAAGGTCTCACATTTATGTATAGCCTCCCAAAGGCTGCTCCCCTGCCCTTTCCCCTTTCTTCCTCCCCCTCCTCCTCTTCTTCTTCTTTTTAAATATTTTTAGTTGTAGTTGGGTACAATACCTTTATTTTATTTATTTTTATGTGGTGCTGAGGATTGAACCCAGGGCCTCACACGTGCTAGGCAAGTTCTCTACCACTGAGCCACAACCCTTTTCCCCCTTCTTACAGCAGGGATGAGGATCTTGGACAACACAATGGAAGCCCTGCAGTGAGGATGGCGGAGTCACTCTAATGGCCTGGACATCTACCTATGGGTGGTGTACTTTAAGCCTCTTTATTGCAGCCATTTAGTCTGTACTGCGGTCTGTTTTGCAGAAGGAACCTTGATGACTAGTTCTTTGACCCTGGTCTTGGACAGTTCACCTTCTCTTTCCAGGCCTCCGTTGCCACATCTTCCAGATGGGAATATTAGTACCTCTTTTTTCCAGCTGCATGGAAAGCATCTAAGAGCTGCAGAGGTGTCCATGATCTGCACAGCATGGACGGCAAGGTCAAGGTGTGTGGGGAGCGTTTTCAGAGTGAAGCAGGAGTGCTAATCTCCTTCACTCTGCCATTTCCTTTCAGCTGCTTGTGAGTAGATGGGTTTAATTGCTGGTCCAACTAATCAGAGCCAGGGTGGGCCCCGTGGCTGTCCACCACCTACCCAGACACAATTCTCCTCAACCTTCCTAGTCCTCAGAAAACACAGTTTGTCTTGGCTGTAAAGGACCAGACCTAAGGAAGTGATCCGGATCGAAAAGCTTTTATACAATTCTAAGAATGGAACGTGCTGAACCCAGTTGAACCTCATTAAAATGCCACGGCGGGGTGAGTGTTTATATTTCATGTTCGTGATGTTTGAATGTTTAAATTCACATGAAAAACGTAAGCACCGAGGTGCCATAACTGGCAGGGTCTGGGCTACCATTCCAGGATGAAGTGTTCTTGCTGGTGACAGCAGTGTTGACAGAACACATTGATCTGAAGTGCGTGGGGGGCCCCAGCTCAGGAGGGACACCCACACGGCCTGTGGATTCTTCCCACTCCACTAACTCACAATTAACACCACTTAACTTTTCTCATGAAACCCAACACTGTGCTCAGAACACACCTGGCTGATTTATGATACGTGATAGAACTGTGAGCTGTGGGAGAGACTGGTAGAGAGCAGAGTTTGTGGGGGTGTCCTGGGGAAACTGCATAAAGAGGGGGATAAAGGAAGGATGTGCAGGAAAGAAAGAAGACAATGTGTTTGAGAAATTGGAAACAAATTTCTTCTTTTTCTTTTGGTACCAAGGATTGAACCCCGGGGCATTCAACCACTGAACCACATCCCCAAGCCTTTTTATCTCTTATTTTGAGACAAGGGTCTTGTTAAATTGCTTAGGGCCTTGCTACGTTGCTGAGGCTGGCTTTGAACTTGACTCCTCCTGCCACCCCACCCCGCCTCTGGAAACAAATTTCTTAAATATCACACAGTAAGAAAATATTAGGACAAATTTTAACCCATTCACTTAAAAAGAAGTGCTCTGCTTTTTGGTTAGAGATTGTGATACTTCCTCCTGCAGGCTCCCCGCCACCTGGCAGGGACCATCACCCAAGCTTGTGCCATGCCATTTGGACTTTCAGTCTCCAAAATGGTAAGCCAAACAAACCTCTTACTTTATAGGTTAAAAATACAAAAAACAAAAAAACAGTCTTGTGTACTGTATACCAGGGCCATGTGGTTCCTAGGTTCTAGGACAAAATCCCTCATCTCATTTTATGCAGTTATTTAAAATGATAGTTGTGAAACCCACATAATAACATGGAAATGCTTATGACATAAATCTAGCAGAAGACACAAAAGTCAGAATTTGGGTGTGATGTGGTGACCTGATTTAAAAACAGATGCAGTCACAGGGCTGGGATGCAGTTCAGTGGTGCAGTGATAGTGCTCAGTGGTAGTGCTTGCCTAGCGTGCATGAGGCCCTGGGGTCACTCCCCAGTACTACCAAACCAAACCAAATCAGATGCAGAGGAGATTGAAGTGAGAAAATGTGGCACAAAAATATTGTGTTAGGGTGGTGGGGTTATGGCAAATTCTCTCTCTCTCTCTCTCTCTCTTTACAAATTTTCAGTATTGTAGCTATACTTCGTTTTGAACCTAATACAAGTTTTTTTTTTTTTAAAAAAATAAGAAATCAAACTAGTATAGCCTTTATGAAAAAACAATATGGAGTTTTCTTTAAAAATTCAAACAAAACTACCATATGACGCAGCCATTCCACTACTGGGTGTATATCCAAAGAACATAAAATTTGTATGTCCAAGAGACATCTGCTCGCCCATGTTTATTGCAGTAGTATTAACTTTAGTCAAGCAATGAAAACAACCTAAATGTCCACCAACTGGCAAATGTAACATATATATCCTGTGAGATACCATTCAGCCATTAAAAAGTTCAAAAATCCTGTCACTTGTGACAACATGGATGAAACTGGAGATCATTACTTAAAGTGAAGTAAGCCAGGCCCTGAAACACAAGTTCCACATGATCTCGCTTTATGTGGAATATGAAAATGTTCATCTCACAGAGGCTGAGAGCAGAGTAGAAGTTACCTGAGGCTGGGGAGAGCAGCTGAGGGAGGGATGGGCGAGGTTGATCAATGGGTATTGAGTAATAGTTAGATGGGGAAGAAGTTCTGATGTTCTAATGACAATGTACTGTGCAATTCAAAAAGCTAGAAAAAAAAGGATTTTGAATGTTTTCACCCTAAAGAAATGATAAATGTTTGAGGAGATAGGTATGTTTATCCTGATTTGAATGTTACACAACATATATGTTTATCAAAACATACGTGGTACTCCACAAGTATGCACAATTTTTATGTTTTTATCTATTAACAAATAAAGGAATACGCATCATCTGACCAACTGACTTGCTGTTTAGACACTCTGGTCTGTAGCCTTTGAGGAATTCATGTGACATCCAGCTGTAGACATCCTCCAGGTGGCAGGGCCCTGCTTCTCAGAGTCTGAACCATAGATGTTAAAGATTAGGAGGGACGCAAATATTCTGTATTCTTGGTGATGGCAAATTCAGCAGAATTATGGTGGAAATGGAGAGGTCCCCAATCCAACGCAATGCAGTGGCTGGTATTTCCCCCAACTTTAGAGCCTGGGTTCCCCTCCACTGGGGACACAAGATGAAGGACTTGGCCAACTTCCCACCTTGGGAATGGATGGGCCAGATCCTGCTACCAAGGTGAGACCAGGGCACCCATAGACATGCCTGCCTCCCATGGAGAAAGGGGGAGTTCTCTTTGCTCCTCCAAATAGGCCTGTTCATGGCTGCCTGGTCAGCCTGCCTGGGTGTGACTAGGGTTCAGCTTTGGAATCAGATAGATCCAAAGTTTTAGAAACTTACAAATATTTAATGAAGAAATTCAGGCACATGGTTGGAAAAGTAAATGATACAGAGGGACTTACCTGTAGGCCTGTGTCCATCCTTCTTGGATTCAGTCTTGCCTCCTGGAGGCAGTGGCTTATAAATATTTTTGGTTTTGCTGGCATGCCTTCATGTCTCTAAGCAACATGCTAATGCATTCATCCTCTGTATCCCTGCCCCATGGATACAGATGGGTTCCAGGGCCCCCTGAAGGTACCAATATCTGAGGACACTCCTTTATAACCTTTTCCCATCCTATTATATATTTTAAGTCATCTCTAGATTACTTATAATACCTATGAACACATACATATCGTGCAAATACTCACTCTACATTGTGAATAATGACAAGAAAAAAAGCCCCTACATTTAATACAGGTGTAATTTTTTTCTAAATATTTTGGATTCGTGTTTGGTTGAATCTGGGGAGGTGGGGGGCTGACAGTACTGTGTGTCCTGATGGATCAGCTGGACAGGATCTCTTAGTTTCCCAGCTCTGCTAAAGCAGGATTTAGCTCATCTACAGACACAGAGATGCCTCACCTAGAACCTCTTAAAAAAACTGAGGGCTGGGATTGTGGCTCAGTGGCAGAGCGCTTGCCTCAAGCATGTGAGGAACTGTGTTCAATACTCAGCACCACAAATAAAAATAAACAAAATAAAGACTTTGCCCATGTATAAATAAAAAATTAAAATAAAAAAAAAACCAAAAAACTGAATTGCTGCTCAGTCTGGAGGGTGCGGGGTCGGGGTGGGGGGATGTGGCAGCTGCCCACTGCTGGCTCAGTCAGGTTCCACCTCAGCTGCACAGAGCTGCTTCCTGAGACAGTCGGTTTCCAGTGACTGAAAAAGGTGAGGGCCAGTCTATTTTGGCCTAACTTGGGTCCCTTAAATGGCCGATACTCACTCCAGTGCTCTGGAGTGGGTTAGTGGAGGTTTGTGGGTCTACACCGCAGTTTGACTTTTCCTTCTACCCAACCTGCCTCCCCCTTCTTTTGCAAATGTATTGATCCTAAGACACATCTCAGTATCTGCTTCCAGGGAACCCAACCTGCAACAATCACCCTTGTCTTTCTGTTTTTTTTTTTTTTTAGAGTTTATTAATTTATATTGTGTCAAATTAATTGAGCAAGGACTGTTTCTCCAAATTCTCTTCCCTGTGTGGTTCCAAGTTAGGGAACTTTGGGCAAATTAGGAAGGCAGATGTGAAACAACAGCTATTTTTACTATCTGCAGGTTGGGGTAGGGCCAGGTGCTGTCATGGCTTTCCTGAGCATCCCTGACACGTAGCTCATCCTGCTGGCATGCTGCCCAGGGCTCCTCCTCCACCTGCTCTTTAGCCCTTCTGTGCCCTGGGCCAGATGCATGTGCAGCTCCATGATGGAGCACCTGCTTTTCCAGAAGATCACTCCCATCACGAAGACTGGAGGCAGAGAGAGACAGATGAAGATTTTGGTTTGTCCTTGTGAGCTCAGATTGTCCTTCTTCTTCTTCCTCACTTCCACCTTGTCTTCCTAAACGCCAGTTCCACTGACCCCAGGCTCACCATCAGACACACAGCAATGGTCTTCCATAGACTGTGTGACTAGGTCCTATGGAAACCGGGTTTCGATTCACTGCTTTCCCAGGCAGATGGGGTCTGCACAGGCTGCAGTCAGAAAGTGTTGTGGTTCTTAATGGTGGGCCCTGCCCTCTGGTGTGGCAGCAGACCCCAGCAGGTCACTGCCAATTTCCTCTTCTTTCTGGATTCTTGTCTCTTGAATTTGAAGAGTAAAATCCACAGACCAGGACAAGGGAGAGTCAGAGTTATTGAAAAACAAACTGAACTCCTCCAGTGCAAGGGGCACCTAATAGCACATTTTGTCTACCCTAGTATGCCCGTCTAGGGGTTTATATAGCACTTGATTCATTGTTATTGATCCAAGCTTATGCTAATTAAGGTTAGAAAAAAGCACCAATGCTATTGGTCCAAGCTTATGCTAATTAGGTGTTTGGAACTGTACTAACACAATTGGTCAATTCTTCAGCCCCAACTTTCATTCAAGTCTGCCCCACTTCCATTTTCTTAGGCAGATCTGGAAGCCAGAGGTTGAGATCATCTGATGGGTGATCTCATCGCTACCTGGAGTGTGCTTCTGCAGTGGGTATCCCTGCTGTGGGCAGTCTGCACTACTGCGGGAGGACGGGTCAGCATGCCTTGGTCCACCTCTGTGCTAGCTCGCCGTGCCTGCATGGTGGGATCCATGCAACCCTTGCTTGCCACCTGTGCCCCAGCCCACCAGGGCTGCCACTCCACTGCTCCACTGCTCTGCTCCCTTGCAGGGACATGTAGGCCAGCTGCGCAGCTTGGCAGCCAGGGAGCCATGTCACTACAATTGCATAAAATCTAATCTCTACAGTATTTCCCTTTTCCTCGAATCCTAATTGATGCCGTTGTTATTTCTAGTTCCTCTGTTGATACCTTTGTTTCAACAGCTCTCCGTAGTGCTTAGCTCCCTATTCTGTAAGGTAGGATATTAACATCACCCCCTTGCTCTTCCCTCTTCCTCCCTTCCCACTTCTCCTATCAGCTGTTTATTTTTACATTGTCAAATGTGGTAATATTACGTCCTGTCCTGAAGCCAAAGGGAACTTTTTCCTCCTTTGTCTATGGTCCATTCTGAAAGCTGAGAACCATTCAGCATGTTTAGAGTATTGCATTTTGTGTGGATAAATAGGCACAAGGCCTGGTGATGGACTGTGACTCTATTTCCTTCCTAACATGTTAAGAGCAGACAACTGTGTCACTCAAAAGACAAAATTCTTAGCTCCAGGCCCAAATAGACGTTCTTGTTTTACGTACCACCATTTGCCAAATGCACCTTCCCTCTTATGTTGCTTCAGTTTTGGACTCCAACTTTCTGGCTTAGTGGTTTGTTTTTCCTAGAGTTTTTGATTGCTTTATTTTTTTCTACTTAGGCAAAACAAAAACAACAGCAATAACAAAAACTCAAGATGTCATGTCCCAATTACCACTTAGCTTCTTATTCACTCTATGTATTGCTTGGAATCCATGCTATTCTTCTAGGAGACATTCCCCCTCAACATTTCTTATATCCTCACATTATCTTTTTGTTCCCTTGATGTCTACTCCAATTTTGCTGGAGTATATGCATGTTTAATGTATCCAGAAGACATGTACAAAGGACAAACTTCAAGTATTTATTATCTGGGCAAGTTTCTAACCTCATTGTACTTCAGCTTCCTCAAATTCTAAGTGGGAATTGTGTATTTAGCTCATGGACTCACTGTGAAGATTATACTTGATAAAATTTGTAAAGTACTTAGCTCTTGGTGCTGAGCAAATTTTAATTTATTTCCTTAATCAAGCAACTTTTATGCAAAGAAATTCTAAAATGATCCTACAGCCTATGGAATAAAGTTCAAATTCTTCATCATGGCCCAACGCCCACCTTAATTGTGTCTCAATTGACTTAGCAAGTTTATTTCCTATTACTTCTTCATGTCCTTGTGCCCTGCCAAATTCTTTGTCCAGCACAGCTGTGTCTTCCAGTCATTAGGCCTTGACTCTCTGTGTCCCTTCTCCTTGGAAAGCTGTTCCCCAAAAGTCTGTGCATCAAACTCTATTTGCCTTCCCAAGTGCACCCTCCACCATATATCCTTCTCCTATCTCCAGCTACAAGGAATCCCCGTCTGTCCTCTGGTTTTCATCCTCTCTCTGAAGAATTACGGTTGTGGCCCACATTTGGCGGGCTGCCAGTGGAATGGACCAAGCTCTTTCAATGCTTCTGTGCAGCTGGGGCAGCTGCAGTGTTGAATGATTCTCTTTTTTTGCAGGCTGGGCAGAATCCAGGATGCCTCTAGGCAACGTTTTTTAGAAAGCCCCAAAGCTTCCTTCCTCTCTCTCCAGTGCCGTGTTACTCCCCCACCCCCACTCCAGGTAGGGCCCACTTTAGGGAAGCCACCTATTAGATGAGACCCTTTGGCCACTGGGAAAATGTTCTTTTATCAAATCTCTCTCCTGGGATTTAAAGAAACAAAATGCATGTACCCGTGGGAGGGATATCACATGATGTATGACTTATTAGTAACACAGCATTCATTCACTCACTCGCTTGAGTGTTTATTCATCCTTTCAATTGACATTTCTATGAATATATGAGATGACTGGCGTGTCAGTCACTGAACGGCTTGGGGACATAGAGGAAAGACATCATCTCTGCCCACAGGGAAATCACTAGCTTAGATTGGTTTACAGATTGTTTTCCAACCAGGAGTTCCAGCTGAGCAGGAATGTGGGGAAGCTTGGGAGGGCAGGGCAAATGGGAGGTTGGGCCGCAGACCTTCAAGGTCTGGGGAGGCTGGACCTTTGCAGCGAGGTGCCTGCGGCAGAATTTCCTCTGCCTCACAGGTCAGCCCTCAGGTGTGACAGAGCCTGCCCAGCCACCAGGCTAGGCAGGAAGATGAGGAGAAGGGGCAAGGGGAGATGGTGCAGGCTGGGTCAGACTCTCTCCTGACCCAGGTAGGTCCTGGACAGTTCCTCTAAGAGGGAACCACAGAGAAAGAGAAAGGAAAACCTCTTAGTTCCCTTGGTCGCCCTCCTGGCAATTTCTGTTCACTTCCAGGATGAGCATGGGAGGTACGGGAGAAGGGCGGCCTCAGCCAGTGCTCACCCTAGGCCTCCTCTTCAGAGCCACCAGCCCCGGCCACCCTGACCTGGACTGGTGCAGAGGGCACCCAACCCGGGAGGAGTCATGTGTTTCTGAGCAGACATTGCAGCCTATTAAAGGTTGAATTCAGTCTGGTGGTCACATCCTGGACGGGCTGTCCCATGGCAGACAAAGGTCCTTTTGTAGTCAGTGGGACCAAGGGAAGGGGAAGCTGAGTTCTTAATGTGGCCAGTCAACTTGCAGATTATATCAATAAATTCCTCCCTGGACCCTGTCTAAACAAAGCGTGGCTAATATGGGGCTGAGGAGCTGTGGGGCTGCTGGGCTGCGAGTGGTGGCTGAGGCCTGGCACTGCCCACAGGCCTGGTTCTTCTGGGCCAGAGCCAGCTCAGAGTAAACTAGGGCTCAGCCTATAGGGTCCTAGGACCCCAGTCATCCAATTGGGTTTTGGTGCTGTCTGCCCTATTCCAGAGGAAGGATGTTCTGCGATCAAAGACTGCAGGTTCTTGCAACTGGAAGTGTCCTCAGAGACAGCCAGTCTAACCACAGGGTGGGAAGGAGAAGAGGGGCCTTTCTTATCTACAGAGATAGTGACTGGGCTGGAACTAGACTCCATAGGTCCCCATTTCACATACAGAGAGTCTTTTGCTTATATCAGGCATGACTTTTCTTATGGAAATGATGTGCTTCAACGAAAGGATGAAAGAAGACCGGTAATCAGTTCCATAGAGCCAAAGGATGATGGTAGAAATCAAACAAAGTGACCAGTCTTCAGGCCAGGGGCCATTCAGGTTCTCTCATATCACACCCCAGGCTTTACTTTTTTTATGGCACACTCGGTCCAGGAGACTCCCTCTCTCGTTAGCCAGGCATCTGAGCAAGAGGACCAGAATTTAGAAGCCCTGCATATTAGTAGTCTATTAGACTTTCCTGAGAAGCAGCTCATGTGAGCCACAGAACAACCTTAGGAGATATTATTATCCCCTTAGATCATAATAGATGAAGCAAATGGGGTGCAGAGGGAGAATGCAATTGCCAAATATAACAACCAGTAGGTGGTGAGTTGTGTCTCAAACTGCAGTCTTCCGACTGTGAATCCTGTTCTCTCTTTCTTTTGTGCCATGAGAAAGCATGTGGGAAAAGTGCTTGGAAAACTGTCCAGCTGATAGAATATTAATTACTACTATCACTGTTGTCACTTTTCTCACCACCATTGCCACAGCCATCTCCACTCCCACCATGACCACTATCACCACCACCATCAATACCATCACACGACTACCAATATCACCACCTCCACCACCATCAACATCACTATCCACCACCATCTACCTCTGCCACCATCAGCAAACCACCATTCCCCCCCACCATGATAGCTATCAATACCATAACCACCCCATCACCACACTCCTGCAACCATTGCTACTCCCAGTGCCAGTGAAAATTGTCTTGTACCCCCACCAGTTGTTCTGTTGCCATGACAGCAAATGATAGATTTGGAAGGACTAAATGGATAAGTCATTTTGTGGTCTTATGTTTATTGGGGGAAGCAATACAGCCAAGGAGTTTAAAAAATAGTCAGTGGACCCACTGGGGTTCAAACCTCAGCTCTGGAATGATTTATTAACTCTGTGACAAGTTCCTTAACCAATTTGTGCATTCGTTTCCCTGTCAAATGGGAATAATATTTGGATTTTTGGGATAATTAAATGAATTAATACATAAGAAGCGTCTAGAACAGGGCTTGGCACATGGTAAGTACTCAATGCATGTCATCATTGTAATTAGAGGAACAAGTGAAAACAGTAAGCATTTTATTTGTTAAGTGTGTTTGGCCTCGGTAGTGTGGATGCTAAAAGTTTTGGGGAGATATAAGAGATAGAAGAAGAAGAATTAAGACGCTTTCGATCTAGAAGATACTAGCCTGTTAACTGTGAGGAATGCCATGGACGTGAGACCAGTAAAAACCTGAATTTTGAGAAAGGGGATTGGATCCCAGAAGGAGAAGAGCAGAAATCAGGCCAGAACTTGAGCATTCTGAGATCCCAAATGTAGAAAAATTGCCCTGGATAATTTGAAATAGCAAGAAAGTTTGTCAGGTCAGAGGCCTAGTGTGTGTGTCCACCCACTCACAAAAAGAAAGGCCAACTTTTTTAAGCTGAGAGAAAAGAACTTTCCCAACACCTCCCTGCAACCCCGTTCCACGAGGCCTCTCCATGAATTCATTAGCACCTCAAGTATGGCACCTTTGTTTCAGTAAACCAGCTCCCAGGAAAACTGGGGGATTTCTGAGAGGTCAGCTTTTCATGTCAGAGAGAGAGGGAGCCAAGTGGAGATTTCCAGGTCAGAACAGAGCAGGGCACCTCCCCCTCTGGGAGCGAACCGGAAAGCCCACCTCCAGTTTCTGGAAGGACCCTAGCCTGGCCCAGGGGCCACTTATATGAAGGTCGATTCCTTCGTAAGTCTCTAAAGAGTAGTTATGTTCTTACATAAGAACTAAGGGGGGAAAGGAGGACATCGACCTGATTTAGAATCTCTTCCTCAGCTATTCTGAGCCTGGGGTAAAATCTCACCCCCAAAGGATGAATTATTCTACAGGGTTGAAAAGTTTAGTCCTTAGGTGCCAAGCTTAAAGTTAAACTATGTTGACGGACATTCAAAACCATGTACAATCTTCTTTGTTTTGTTTAGTAGAGATTGGAAACATAGCTTGGCTTTCATCTATTTATTATCACTTAGGGTACTTAAAATAATGGTACTTTGTTGCCCTTATGAGTTTGTGTATAGGATGCTGTGACATCCTAAGTAGGTACAAAATGCTATAAACCATCACTTCTACTGAGAAGTGGAGGATTGAATCCACCAGTGCTCAAGTCCCGTGTAGAAAATGGCACCGTATTTGCATGTAGCTGACACATACCCTCTAATATCTTTTAGATCATCTCGAGATTACTTATATTATCTAATACAATGCAAATGCCATAAAAATAGTTGTTGTTCTACTGCATTATTTAGAAATAATGACAAGGAAAAAAGTCTATATGAGCTCAATGCAGATGCAATTAAAATATTTTCCATCTTGTTGATTGAATCCAAAGATACAGCACCTGTGGATATAGAGGACTAACTATATTTTGAATTTCATGTAAATTTATTGAGAAAAACCAATCAACTTTTTGAATTTATTTCTGGCATGTAAAATACTTGAAATTTGTCACTCTTGTCTTTCTAAGAAAAAAAGCTGGACAAACTGAAAATCACCGACATTTTTCAGATCCACCAGAGAACTGGCAGAGCACCACCATCTTAAAGTCTACAGAGATAGAAAAATACAGAGAAATATAGCTGAGTTCACTAAACTGCCACAGAAGCAGTTGGAGCCAGGATCTGGTAGGAACATGACGAGAATGTGACAAACTGCTGGAGGATGAGTGTGGACCGTTTTGAGAGTCCTGAGAGCTGCAATCTTAGGAGTCCCCACACTGTTGTGGGTTTTACTTCCAGTAATTCTACCAAAGGGAAGGGAAAAGAAACACTCTATAACAAAAGCACACTCATTTTGAAACACACTCATTTTGAAACACACTCCATAACAAAAGCATTCTCTATAACTAAAGCTTACTGTTCAGGGGGAAAAGTATTACCAGGGTCTTGGCCTACCTGGAAGGAAGGGTATTAACCCAACTCTAGCCCCCCTTTAGGCTTTCTGTCTCACCTAAAAGAAGAGGGAAACATTTGTGAAGGCAAGAGCCTGGAGAATAGGTCTGCTAAAAGACTAAAATTAAACTACATAGAACATTTGTAGAACATCTTCCCTCTTCATATTAAGAACGTATCATCAGGACCCCAGTAGGTTACACCTGAAAGAGATGCAAGGTGCAGACTGTATTTAACGGGAGTTTGTAGGAAAGCCCAAAGAGTGGAGAAGATGAAAACAAGGACACTAGAGAGATTTGAAGGATCTATCACCTACAGTTGCAGCAAAACATTAAACATGGCCTAACTCCCAGCCCCATTAATATATAACCTCACACAAAGACCTTTGTTTCAGTTCCTGTATATCATAAGTGCCTTTCAACAATAGCAACAACAACAAGAGTTTATAGGTCATGCTAAAAAACAGCAAAATAATCTGAAGATACAAAGCAAGCCTCAGATCCAGGGTCAGATATGACATAGACTTTGGATTTGTCAGAAAGGGAGCTTAAGATAACAAGTATGTTATGGACTCTAAGAGAAAAAGCAGAAAACATGGAAGAACAGATTGATAGTATAACCAGAGAGTTGAAAATTAAGAATTAGAAGGAAATACTAGAAATAAAGAACAGTACAACAGAAATGAAGGATCAGTGAACTTGAAGCTATGTCAACAGAAATTTTCCCAACTGAAATGCAAAGGAGGGGAAAAGATCCAGCCCTAAAAGCCCCCCGATAGAACACCAGAGAATTGTAGGGCAATTTAAAAAATTATAGAGTTCACATAATCAGAATATCAGAAGTTCAAGGATGAGAAAAGAGAGCAGAAGATATATTTGCAGTAAGAGTGGATGAGAATTTTCCAAAATTAATGACAGATACCAAACCATAGATCCAGGGAGCTCAGAAAACACCACGTACAAAATACACATGTAAGCAAATTATATTTAAACTGCAGAAAACTAAAGACAAAAAGAAAATCTTCAAAGGACTAGAGGAGAAAACCACCTAGAGAGGAACAGGACAAAATTACAAAGGATTTCTTGTCAGAATAATCCAAGCAAGCCAGAATGCACTAGAGTGAAATAAAGTGTCAAAATAAAAAAAAATTACACCAATAGAATTCTATACCTAATGAAATTATCTTTCAAAATTTAGAAGGAATAAAGAATTTTTCAAACAAAAACTGAGGAAATTCATCACTTAGAATCAGCCCTGTAAAAAAATGTTAAAAGAAGCTTTTCAGGGAAAAGAAAACTGAAATAAGATCAGATCTATGTAAAGAAAGGAAGAGCGCTGAAGAAAGAATTAAAAAAGATAAAATGGAATTTTCGTTTTGCATTCTTAATTGATCTAAAATGTAATTATTTAAAATAACATTGTAACAATGCATTTGGGTGATTATAGCGTATGAATGAGTGAAATAAATGATGCCTATGTGATATGAGATAGGAACAGTAATTGGATACACTCTGCTATGAGGTACTTGCATTATATGTGAAGTAGTATAGTGCTCTTTGAAGATGGGCATAAATTAGTTGTACCTTTATATTACAAACCATAGATAGAAAAAAAGATTTTTAAAAAAGTATCATTGCTATATGTACCTTTTACTTCGCTGCACCCTTGAAAGCAAAGTGTGTCACCAATAGCTCTATTGGAGCCATCCTTGAAAATTCAGCCTGGGTTCTTACTCTTGCCGCGTCTGATCTGGAAATACCACCTCAACGTGTGCTGGCAGAACCTCTGTCAGTACACAAAAGACATAGCCTTCATCAGGTTGGACTAAGTGATCCCCCTCAACTGGTTTGCAAGAGACAGTCACTCAATGAAAGAGAACAGACTAGCTCTTTGTACATCACATAAAATTCTAAAAAACCTCCCCAAATCATTGATATGTGTATAAAAAGTATAATTGATATATGTTAGGGTTTGAATCTGGAATATCCCCCAGAAGGCTCATGTACTGAGGGCTTGCTCCCCAGAGGGGCAATGTTCAGAGGTAGGGCTTTTGGAAAGTGATTGGACCTAAGGGCTCTGATCTCATTAATGGATTAGTCCATTAATGGGTTCATACTTGAATGGACTGTTGGGAGTTGGTGGAAGCTGTAGGAGGTGGAGCCGAGCTGGAAGAAGTAGGTCCCAGGGGCTGACCACGAGCACAGCTCTCAGTCCAAACGAAGTGAGCTCCTCTCCACTGGATGGCTTTGCTGCCAATCCTCAAGGTGGCCTAATAGGCTAAAGAAGATAAGTGATATGATTTTCTCAACTGATTCAGAAAAAGCATTTGACCAAAAAAAAAAAAAATCCATTCTCCAGGGCTGGAGATATAGCTCAGTTGGTAGAGCACTTACATAGTATGTGTGAGGTCCTGGGTTTGAGTCTTAGCACTACCAAAAAAAAAGAAAGAAAGAAAGGAAAAGAAAACAACAACAACAACAACAACAAAAATTCCACACTCCATTAATTATAAAAACTCTCAGAAAACTTCCTTAATTAAATAAAGAACATCTACAGAAAGCCTGCAACTAACATCTTTTCAAATGGTGAGAACCGGAAACTCCTGTAACAATATACTGGGAGTCTTAGCTAGTACAATAAGACAAGAAAATTAAATGAAATGAAAAACTTAAAAAAAAAGAGAGAGAAAGAAGAAATAACACTCTTTTCACAGATGACTTGTCTAGGTAGAAAATCCCAGAGACTCAACAAAAACAATAGCAGTAGACAAAAAACAAACAGAAAAACTAAACCATGGAATTGGTTAGCAAGTAGAGCAAGGTTGCCGGCTACATGATGATATATGAAATCAATTGTTCCCGCTTATCAACAGTGAAAATTTGAAGTTTAAAAAGTGTCATTTAGAATAACATGGAAAAAAAGGGAAATATGTATCAATTAAGTAAAATATGCACAGTATCTATGTGAGGGAACTACAAAGTCAAAGAAATAAATAAAGATGATTTAAATAAATGGACAGCTATTCTGTGTTCATGAATCAGAAGACTCAATACTGTTATGATGTCAGTTCTTAACTTGATCTTTACACTTGGCATAATTCCAACATAAATCCCAGTGTGTATCTTAGAGATATCAACAAACTGGTTCTAAGATTTATACGTAAAGACCAATGACCTAAAATAGCCAATAAAATACCAAAGAACTTAATATTTATTTTGTTTAAATTAGAGCTTTATAGTTATACATAGTAGTTGGGTTCATCCCAACAAACTCGTACATGCATGGAAATTGATTTCAGTTCATGAATCCCCCTTTTCCCTCCCATCCTTCCTCCTCTTTCCTATTCTCCTTCCCCTACTAGACTTCCTTTCACTTGTCTATTAATTTATGTTTGATTGGTTCATTATGTTATCCTATCCTTCCCTCCCCCATTCCTTTCTTTGACTCTAGCTTCAAAGCATATGAGAGAAAACATTTGACCTTTGAGTTTCTGAGTCTGGCTTATTTCACTTAGCATGGTATTCTCCATTCATCCATTCACCTGCAAATGCCATGGTTTCCATCTTTATGGCTGAGTAGAACTCCATTGTATACATATAGCACAATTTCTTAATCCATTCATCTATCATAATACTTAGTTTTCAGAGTTACCATAAAGCCACATGAAACCAGATGGTGTGGTACTGGTGAAAGAATAGACATACATCAATGGAATAAAATGAGAGCTCAGAACAGAATCACACAAGATAGTCAGATGACCAAAGAACAGAGGTGAACAATAGAGAGAGGAAAGTCTTTTCAAGAAATAGTACTGGAATTAGACACTTGGCATAACTTTCCTATATTCATATATGAATATACCACCAGTGAATCATGGACACATCTGTACATCCACACCATCCACAACCACAAGACTGGGATCCTAATTAGAATAAGTTATACTCTCTGTATGTATAATATGTCAAAATACACTCTACTGTCACGTGTATCTAAAAAGAACAACAACAACAACAAAAGAAATGGTACTGGAATGATTGGATGTCCATACACAAAAAAATTGGATCTAGATATAGACCTTACGTGTTTCCAAAAATTAGCTCAAAATGGATCACAGACTTAAATATTAAATATAAAACTTGTTGAATATTAAATACAAAACTTCTTAAATACAGAGCTTCTAGGAGAAATGTAGGTAATGTTAAGTTGGGCAATAAGATAAGAAAACAAACAACCCAATAAAAAAGTAAGCAAGATCTGAACAGATATTCCGCCAAAAAAAGTACAGATGTCCAATAAGCATATGAAAAGATGCTCAACACCATTATTTATAGTAATTTGTTTTTAGGAAATTGCAAACTTGAATAACAATGAGATACCACTACAGATTTATTAGACTCACAGAAAACAAAGACAAAAAATGAAAACCGTCAAAACCAAATGCTGGTTAGGATGTGAAGCTGCAGTAATTCTTATTCACATGGCAGTGTTACTTCCTCTTTGGAGGATAGTTGGCAGCGTCTTATGAAGCCAAACATAGTTTTATATATAATGCAGCAATCATGCTTGTAGGTATTTATCCAAATGAATTGAAAACTTACACTCACACAAAAGTCTACAGTGCTTATTAACAGCAACTTATACATAATCACTAAATATTCAAAGCAACCGGCATGTACTTCAATAGTTGAGTGGATACACAAACTATGGTACATCTATGCAATGGAATATTATCCAGCATTAAAAAGAAATGAGTTATCAAGCCATGAAAAAACATGGAGGAGCCTTAAATGTGTATTGTTAAGAGAAAGAAGCCCATGTGACAACACTACATAATGTAGGATTCCAAGTACAAGACATGCTGAAAAAGACAAAACTACTGAGAAAATAAAAAGACCAGTGGTTCCTAGAGATTGGGTAGAGAGGAGAAGGCCAAATGGGTGAAGTATCGATTTTTCTTTGGCAGGGGTGCTGCTGTAAGTATTCTGCATAATACTGTAATGATGGATATATGGCATGATGTGTTTGTCAAAACCCGCAAAACTCTACAACACAAAGAGGGAATTTAGTGTAAGCCAACTTCAAAAAAAATAATTTAGGGAGTTGGAATCCCAAGATAGAATGAGGACTGACAAAATAATCTGTCTGACAAATTCATGAAAAATCTTCACTGAAGAGACTGGGAGTAAATGTTGCTGATCTAAGAAATTCTGGAAATAAATGAAGTCTGTAAGACTAAAGGCAAAGGGAACAGCACATAAGCATGTGCTGTAGATGATGCAGTTTTCCCCCCAAGGAGGTGCGGATTAACAGTACTGACACTAATACACATATATACAGGAGTTGGACAAATAAGTAATTTGATGGCAGAAGATGGAAGCCAGGTTTGTTACTGTTAGAGTGAGATAAACAAGGGAAGAGGCTAGAATGATCCATGTGGTAATGGATTGGAGTTGGAGACACAAGTATGAACTCCTGTTTAGGTTAGTATATGTGCAGAATTTTACTTGCAGAAATATATATATATATATATATATATATATATATATACACACACACATAATAGATTCTCTCTCTTTATACACACACACACACACACACACACACACACACACACACACACACATATATAATGAGCATACCTAACATTTAGACTTTTCTTTTTTTCTTGCTCCCCTCCCCCTCCCCCTCCCCCTCCCCCTCTCCTTCTTCATGCTGGGGATTGAATCCACAGCCTCACCCGACTTGGTTTCTAATACCATTTTCCAATGAAAGGAAGCAGGACCCATTTGAAGAAATGGCTGAGTCTATGTCAGGGGCAGGAAATAGGCAAGATGAGCCCAGAGAAATCTCTTAGGGCCAGAAAGTAAGGAAATGCTTTAAAAACAAATCCCCAAATTCCACACTGATGAGGATCTGACAAAAGGATATGGACACCAGCCGAAAGACCTCTCAGTGACCACAACTGGCACAGTTTAAAGTCCGAAGTATAAAGTAAATATCCATAGGTCCATAGCAATATAAATAAATGGCTAAATAAATTAGTAGAGGAGAAATCTTCCAGGCAGAAAAATCTCAATTTATGTAGCTATTTCCACCTCAAGGAGATAGGGCGAACCTCCCCAATTATTAAGGATGGGCTGTGCATAGTGAATACCTTACAAAGAACACAATATGGGAAGGGAAGCCCATGAAGACATGACAGTTCAATGTCATGTGACATCCTGGAACCAAAAAGGAACATTAGGTAAAAAAAAAAAAAAAAAAAACCAAGGAAATTTGAGTAAAGTATAAATTAATTATATGCACACACGCACATGAATATATTTATGTGCATGTATGCACATAGATAATTCTCACTGCATCACTATATTGTTATGCACTACATATGTATGTGTTAAGTTGTTGGGTGATTTTTACACCAGTCTGCTCTCTGGGTGCCTCCCACAGACTCTCTCTCCTTGTTGTAATTGATCTGCCTACTTAGAGATCAAGTTTGTTCAAATTATGCATAAAGCAAGAATAAACAGTCCCAAAGTGAGAGCCTGAAGTGCTCTCCCATAAATGATAGACATTAACGTATGGCATTTATGACACCCATTTGGCTTTTCATAGGACTTTGGGGGGTTTAAGTCTTCCTCTTTGGCTGTAAATGTTTAAAATGATCCTGATTTACATTTACGAAGCACTTCTGGGTCTGGAAAGTGCTTCTACATGGTTTCATTTTAACCTCACAACGGTTCTGCCTAGCAGGCAGGGCAGGGATTCTTATTCTCATTTTATGAAAGAGGGAGGTGACATTCAGAGAAGATGGCTGAGCGGCTCAGCTTGCAGAGACCCTGTGAAGTGGCCCGCTGGCCGAGTGCCACCTGGGAGAGATGTGGCCATTTGCTTTTCAGAGAACCAAAGAGTTTGAAACAAAGTGCGATTCTTCTGGATATCTGCCTGCAGGTCTTGGGGGTTGGCGTTTGTTTGAAGTCTTCGAGACACCGACATGGGTGGTGTCCCCCTTGGGATAGTGAGGAAGGAACTTGACCTCCCTTCTGTCTGTGAGGCACTGGTCACTCCAGAGCTCTCCCTGGAACAGAGAGAACTTGCTAGTTCTCTTTGGCTTAGAGAGAGCCACTTCTTCCTGGTGCATCGTCTGCCACAGCCCTTTGCCCTTCCTGGAAGCCAGGAATACTGGTGTCGACCTTGAAGCCCTTCGTGGACAGAGTGAGGGGGTTGGGGACATCTCCCTTCTGCTGGCACTGGAACCTGAGGCTGTGATCAGGGGACCCCATGTGGGAGCTGATACCCTACACTTCCAAGGGAACCAGGATTCCCCAACCCCCTTGGACCCACTGTCCCGGGCCCATCTCCAGGGCCTCCTGCTCTGGCCCCGTGGAGCCGTCTGTAGGCTACTCTTCACAGATGGCAAGGTGTCCGAGATGGCCACGCACAGCAAATGGTTTAGGAATTCCTGGAAGCCTTCACTCTGCAGCGTCTTCCCCAGGGATGTGGATGCAGCATTAGAGGAGGACGCTTTTGTGGCATTCAAATAGTTAGTCCTCTAATGAAAAGCCTTCCCTTGGTGACAGAAAACAAGGATGACAAATGGACCCTCAGGCCACTTTCGGCTTCCTTGTGAGTATTGTTTGTCTTGCTATGGGTTTAGATCAGCTTCTGCTATTTAAAAACCAACATATTTCAAATGAAGACTGAGCTGGCTGCAGACCCCCCACCCACCCACTTGACCATCCCCCTGTTGAATGCTGTCAGCAAGCTGCGTAGTGGACCGGAGGTCAGGGAGCAGAGCAGCCTCCTCCGGCAGCTGACAGTGTGGCCTGCACTCTGGGCTCTGTCTGCTTGGTCTCCAGCTGCCCCAGGAGAGCACTTGGACAGTGTGGCTGAACCTCAGCTCGCAGCCTTCCGTGGTTCAGTGGTAAGCAAATCCTTCCTGCCCCGATCTTCCCCACACTGTGCTGAGAACTTGATGCTGTCAGCAGATTCGAAATCTCTCCAGGTCACTGAGCCTTTATGTGGCCGGGACAGCGGATTGCTGTTTGTTTGTTTTTTCCCCTGACATCTCTTGCCTGTCTTATATTGAATTTGACTGCAGAAAGACTCAGCGGCTCATTTTTCACTCTCTCTCAACAAGACAGGTTAGCGTTAACACTTCTGATTCATAATGTTGACTTAGACACCTGAGTGAAGATGCTAATCCCCAGCTGTTCAGATGACTAACTGGATTAGGAGAAGTTGGTAATAATTAGAAGTATCTGTTCTGCTTGGGCTCAGATTCTAATTCTACTACCTGCCTGTTGTGTGACTCTGGGTAAATTTCTTACTTTCTCTGCGGCTTGGTCCCATCTATGTAAGAAGTCATGCACAAGAAGAACTGGCCATGGGACTCTGTTTGCACATAAGGATCATTATATAAGAATTAGTTTATATGGCTGGCCATTATTGCCTACCATTTATAAAATTACTTTAGGACCCTAAAAGGCAACTTTGGTTCGTTCCTAAAAAAAAAAAAAATTATCTATAGAATTATAGACTTTTTACAGTGGAAGCGATCTCAAGAGTCATGGATTCAACTCTTCAATGTCTGCAAAGAGGAACAGGAAGCCCGGTGAGGTGGTGAAGTTGGGTCCTCTGGCTCCTTGCTCAGTTTTCTTTCTATTGCCCTGAACTGGGCTTTTACCACTTTCCCAAATTCTAAGCCTGCACATATGGATTAGATGGTTTATTTTCAGTGAGAATCTCATTTGCTCAGAAAAAAAATTTATAGATAGAGAAGTTGAGACTCAGCAGTGGAGGCCAAATCTTGCTGCAGCTAGACCTTTTCCGGATAGGAGTCTCCACGCAGCCCACAGATTGGATGTTTTGCTGGGCATCTTCTTTCCAAGACAGACTAGGGACAGGGCTCCTGCACAGAAGAATGAGGGTGGCCCCTCCGGGTACCCAAATCTCTGGTCACCACCATCTCAGAGTTGACCAATAGATTCACAAACCTTCTAGAAAGGCCATGAGGGTTTCTGGACCCAGGTTGCTGCTCAGTGTTCCCCTGAGCATCCTGAATTCTCCTTTATTGGCCACTGGTACACATTTCTGTGCCTGCTTCTTCCTTTGCTTCTGGGATTGCTCTATCTCATGTGGCTGGTTTCCTGGCCAATTCCATTTTATTAATTTATTCAACAAGTACACTGAGCCCCACTCAGATGCCAGGATAAAACAGGAAACCAGCCAGACCTGGGCTCTACTCTCCTGGGTCCTACAGGAACAGAACCCACAAAGGGTGTTTGATCACAAACGGTGAGAAAAGATTGACAGAAAAAGGTCAAGGGGTGGTAGGATCACAGATGGGACCTGGATGAGCTCTGGGGGTCACGCAGCCCTCCCTGAGGCTGATCAAAGGCATCTGGACTTGGCTGAAGCTAAATAGAGTCGATATGACTTATCAATGGGAGAGAGCCTGATCAGGCTCGTCCTGTGAAATATCGACCTGGTTGCAGGGTGACCAAGAGACTGGGAAGGGACAGGGGTGGCTGACATGGCTGGTGTGGATCCAGCACTGCCTGCAACTGTGGTTTTTTCTGAGGTCTGAAAAGCCCAGAAAGTCGGCTGGCCTGTGACTTTGGAGAGCATCTAGTCCAGTGATAGAATGCAGCAGGATTCATGCTGCTGTCAGGAAAACTTGCTCCCCCAGTTCACCTGACCTTGTGGGGGTGGGACTCAGTCTTCTCCAGGTTGAGGTCCCCTGTGCCTCTCATGCTCCTCCCTGGTCAGTCATTCACACCTGGTTACCCATTTGGATGGCTGGAGGTAAGATCATGGAGATGTCAATAAAAACCAGGGGACTCCCAGAAGAGGGCACTTGAAGGAAAATAGAGGACATCCTACAGAGGAGGGAGGCAATGTCCCTTTCTGGGGAATGAATTCAGTGGTTAAGAGCCCAGACATGGCTGGGCGCGGGGGCACACACACATCTCAGCAATTCAGGAGGCTAAGGCAGGAGGATCACAAGTTCAAGGCTACGTTTGGCAGTTTAGTGAGACCCTGTACCAAAATAAAATAAAAGGGCTGTGGATGCACGTAGCTAAGTGGCCCAGCATGCTCAAGGTTGTGGGTTCAGTCCCCAATACTGCAAAACCCAACAGGTGATGGAAACTAAGCTCAGACTCTGAGGGAGGGCAGGTCTCCAGGGGCAGGTCTTCAGCGCGGGACCTTGGCATGTGATGCCCCGGTTTCCTGCATCAGCAAAACAGCAACCATCACAGTTTCATCCATGGTGATGTCGATGGCCTTAGGCAACAGAGGGCACACCAGTGGCTGCTCCCAGCTTGTGATGGACGCCTCTCATGCGACCTGTCCCACTCACAGGGACTCCAACAGGTGAACCTGACAGACACACGTGAGGAATGTGACCTCAGTTCTCGTTCCTGTGGGTCAGAGGTGGGCACTTGTCCAAGGTTTGGCCAATCATATTCTCAGGAACTTGGAGATGGTGAGGCAGCTGGTGGATTTGACTTGGTCCCCTGAATGAAGGAGATGTAAAGGAGGAAAGGGTGTGTGCGTGTGTGTGTGTGTGTGTGTGTGTTGAGGTGGGAGCACCTCAGTAGGCCAGCTTACCGAGGAGGGAGAATGAAGCAGAGGTTCAGACGACATTGGCAGGAAAAGACACTGCCTGAGATGCAGCGACCTTCTGGTTCTTGGGCCTTGGCTCCTTGAGAGGCCCTGTTGGCTGTGGCTTCCCTGATACCCAGGGTCCTCCAGGAAGTTGTGTGTGTTTTTTTTTTTTTTTATTACAAGTTCAAGATGACTTCTGTTGACCAAGACATCGGTCACTATTAGAAAACCTTCATGTGGACCTGGGCTCCACACAGGTAGACCTGCTCCTTTCTCTCCTTCAGACTCACAGTTTGTGGATAGATTGACATATTTCTCCTGCAGAAAATTCCTCTCTGAAATCTTTTACCAAGAAGGCTTCGGGTGGCTAGAATATGATTCTCTGTGTGTGGTCTGGCGTGTTAGCTTGGTACTGTGTCCTGGATCCCAGATGTGTGCCTTCCCAGCTTTCTGGTCATCTCCTATTTTCTCTTCTTTTTCCTTCTGGGTTTAGCCATGTTCTGAGCCAAGATTTTCACCTGTTTAGGTTGCAGATAAGGTCGTTCAGCAAATGGGCTGAGGTTTCCAATGATCAGAAGTCAGATCTGATGTCTGGACCTGGGTGGGCCAGTGTGGGCCTGGTTCCTGAACATCTCTCGGCTTCACATGGTTTAGTGATCACTCAGGGGTGACAAGCCTCAGAGCAGAGCTGTCCAGCTGTAGCACAGTGTGAGGGTTCAGGATGTGGCTCAGTGGTAAAGTATTTACCCTGTGTGTGTGTGTGTGGGGGGGCCCTGGGTTCAATCCCCAGCGTGCATAAATAAATAAAAGTCAGAAAGCAATATGGTGTGAACCATGAATTTAACCTAAAATTTTCTTGTAAAAACATTTTTAAAAGCAAAATACAGACCAGTATGGCTTCCTTCCCTTACCAGGCTAGAATTTTTAGGTTTAGCTGCTACTGTCAAATGAAGCTTAAACAAGAGAGAAATTAATGCATTTCTCTTATGTAAATGTTCAGGCAGTCATTGGGGTTATATTGGGGTTATCTAATAACAGCACTTTTGGTCATGTTCAACCTAGGTCTCTTTGACCTTGGCCTTCATTTCAAATTCCTCAACCGTCCAAGATGCTTTCTCTAGTTCCAGCCGGCACATTTACATTCTAGCCAGAAGAAAGAGAGAGGAGGGGGAGGGAGAGAAAGAAGGAGGAGGAGGAGGAAGAGGAGGAGGAGGAGAAGAAGAAGGAGGAGGAGGAGGATGATGATGAAGAGGAGAACACATTGCCTCCCCTTGACAGCATTGCCAAGAAGTTTCACACATGTAACTTTTGCTTACATCCCATTGGCCAGGATTTAGTCACATGGTCCTACCTAGCTGCAAGGGAGGCTGAGAAATGGACTCTGTATTCTAGGTGACCTTGATCAGCAAACATTTAGGAGTTCTGTGATGAAGAAAACCTCTGGGTAGTGTTGGTCTGAGACCAATCTGTGCTAGAGAAATGCAGATCCAATGGCAAACCAGAAAACCAACTGACAAGGGACAAGGAGACTGTGGTCGTCAGCCGGCCACTACCGTCTCTTCCCAGTAGGAGACTCTAAATGGTTAGAAGATAATTGGGTCAGGCAGTGATAGTCTGATAGTCCCTTTTCACTTCCAGGAAGGGAAATGTTCCTGCCAGCCTGTGAGGGAGCCCGCCCTCCTTCTGGTATGACACTGGAGACTCCTGGACAGAATCCTACTCTTCTACATTCCTTTCCAGGAACTCATCGTTGGCTCGCACGTTACAACTCTGCTCCTCTCTGTCTGTTACATTTTTAGACTCTGGGGAGAGAGTTTGAAGACACTCTCATTCCTTGTTGTAGACCTTGGAAATGTTGTTGTCTCATCAGCAGAATTCATTCACTCCGCAGGTCCTTATTGAGCACCGACTATGTGCCACAGGTTGCTTGTGCTGAGAGTGAACAAGAATTTGATTTCTGTCCTTAAGGTGATCATGGCATCTAAAGAATAGAGGAGGTGATCATGGGCAAGGCCTTAAAAAAAATGAGTGGGTGTTCCCTGGGTAAGAGGAATGAAAAAGAATCCCAGGGGCAGCGACAGCACATGGAAGAACATGGTGTGCTGAGAAGCAGGAAGCAGCTCTGTGGGGCTTGTGGAGAGAAGACGGTGGGAGGGGCCCTGGTGGCTTCTCAACACCCATTCTCTCCTGGTAGCTACCCCATTGAAGCGTCCACTCTCCCCACGTTTCCCGTACATGTTGGAGTAAGTCGACTCTACTCTAGCCCTAAGGGTAGGGCAAATAGGCCCAGTATAGACCAATCAGCAAAAAATCCATTCATGTCAGTCGTGGTAGCGCACGCCTGTAATCCCGGCGGCTCTGGAGTCTGAGACAGGAGGATCGTGAGTTCAAAGCCAGCTTCCGCAACTTAGTGAGGCCCTAAGCAACTCAGCAAGACCCTGTCACTAAATAAAAAACATATTTAAAAAAAGAGCCGGGAATGTTTCTCAGTGGTTAAGTGCCCCTGGGTTCAATTTCCAGTACCCTGATTCCTTCCCTCTCCCCCCAAAATCCATTGTTGTCTGAGTGACTCATTCTAATCTGAGAGATTTTGGAGAAGTCTTTTCTGGTCGCTTCAGGGGAAAGCAATTTCTCTCTTTCTCTTTCTACCTGTCATGAAGTATGGGTGTGAGGTCAGGAGCTGCTGCAGCCATTTTCATATCGTAAGAAAAGCTCAGATAAACATGATCACAACACCATGGGGGCCGAGAGGACACCATCCAGAAAGAGGCAGGGGCTTTGATGATACTGTTGAGCCTCCACCAAAGTACACTCTACTCTGAGGCCTTAGGCAGCTTTGGGTCTCAGTGTGAGGGACATTGAGGCTTAACATCATAGAAGGTTTCCAATCAAGGGAGAGAGTTGAGGTGCAGGAGGTGTTGGGGTGCTGAGTACAAAAATCCTGGACCAACCCCTCAAGCAAGGACCCGAGCCTAGACAGGGGAAGAGAGGGACAGCTGAGGCCGATCTACTGGTCCAGGCAGACTGGCTGAGTGGCCAGGAAGACGTGGGCTTGGGAAGCGTCTAGAAGCCGTAGCCTGACTGTGGACATGGAGAAGCTGGCTCCTGCTGCCTCCATCCCTGACCCTGGACGGTCTTCTGCCAAACTCTTTCCTCCTTCAGCGATTCATGCAGTTTCTTACGAGAATGCCTGGTCCTCGGACGCAGGGACCACGCCTCGTCCTCTTCCCATCCCGGGGACTGTCCCGGCACATGGTTGGCGCTTGGTGGACACTGGCCGGGACGGAGTTGATAGCGCACGGGCTCTTGCTGAGCTGGCGTTAGCGGCCCCTCCTCCTGCCCCTGGGATGAGTCATCTGTTTCATAAGCTGCAGCCCCAGTACCCAGCTTCCTCGTGGTTGGCAGGTGTTGGCAGCCCCAGTGCCAGAAGGCCGGGGAGCCAGCCAGTGGGAGCGCGGGCGGGAGGCCCAGCCAAGTCATCGGGGCTCGTATACATTTATGAGAGGCGTGTGCACGCGCCCCGGGGAGCCATTACGACCTCCTCTCCAGGAAACAGAAACCAGGCCTCCTGTTCTCACCTGTCCTGTCTTGGGGCCAGAAGTGCAATCACCAGCTTTCTCTATTCTAAAACGAACCAGGCGGTGGGGACGCGCCCTTCCAAGCCAGCCCTGGTTTGGTCCCTGGGAGGGTGACCCTGGCCTCTTGCCTCCTCCCAGGACCCCTCCGGATTCCTCCGGCCTGGCCTCCTCTGGCCTGTTGGGGAGGCCCCTTCCTTCTCCCCCCCAAGCCTGAGGTTTTTCTCGTCGCTGCTCCCAGATGCTGAGATCTCCCTCTGGTCTGCCTCGTCATGGAAATTCCTGGTCCCCTGCTCGCCTGGGCTTCTCAGAAGGGCTCTGAAACTGGGCCCTCCTCTGCCCTGATGTTATGTTGTTTTCCCTGTCGCCATGGCAGGGACTGAGACGGGAGCCAGGGAGGGCGGGCAGAGGGAGGAAGGGAGCAGGGATCGCAGCAGAAGGGGGACAGATTGGAGGGCACCGGCGGCGGGAGGAAGCCCCACAGAAGCAGGCCGCGTGTGTCAGCAGACAGGAGGGATGGCTGGATTGCGTTATTTTGCTATTTTGGTTTTGGTGTTTTCCTTTGGCGTTGTCACCAGAGGGGGATGAGACATGCATTCAGGGCTGAACCCTCCCCTCAAAGCAGAGTCACAGCTAAAGAAATCCCTCCTCCCTCCCACAGTCAGGGACCCCAAGGCAAGCCCCAGATCCCAGGTCTTACAGGGGAGACTCTCAAAATCGCCTCCAGTTACACCCAATTCACTCTTTGGACCAGCCTGCCCAGTGGGTGGCACCGTGGGACCTACTGCCACCCTGAGACCCGGGCGAGGAGGTCCTGCCCTTTGCAGATTCCCACCCTGGTCTCCCTTTGTCTCTGGAGTGAGACCCAGGGGACCAAAGACCAAGGAGAATCTAAGCAGAGCTCATGTCCACACCCTCCCCTCCTGGACCATTCCTCCTGGACTCGGGACCCCAGAACTTCTGCCCAGATGGCCCGAGATCCAGGGCTTACGTGGGACTGTTCCCGTGAACCCTGAGTTCAAGATTGCCTACGCAGGGTGGCAGGCTGCAGGGCAGGGGACAGAACATGGAGGTGCAGGCTGGTTCTGCAAATGGACGTGGGGAGGCTCTTGGGGAAGGTAGGAATGAAGGGGGACAGGCCCTGAGCTGAGGCTGCCTCACCCTGAGTCGGCCTATGAGAAGTCAAGAATTTTAAATGCACGTTGGCTTTCCAGGTCATGAAAGTGCCTGTGTGATGTAGGAGAGCAGGACCTTTTATTTTACAGCTTGTTAGCTTGTCAACATCTAGATTCTCCCTGTCTTTAGCAAGAGAACCTCCAATTTTTAGCTGGGCACCCAGCTACTTGCATCAGATGGCAGCCAAGTGACCAAGTTTCAACTATTGACAGATAAATTATGTGGCAATTTCCAAGAAGTTGATGTAAAGGGCTGAAAGGTCGACCTCCTTCCCCCTTTCTGTGTTCCTGATGGCTGGAAGGTGAACTCAATGGCAGGTAAACCAGCAGCCGTTATTGGTTCATAAGGCAACATGCCAGGGCGGAGCTGGGGGAGCCTCAGAGCCACCTTGCGCGGTTGGCAGTGTTGGAGTCCATTCAGGGGAACAGTAATAACTCAGCTCAAGGATGGAGGAGTCCTGAAAGGGTAGGAAAAAGGAACCGGTGGACAGTGTCCAGTGTGGGTGAATGTGTGGAGCAACGGGCACCCCCCATTACTGGTTAAGGGGATAACCACTTGGGAAGCTCATTTGGCAGCACTTGGCAGGGCTGAGAGACCATGACCCCACAGTTCCACACCTAAGTGTGTGCAGAGAGAAACTCTTGTAGTGGGTGTGAGACATGTCCCTAAAAATCCATGGCAGCACTGTTTGTAACAGCATACCAAATCCCTCAGGTATCCATCCGGTGGTAGAATGAATGGATGAAGGCACTGTGGTATTGTCTGCCGTGGAATATTACCCAGCAAAGAAAAATGACAGGCTAGAGCTGCACATGACAAAATGGATGCATCTAAATACACAATGTTTGGCAAAACGAACGAATGAATCACAAGAAAAAGCATAAACAGGATTCCATGTATATGAAGTTCAAGGACAGGCAAAACTAATCATATTTTGGGGGCTATGTTTCACTTCATATGCAGTGAAACAATAAAGAATATCAAGGGAAAGGTTGGTGTATGATTTGGGAGAAGGGGTGGCTGGTAAGGTACAGTTGTGATACTCTTTTTCTTAACTGGGCAGCAGGCCTGTTGGTGTTTATGTTTTTATATTCCACCAACAATTTTTTGTTTTTTTGTTTTGTTTTCTTTTATAGTTTGGTATTGAATCCAGGGGCACTTAACCACTGATCCACATCCCTGGCCCTTTTTTGTTTATTTAGAGACTGAGTCTTGTTAAGTTGCTTAGGGCCTTGCTAAGTTGCTGGCTTTGAACTCATGATCCTCCTGCCTCAGCCTCCCAAATTGCTGGGATTGTTTAATTTTTTAAAAGAAAGAAAAGAGGAAGAGGAAGAAAAAGAAGAAGAAGAAGAAGAAGAAGAAGAAGAAGAAGAAGAAGAAGAAGCAGCAGCAGCAGCTGAGGAGGAGGAGGAGGAGGAGAAAGAGAGGGAGGAAGGGGAGGAAGAGAAAGAAGAAGGAAGAGGAGGAGAAACAGAAAGAAGAATCAGGTTCTGTCTAATGTACTCTCTTTAAGAAGCAAGATAGTATTTAAAAAATATCACAAATATTTCCACCAAAACCTAAAACCAGAAAAACAGTTTTGGCACTTGGAAGACTGAGTCTTGGGGATCTGGAAGCTCATTTCTACAGGACGGGTGGGCATTTCCCCATGGAGTGGGGTCCTATGGCGATGCCCTGCATCCTATCTCTTTCCAAGTGAATTTCTGAATCTTGAAAGAGAGAGAGAGGAGCCCTAGTCCTGTCCCCTTGATTCCCGCCCTCAGTCAAGGTGTGACACCGGGGAACTTAGCCAGCCAGCTCCAAGTCTGCATCTTGGCCTCCCTCCCTCTGCCGGGTTCCCCAACAGCGTCACCTGGAAGCCAGTTAGAAACGCAGTCTCAGGCCCCGCCCAGACCTGCTGAGGCAGGGTCCACCTGCTAACAAGATGCCCAGGGGCTCCAGCTGCACCCTGCCACGGCAGGAGCATTGCACAGCCTTGACCGTGACCAGGGACCCTGTGCCCAGTTCTTTTCCAGTTTCAGGAAAAACTGCCCTTTGGACAGGCCCCTCCTCAGGCTGCGGTGAACATCGCCCAGGGACAATAGAACCCTTCCATTCCTTCGGTGAACGTTGAACAAATCATGCAAAGTGGCCATTTTATTTTATTTTTTTTTAAGAGAGAGTGAGAGAGAGAAGGGGACAGAGAGAGAGAGAGAGAGAGAGAGAGAGAGAGAGAGAATTTTAATATTTATTTATTTTTTCTTAGTTCTCGGCGGACACAACATCTTTGTTGGTATGTGGTGCTGAGGATCGAACCCGGGCCGCACGCATGCCAGGCGAGCGCGCTACCGCTTGAGCCACATCCCCAGCCCAAAGTGGCCATTTTATAGGGCCAAGACGGTCATCTACTGTCAGTTGGAGCCTAACTCTTGGTATTTATTGAGCTCCTATTATACACCAAGCATGAAGCTCGGTATTTTGCTTCAGCCGTGGGCGAAACCAGCCTTGGCCCCTTGCCCTCATGGGGTTATGGTTTACCAGGGGAGAGGCATTAATTTTTAGAATATCTACACAAATAGGCGTAAAATTACAACTGCGGTGACAGCTACCAAGTAGACGTCCCTGCTGCACAGAGCATCTCTGAGCTGCTAACGGTCACGGTCTGGGCTGGTCAGCAAAGTCCCCGCCCCCCGCAGGAGGTGGCACCAGAACCGAACCTGGAGGGGCGAGGCCTTAACCAGACTCAAAGGGGTGGGAGCGAGGACTCGCGGGGCCTAGCTGCTGGGACTAAAGTCTTGCTCCCTGCTGACCGTGTCTTGCAGGCAGCCGGGGTTGGCCACAGAAGCCACCCCTCACCACCGCAGAGCACCATCAATGTCCCTCAGCACACAGTAGGCACTCAATACTTGCTCGTTGAATAAATGCACGAAACCCTTTGTTTACCCTGATATTCCGCTGTGGCTGAGCCGGTGAGAGGCTCCCTCCACCTCCCTTCCAATCTCTCTCTTCCTTGCCTCTGTCACAAAATGTAAATGGTTGCTTTCTTGGCTGGAAGTGACCACGTGACATCACCATGCCAATGAGACCTCTGTTGGGAGCTCCTAGGAAAATTTTTCCTTTATTATAAAAGCGACTAAAGTTGTTTTTACTATTTTACAGGACTATTAAAAGTTCTTTGTATTCTTCTTCCTGCCTGGAATTGAACTGTGATGGTTGGAGTTGCAGTGGCCATCTTTACCCATGAGGGAAAGGCCAACAGAATCAAACAGACAGCACTTGACATTGGCTGAGCCACCACACCATATCCAGCAGCTATTTGTCTCTAGACTTGTCCTTATGTGAGGAAGATGAACACCTAATGAGGCCACAGTTAGATGGATTTTCTGTTATTTGCAGCTGACCACATGCCTGATAAAATCTCTTGGTTGCCAGAAGGGGGTGGGTGGGAGAAAGAACAGTGGGGAGAATCTATTTGACTTGTCAAAGAAGGAAGTCGCTTGCTGAGCCCCCGAGCATCCCTGGTTATTGCACGAGCTGCTTCATTATGCAGGAAACACTTGACCTCTGTCCAGGTGGAGTCATCCCCACTGTACGGACAAAGCAGCTGACCTCAGGCCTCGGGGAGTGGCCCCGGTCCCCACCAAGTTCCACTGGGGAGGCGGAGAGCGGCTCCCACTGGCCGCAGTCTGGACCTCGCCCGGATGGACTGGGATTCTCCCACCTCCATGTCTGCTGCCCCTAGAAGTGACTCTGGGTTTAGAAGAGCCACTGACTCTAGCTAGAGCACCACTGGACCAGGTGCACACGGAGGTCATCCTTCAGGATATTAAAACCCCCGAGGCCCAGAGACGTGGGCACCCTGCTGAGAGAGCAGGTCCTTTGTCGCTGCCTTCTCCTCCCTTGGCCACGGTCCTCTGGGTGCTCTGTCTTGGGAGTCCCCAGGACAGGCAGTGACGGGGCAGCAGGTTCCCCCCACTTCCCTCGCTTTCCCCTACTCCAAGTTCTAAAGAAAAGAAAGAATGAATGAATGGATGGATGAAGGCAGGCAGGCAGGAAATCGTACACAGTATGGCTGTGGCCCTGGGCCAGGTCTAGGTCTGCTGATAAACACCCAGCCAGCCCCACGAGGTCCGAGCCCATCCTGGTCCATGGGCGGGGGGTGTACCCGTCTCCTCCGCCCATCTCCTCCAGGCCTGAGACCTCGTGCCCGACTGTGCCAACAGCCCTGTGGGTTGGATGTTGTGACCCCACTTTATGGACATGAGAACCGAGGCCCACCCAGGTCACATGGGGACGGGGGTTCAACTCCAGGCCCCTCGGGAATTTAAACCTGAACTGTTGTCTTCTTGGTGAGAGCTTTTCTCACCTCTCCCATGAGTCATCTCTCTCTGCTTCCTCCGGTCCCCACTCTCAGAAGCCCCAAAAGTTCCCCCATGAAGAGATTCATCCCTAAAAGTAAAGAAGGCTGAACACGTTTCAATTCCCAAGTCTCCATTAGAACGAGAGTCCCTGGGAAGTCTGATCCCCTACACCTCTGCTCACAAAGATCAGGGTGAGGGTGGGGGTAGACCAGTCCTGCAGGGGTGGGGCACACCCCAAGGCAGGGTGGGGGGCAGGAGAGGGAGGAGCGGGAGGAAAGTGTGAAATTCACCGAGGGCCCCTTTTCCCTGGTGTTTTGAGGAGACCCAGGTTAGCTTCCTGCCAGATTCCCAGGAGCCCCAAGGCTGATAATTTCCAGAGAGCTATTTTGGGAGGACAATTATCATCCCCCTCAAGCACAGTCTAATAAGGCTTCTGGGAAAGCCAGGAGCTCCAGTGCTGGGTGGAGAGGAGAATGGCCAGGGCCACATGCTCCTCCTGCCCTGGGGACCCCGGCTTCTACAGCTCAGGGAGTCAGGCTCCCCGCGAGACAGGTCTAAGTGCGCGGTGGTGCTTCAGATTCTACCCGGTTGTCATGGCAACCTCTCCTTGAGCCCCTCTCCTGTCGATTGGGTGTTTCTGAAGGAAAGTGATCACTTCCTGGCTGACAGTCTGATGGAGGCTGGTGGAAAGGCCTTCTAGATGAGGGGACCACGTTGCTGGCTTTGACACCTGGGGCTTCCAGGATTCAACTCACAAATCAATGTTTTTATTCCTGGCTCAGCACACAAGTGTCTTTGCTGACGTGCAGGAAGAAACTGCCTCTGGATGCTCCAGTGTCCTCCGAGTCAGACCTGAAGGCTGGCAATGGCCGGTGCAGTCTGCAGGACGACTTCTGGATCCCCTTTGCTGTCTCCCTCCCACCCTCCCTGGACGCAGGGCCTGTGTTGACTGCTCTCTTTTCCTGCATATTTTCCAGCAAATAGTACCTAGGAATCCTGACGACCACGACAGAGCCAGGTCATGAGCACGCCAGGCGTGGCGATAAGCACTTCCAGGCCCCATTTCCCTCCACGACAGTGGCATCACGTCCAGACCAGGACTCATGTCACACAGGAGGGCACTGATGTTCGAGGAAGTTGGTGGCTGCCCAGGAGTGCTGGGCTGGGCTGGGCTGGTCTAGAACCTGGGGTAGAGCCCCCGTGGCCTGACCCGTGTAGGCAGAGATACCCATACACTGTGCTATGTAGAAACTTAACTGTAAAATACGGTGGCCCGAGAGAGAGGCCCTGCCCTTTATGGTCACCTTTGTGCTGAATGTCCTGGGGAGGAAAATGATAGGCGATGAGGCATCCCTTCCAGGATTTAATGATCTGGAACAAATATCAACTTGCTTTCTAGTAAGTTCACATTTTATTTAAAATAGCAAAACAGTGGTTTCTAGTCCTCTCTAGACTGTGATACTCTGTTGCTTTTTTTTTTTTTTTTTTTTGGTCTTTTGTTTTTGCAATACCTCCTTTGTAAAAGGACATTTATCTGTGATAGAAAATTCAATTTAAAAACTGTTTGCTTGGCTGAATGCGGTGGCACAGGTCTGTAATCCCACAGGCCCAGGAGGCTGAGGCAGGATGATCCTGGGTTCAAAGCCAGCCTCAGCAACTTAGTGAGGCCCTCAGCAGCTCAGCGAGGCCCTGACTCTAAATAAAAATATACAAACGGGGCTGGGAAAGTGGCTCAGTGGCTAAGTGCCCCTGGGTTCAATCCATGGTACTGACAAACAACCAAACAAAAAACGATTTGCTTAAGTCAGTGGGACTTCTTAAGATAAGTGGAGATGCCTAAAGATGCCCCACCATCATGGTGATTAGACTGTCACCAGAAATAGAGCAAGGGCTGAGGACATAGCTCAGTGGGTAGAGTGCTCGCCTCCCATGCACAAGGCCCTGGGTTCAATCCCCAGCAACATAAATAAATAAATAAATGGAGCAGGTGAACAGGCACAGTAGACAAGGCTTGTGTCCCCTGGCAAATCCACATGCTGAAATCTTACCCTCATGGCGGTGGTCACAGGAGGTGGGGCCTTTGGTAGGGGATTAGTTCACCCCCTCATGAATATTTGTGCCCTTATAAAAAGATGCAGAGATGTGTTGAGAAGGCATCTAGGACCCACAAAGCAGGCCCTCATGGGAATACGGAATAGACTGGCGCCTTGACTTTGGACTTCCCAGTTTTCCAGCACTGGGAGAGAAAATTCTGCTGGTTTTTTTTTTTTTTTTTTTCAGCACACTGTCTATGTTATTCTGTTATAACAGCCTGAACAGACGAAGACACCAGGGGTTTTTACCGTGTAAGAATTCATCCAGTTGTACACTTCAGCTTTGTGCACTTTTCATGCCCCTAGTCCCAGCTATTGGGAGGTCAAGGCAAGAGACTGCTTGAGCTCAGGAGTTTGAGACTAGTCTCGGCAATATAGTGAGCACTCCTCTCAAAAGAAATATATATTTATTTTATTTGTGTGTTTCTGTCAATAAAAATTCACTTAACTATTAAAAATAAGAGTGAGGGCACTCTCTGGATGGTGTGCAAATCAGAACAAAAGTGCCAGTGCCCCTCATCTCTGTTTTTTTGGTGGAGCTGATGGGCTCTGATACCCTTAAGAGAGTTCTCAGGGTCCCTAGGGGACTGGCCCTGCAGTCATGCCACCTGTGAAGGGAGTTCCCACGGCAGCCTTCTGGGGTGATGGCACTTCTGTCACTTAGATCTAGATTCCTGGGGCTTGCAATGCAGGGTTTGCACAGGGGTGAGTGTGTAGACTTTAATATGTGTGCACATGGACACACATGTGCAGGACAAAGGCCAGCCCACAACTCAGAAAGCAGGTACATGATTGGTTTTCCTTCCATCTCGTCTTCAGCATACACTAGCTGTGTGCATTGGGTGAGTTCCTTCACCTGTTTGACCCCCAGCTTCCTCCTTTGCCGAGTAAGGAAGGTGTAAGGCCTGCATCATAGAATCACCTGAGAAGGATTCAGTGGGAGAATGGGTAGAAAGGACTTAGCCCAGGGCCTGGTGCATGGCACACAAACATCACAATGCCCAGGGGTGGGGCTCTGGCATCCAGTTGTTAACAAGCCCTCAGGTAATGCTGATGTACACCCAAGGTTAGAAGTGAACTCTGACCTGGCCTCTGACCCTGCCATTGCACCAGGGAAGAAATGGATCATGAATTCTTTTCTCTCCCTCTCTTCCAGAGCAGAGCAGAGGTTGGAGGTGCCGCTTTTGGAAAGGTGCAGAGGTGCCAGGGGAAGGTCGTTTTTTCCTTCCCTCCCCACGGACATTTATGGGAGGTATGACAGGTAGACAGGTGTGACCCTTGTCTTTGGGAGCTAACTGCTTACAGAGAGGAAATGGCCTCAGGCCCACACTGTGGTGAAGGGCACAGAACTGGTGGGGTTTGGTTTCAGCTTTGCCCCCGCATGTCCCTGGGCCCTGTTTTTTCACATATGTAAAATGAGAGGAATGGACTGGATGATTTCTGAGGTCCTTCCACCCTGGACACTCTATGAATCCATAAGATGTACCCTTAAAAAGCTGTACAGCCAACTCGATTAAAGAATGGACAAAATACCTGATGGGACAACGTTACCAAAGAAGATATGCAGGTGGCAAATCAGCACGTGAAAAGATGCTCTGCATTACATGTCATCAGAGAAACAAATTAAAATGATAATAAGATTGGGCTGGGGATGTGGCTCGCCTGGCATGCACGGGGCGCTGGGTTTGATCCTCAGCACCACATAAAAAATAAAAGAAAATAAAGATGTTGTGTCCACCGGAAAAAAAATTTTTAAATTCTCTCTCTCTCTTTAGAAAAAAATGATAATAAGATAACATTAGATACCCAGTAGAGTGGTCCAAATGCAGAACACTGACAACATCGAATGCAGGTGGGGATGTGGAGCAACAGGAATGCTCGGTCACTGCTGGGGAAATGCAAAATGCGGCAGCCACTTTGGAAGACAGTTCAGCAGTTTCTTGTAAAATTAAACCCATTCTTACCATATAACCCAGCAACTACATTCCGATGTATTTACTCAAAGGAGTTGAGAACTTATGACTCCATAAAAACCCACAGGATGTTTATAGCAACTTTATTCATAATTGCTAAAACTCACAGGCATCCAAGATATCCTTCTGCAGGGGAGGAAATAATAAGTTGTGGTACATCCAGGCAGTGAATAAAAAGAAGCAAACTATCAGGCCATGAAAAGACATGGTGGGGGCTGATATGCATATAATGAAGAGGCAGAAGCCAATCTGCAAGGGCTCCACCATGAATGATTCCAGCTGACGTCCTGGAAGAGGCACAACTATGTAGACAGCAAAAGGATCAGCGATTGCCAGAGGTTGGAGGAAGAAAGGGATGAATTGGCAGCTGACAGAGGAAACGATTCTGTGTAATGCTACAACAAGGGATAGCTGTCAGCACACACTTGTCCAAACCTACAGAACGTGACATCAAAAGTGAACTCCAGCTGGGCGTGGTGGTGCACACCTGTAATCCCAGCTGCTCGGGAGGTGAAGGCAGAAGGATCACAAGTTCAAAGCCAGCCTCAGCAACTTAGCAAGGCCCTAAGCAACTTAGTAAGACCCTGTTTCTAAATAAAAAAATATTTTTAAAAAAGGACTATGGATGTGGCTCAGTGATTAAGCACCTCTGGGTTCAATTCCCAATTTAAAAAGAAAAAAGTGAAACTTGAATAGAAATTATGGATCTGGAGTGATAATGGTGAGTCAATGTAGTTATCACTGTTAAAATTCACTTTTAAAATAGTAGCTAATATGGGACCTGTATGCCAAACACTGCGCAACTAATTTAATATTAAAAGAAACCCATGAAATAGGCATTATGATAAGGAAACCAAGGCAGCAGCCCTGCTTGAGCTAGCTTTCTGTGGTCGGCCAGCTAGTGAAGATTAACTTTCTGAATTTGAGTTCTGGCTCTGTCCCCTCACTAGCTGCGACCACAGACAAGCTAGCTAAGCAGGCTGTGCCTTGGTTTCCTTATCATAATGCCTATTTCATGGGTTTCTCCGAGGATTTAAAGAATTAATAAATCTAAAGCATTTGGCGCAGTGTTTGGCATACAGTAAGAGCGCAGTCCATATTAGCTACTATTTTAAAAGTGAATTTTATAAACAGCTGATTCCAACTGATTGACTGTCACCATCTTTTGGCTATAGCAATCCCTCGAACGTGGGCTAGGCCACCAGATTCCTGACAGTGATTTCTCTTCACTGAGTGGAAGTCAAAGATCTTTTCACAACCAGAGCTTTCAAGCCTGCGCGTGCTCTGAGGCTGAGAGAAAACGCTCTTGATGGATCATTCCCACGGACCCGGCAAGAAAACAGTGTAGTGTCGTACCTGGATCTCCTTTGCCTGAGTGACCTGGCGGAGGACCCAGACCCCATTCTTTTTTCACCTAGCCAAGCACTCTTTTGTTTCTGATGTCACTCTGGGGAAGAAAGCTCTGTGCTAGATTAGACCAAGATCGGTGTTCCACCTTAGAGTCATTTTCCCAACTCTTGACCATGGCAGCTGCCCTTGAGTGCCGTCAGGGGATGCCCTCCAGAATGGGATGGCGAAGTCTGCAAAGGTCTCACCTAACCATTAAATTAGCTTCTTCAAGCTGCTCAACAGTCCTATTAGACGAATCGGAGGCTCTGGGAGACTGAGTCCCACTCAAGGGTTTTCAGCTGGTAAGAGGCACAAATTGGACCCACCTGGTTGGTTCATTACATTTAATGTGCCCTCCCTTTGTGATTGTGCCTGTCACTGGGGCATGGATCACACTGGTTGCTTCATGAAAGACCACCTTCCCCATTCCTGTCCCTGTGCAGAGCCTCAATCATTCAATTCAGGGACCCAGCCTCCCCTGCCCCTGGGCCAGGGATGGGTCTGGAGGTGGGCATGTGACTCTTCTGATTAAGGAGTTTGAGGGGAGGCTGAAGGAAGAGCTTTTCTTGATCTTGAAAACCAAGTCAGGAAGAAACAGGTTTCTTCGTAAGCAAGCTTTGAATTTCCAACGGTTCGTTTTACTCTGACTTTACCGCTCACGGTAGTCTGTTAAAGAGCCCCTGGCTGACTTCCTCTGATTCTGTACCCACGGGCCTTGGCTCATCTCTGGATGGCACCAGGGCTGGATCTGTGGCTTGATGGGATTTGGCTGTGGTTTGGAGGCAGGGTGTCTCCCCCAGGGACAGGGTGCAGCTGTCAGGCTGGACGTGCCTGAGTGGCCGGCCCAACATTTGTTGGCTGGGGCCTCCTGTTGCTGTCAGAGAAGGCCGAGAGCCAAGTCCAGGCCATGCATGCGCTTTACCTGGATGCTTTAGTACCACGGAGGAGGAGTGGCGTTGGGTGATAAAACTCTCCCTTGGGAGCTTTCCTGGAGACCAGGCTTGCTCAGCACACTGGCTTGGAAAAGCCCTTTCTTCTTTGAGGGACTCAATTCCCACCGAGAAACCTCCAGGACTAGAAACTAAGTTTTTACCCATGGACCTTAACCCCTTAGCTCCCAGTACCCTGGCCAGCTTCCCAAATGGGTTCGGTAGATCTTAATGGATGGTTAATACCAACAACCCAGAACAATCACACGGAATTTCTATCTTCAGAGTCTTTTTTTTTGTTTTGTTTTGTTTCTTTGCTTAATTTTCCTGGCAAACTAGTGAGGAAGATACAGAGAGGGATTACCACATAGTCATAGGACACTGGGAAAGGCCCTTATTGAGGACCCACCCAGCCCCTATTGAGTGCCTCACCCGTGTGAGGTCCATCTGTCTGTGGTCTCAGCCCTCATGGTGACAAATGTGGAGAAATTACTAACTTCGCTTTTCCAAAGAGGATACTGAGTTGTGGAGAAGAGAATGATCTGCGGGTCTAGTATTTATAGCTGGTACTCTTACCACCGCTTCAAGCTGCCCATGTCACACAACCTTTCTGCGTCTCAGTCTCCTGAGATGAAAAATTAAGTATCTGGGTGGTAGTGCATATCTATAATCCTAGCCACTTCGGAGGCTGAGCAACAGGAGGATCACAAGCTTGAGGCCAGCCTTGTTAACTTAGAAAGATCCTCTCTCAAAAGCAAGAAAGACTGGAGATGCAGCTCAGTGGGAGAGTACCCTTATGTTCGAGCCCTCGTACTGCCAAGAAAAAGGAAGAATAAAAAGAAAAAGAAAATTAATAGGATGAAACATGGAATCTCTAAGGTCAAGTTTTGTCCAAATCCCATGATTTTATGAATATTATCCTCTACTATGAAAGAATGGAGATGGTCTTTGGACCCACATAAAAAGTCAGTGTAGGCAAGCCCTGCTCACCTCTAGGCCCCTGGGCTCCTTTCTCATGATTTGAGCAATGGGCGGTTGATGTGGCTCATGGTATTAGAGGGTTAAGATCTACCTGTCGCACATCCCAAGCTGTCTTTATTGTTGCCAGCAGTTGGTCCCTTTGAAGAACATTCCAACCTCTCCTCCCAGGTTAGCAGCAACTGGAGGCTCTGACCCAGGCTGGGAGAGGTCCAAATACAGCATCCAAGAGCTGCCTTTCTGAGTCCTTATTATATGATAAGCACGGTCCAAGTGGGCCATAACTCATTACATCCTATAATACTCCTGTGGGTTGGATATCATCACACACACACACCCTGTTAATGGCGATGAAATTGAATTCAGAGAGGTTAAGTGACTTACCCAAGGTCACAGACCTCATATGTATCAGGGATAGGACGTGAATAGAGGCAGTCGAGTCCCAGAGATCACACCTTTTGTCACTTGGCTCTACCGCTTTGCATGATGCACTAATCTTCAAAGACCAAGTACTTAGTTGAAAACTGCAAAAATGGCCATGGATGACATCCTGAGACACCAAGATGGCTGGACGTATCCAGGAGAATCATGGCAGGGCAGTAGAGGCAGCAGAGAGGGCCTATAGCACCAAAACTGCCCTGTGGGAAGAAGGAAACAGAAAGAGACTCCTCCACCCACAACCAAGTCCCCAGGAAGGCTCTTTAAAGGACACCTGTTTCTGCGTGAGTAGGATAGTCCTGGCAGAACCCAACACATTGGTTTGCATCTTGGAGAATGCAAAGGAAAACCAGAGAGTAAAAGAATGGAGGAAGAAGCCGGGCCTGGTGACGCATGCCTGTAATCCCAGCGGCTCAGGAGACTGAGAAAGGAGGATCGCGAGTTCAAAGCCAGTCTCACCAATGGTGAGGTGCTAAGCAACTCAGTGAGACCGTGTCTCTAAATAAAATTCAAAAAATAGGGCTGTGGATGTGCTCAGTGGTTGAGTGCCTCTGAGTTCAATCCCTAGTATCCCCCTCCAAAAAAAAAAAAAAAAAAGAATGGAGGAAGATTCATTATTCACAGCAAATCAGTTGAGCACAGGGGCTTATTGGAAAATCATGCTCTCCCTGAACAAGGAAGCATGGGGATTTTCTTGGGGAAACCTATACCTATTCAAATAGGAAAGCACACATACAGGTGGGCACATTTCTGGGCATGCTCAGTTCATGGTCATAGAGTATATGTTCAAAAAGGAAAGATGATGGACAGCAATCTGGGCATGCTCAGTTCAATATTACAATGAGCCAAGTTTACTCTAGGTTGCCTAAAAGAATGAGTCAGAGTGGCTTGGTGACCTTGGCTGGTTCTTAGAAAGTTTCTCCGAAGAATCTGAGCTGACACAAAAAGAAAGGACCATTTTGAAAGTGAGTTAATGTAGGAGTCTGTTCCTAAAGCTGCTAACACTGGTGCATCAAACGGATATTTGGATAAGAATTTTTGACAAATAGAGAAAAGTTGGTTTTCTACCTGACTTGCAACACCTTTTAATTCTCCTTTTTTTACTCTTGTAATTATTAGTTAGCTCATCATTCATTCACCTGAGAACTGGGTCCATCTTGTACATCTTTTTGTGCAGATAATAGTCCTGTACATTTATATAATCAAATATTTGTGGAAAGAATGAACAACTGAGTGAAAGAAACAGTAAAAAAAAATAAAAATCTGGGCTTGTGGTCTGAAATATACTTTCAGTCAGAGCTCTTGAGGAAAGATCTTGCAGGAAAGAGCAAAAAAAAAAAGAAAAAAACAAGTTGGCATTTGAGGAAGTATTTGAAAGGAAAGGCAGGCTTTAAAAAGGAGGAAGGAGAGGATTAGGGAGGTGTATTTAAGAGAGAGAAATGCTGGTGGGAGGCTAGTGGGAGGGTAGAGGAACTGTGGGCTCAAAACCTGAAAGGGAGCCTGTGAACCCAGCCAGGGCTACCAAAGAGGCCCTTGTCCCCAGGCCTCCCTCCAGAGGGCTTGTGGCCTCCCTCTGCGCCTCATCCCTGAGGCCAGCCCAGCCTCTTAGGGTATTATGTTGCAAACCTAAACAATTTATCTTCACCTTCTGATTCCCCAGGTAACTAGTGTGGGGACCATTAATCGTCTCTGGGGTGAGTTTCTGAGCCCAGCCTGGGGGACTCCCCGCTGCCTGAGGCCTGAGCTGAGACAGTGGGGCTCTCTGGACGACACACTTGAGCTGGTTGAGAGCAATGTGCTTAGAAGTGCAGGCGTCAACCCTGGCCTGATTGCCTGCAGCCCGAAGGGCCTTCCTAGAAGTGGCAAGCCCACCCCTCCCCCACCCAGGGCCACACAAGGGCCAGTCACTGGCCTCCTTAGTGCCTTCCCACACCTCTCTCCACCACACCACCAGGGCTGTTGAGTGTAAGAGGAAACGCCACCTCGCGCAGAAAACCTAGGGGACTTTTTTTTTTCCCCCTTCAAAAAACATTTGCTGAAATAACTTTTTATTGGTGGTTGTTTTGAAACACGGAGCAGAAAGAGTCCTGAGAATTACTCCCATCATAACTTTTGTTCAGCTAGATCTGTGTCATCGATTTGGGCCTCAATTTCCTTGTCTATAAAATACGGCCCTTTCCTCGCTTTAATAGTCTACTAATTTGTGCCACATGAAGAACAACCAACAATTATTTCTCGGCTCAGCATCTATTCAATGAATATTCTTGAAGTGCCAAGAGCCCAGACTGCTTTTGACATTATCAAGAATAGAAAAGAAATGATGTTCTGGTCCCTGTCCATCATTTATTTAAATGTCCATTGAGTGCCAACCATGAGCATTCGTTTATAGGAGTTTTAAAAATTTACACTATTGTTCCTGCCTCAAAGGAAATTTCAAGCATATTGCCATGACAATGCACATATGAAATAAGAAGCGAAATTTAAAATAGCGTACGGTTAGATGTTAGGAGGGAAAAGCTACTCAAGTTCAAGGGAGGAAGAAATCACGGCGGGTATAACAGGTCTGAGAGGACCACATAGCAGCAGGGTTTGGGCAGATTGAAACATAATGTTGATGGTTATAATGTTGCTGATAGTGGTGGCGGTGACAAATAAGCCAAATTTATTGAGTTCTTAACATGTGGGAGGTATTGATAGAGGGCTTCGTGGATATTGTTTAATCCCTTATGTACTCATTTAGCAGATGAGGAAACTAAGGTCCAAAGTTCTCATGGAGGATTCTGATCAATCCATTGTGACACTTCTAGAAGTGAGGATCCAGGATTAAAAGAAAGAGAAAGGTACAGAGGAGTCTTCAGTCCCTCTGGAAGTGGCCTTGTGGGGGTGCTGCATGGAGGGAAGCATCACTGCAGTATGATGTCTGTCTACATTTTCAAAATTCAACTCCCTAACTGAAAAATAACTTGAGGCCTCTTGACTGTAATTGCTAAAGTTATAACATACCCTCCGGATCTAAGAAAACACAACAAACTCATCTCAGAACTTATTTCTGTGTTGTACTTGACCATACAACAGTCTGTGTCTGTGCTTTCCCTCTTTTGATCTTCTAGGGCATCCTTTGTCTTGTAATTTATTTTGTTCCCAGTTCATTAATTATTAACATCTCTTAAGACCGAGTCCTACGCCAGCTTCTGTTCTTTCATTCATTAGCTGAACATTTATTGTTAATCACCGATGATTTGAAATCTGATAGGACCAAAACATCATTTTTGATCTAAAGGAGTTTAGTGAGTCTTTCTGCAATCCCAGGGTCGACTTCAGGGTCCACCTGCATATGGATAACTGATGCAATGCCAACTCCAGTGTGGGCCTCACACCCTCTCCCTGTGGATTTTGTTGTTTTCTTGCAGTACTGTGGATTGAACCCAGAGGTGCTCTACCGCTGAGCTACATCCAAGCCCTTTTTTATTTTGAGACAAAGTCTTGCTAAATTGCTGAGGCTGTCCTCGAGCTTGTGATCTTCTTGCCTCAGCCTCCTGAGCTGCTGGGATTACGGGTGTGTGCCACCATCCCCTGCCCTTCTCCCTGTGTTTTTAGGTCACATTTTGAAACATATGTATCTGCTAGATCACACAAATCTTCATTTCCCCACTTTTATGAGTCTCATCCATCTCCCTGGGCCTCCAGTCTCATTCTTTAAGTCAGGGATGACATCTTCTTTTGGCTTTGCCTCCTCGATAAGGATGGTGCAGACTCCCAGCCAACATTCAAATGAGGTTGCCTGCCTAACGGAACCCTGCACTGTGAGAGCTCTGTATTAATCTCTCAGAGGTCGAGTGGAGTTTGATGGATGAGGCAAGAATAGAAGCAGATAATTCCCTGGTGTCAGTTCAGCATTCCTTTTAAGCTTTTATTTATGTATTCCTCAGCATTCTTTTGGTAGCAAGTGTCAGAAAACCTGACTCAAACTATCTTAGCAAGAAAGAGAAATGAGATGTGTTGAGACCAGTCTATGTGTCCAAAGACTGATTCAGTCTGACTCCATGGCATGTTAGATTCAGGGACTCAAATGATGATCTCATGGCTCGTTCTCTCTTGACATATCTTGGCTCTCTTTTCCTCTGTGTCTTAGTTTTCTTTCTCCATCAGATACTTGTAACAAGACAGGAAAAATGGTCACTGACAATCACAAACTACATCATTACACTGGTGCTTTAAAGGAAAGGAGCAGCCCTCTTCCTTAATATTCACAGATCAAGTCTCAGGGAAGACCTTGATTGGTCCTCTCTCTGTGTGTGCTCATCCCTTAACCAATCACTGTGGCTTTGGAAATGGACTACTCTAATTGGTCAACTCATTCACGCACCCACCCCTCAGTTATGAATACCCCTTTAGTACCATAGGGAAGAGAAGAAGGAGGGGTTCTCCAAAGAAGGAATGTTGAGAAAAACAAGAGCATACATCCACCACACTCCTCCTCTCTCTAACCCCCTTGCCCCAGCATTTAAACCAGAGAAGTGACTATCTCTTCACCTTCCAAAGCCTGACTGTGTTAGGAGATTAAGGAGAAGTTGCTGGGCTTTTCCTGGTGACAGCTACATTTCTGTAGGTGCTGATTTGCTCATAAATCTTTTGACATGTCTTATAAAATTCTCATTGGTGGTTATTGAAAGAGAAATCTTCCTTTTCCAACTCACAAACTTCCTTCTCAAATCCTTCAGCCTTGAATCTGTACGTTCGCACATCTATATATACATATGTTCACATATATCTGAATAAAAACTTTAAACCAGACAACTGCCCCACATCATTACCATGGAACTTCCCCTCATCCTAGGAAAGACAGTGGGGGTCCCTTTCTTCTGGGGACAGATGTTTGATCAATGGAACATCTGAAGGAAGGAAGAAATGATCATAAACAGGTCTGAGTAAAATACAGAATATATAAAGGCTAGTGTCACCTTCTTGTGTGATTTCATGATACCATCCTGCTTTTCATCCTATGAATTCACTATGGCATGTATTATTATTATTTTCTTCTTCTTCTTCTTCTTCTTCTTCTTCTTCTTCTTCTTCTTCTTCTTCTTCTTCTTCTTCTTCTTCTTCTTCTAACAGATCAAACATCTTTTTATTTCTTTTTTTTTTTTTTAATGATCACAACACCATGGGTCCTCAGAGACACTTAGAAGATTGCTCCTGAGATCACTTTGTCTATATCAAGACTTACAAAATCAAATGCCCCCAGGATCCAGGCAGGTCGTGTAAATAAAATAGGATGGGTGGAGACTGTGTCAGGGTGGAAGTCCCATTTCAAGGTAGCAACTCCTAGTGGGTTCCAGCCCAGCATCGCTGTAAGGGAGTGCATGCTGTGATAGATACTGATTATTCACTAATTCCTTGTTCCCTTCTCCTCTGTGATACATGGCAGGACCAAGCTTCCCTTCTTCTTTGAAATTAAGAATGGCCATGTAACTTGCTTTAGCCAATGAAACGAAAGCTAAAGTGATGTCACTCAAGGAGGAAAGATTAAATGCTGGTGATGGCCATGGAAAGCAGTATGGAGATTCCTTAGAAAACTTGGAATGGAACCACCATTTGACCCAGCTATCCCACTCCTCAGTCTATACCCAAAGCCACATCAGTGTTCATAGCAGCTCAATTCACAATAGCTAAACTGTGGAACCAACCTAGATGCCTTTCACAGATGAATGGATAAAGAAACTGTGGCACATATACACAGTAGAATATTACTCAGCATTAAAAGAGAATAAAATTATGGCATTTGCAGGCAAATAGATGGAGTTGGAGAATATCATGCTAAGCGCAGTAAGCCAATCCCCCCAAAACAAGGGCCAAATGTTCTGGTAAGTGGATGCAGACCCATATGGGGGGGAGGGTGAGTGGGGAAAATGGAAGAACTTTAGGCATAGGGGAGGGAATGATGGGGAGGGGGAATGGGGGTAGGAAAGATAGTGGAATGAGATGAAAAAAAATTACCCTAGGTACATGTATGACTGCACATGTGGTGGTGCTCTTCATTTTGTAAAACTAGAGAAATGAAAAGTTGTTCTACATTCCTGTACAATGAATTTAAATGCATTTAAATGCATTAGTTATATCATGTATAACTAATTAGAAAAAATTTTTAAAAATGCTGGTGATTGGCCCTTTCTTATTCTCTCTTTGTGCCTGCCATGGTGGCCATTATTGATATAGAGGTACTATGCTGAGCTCTCACCTGTAGGACAGGTGTCCTGAAGAATCACCTAGATCCACAGTTGTCTTGTGTAAGAATTAACTTTTCTTGGGGCTGGGATTGTGGCTCAGTGGTAGAGCGCTCGCCTAGCATATACTAAAGCCCTGGGTTCGATCCTCAGCACCACATGATAAATAAATAAATAAATAAATAAATAAAATAAAGATTTGTGTCCAACCAAAAACATAAATTAAAAAAAGAAAAAGAAATAACTTTTCTTGTGTTAAGTCACTGAGTTTTGGGGAAACATATTTGCTACAGCAGCAAAACCTAACCTTGACTATTACAAATGCCCCTGTCTTTGATTTTTTTCAAGGAAAGTTAGAAATCAAAATTTTTGTGTGAAACCTTTTATATGGTTAAAAAAAAAAGAATTTCAGATTGATCCAGTGAAGCCTAAGATAGCCTGCCAGTAACTATAGAAGACCCCTGACTTACAATGGTTCAACTTACCAGTTTTTAGCTTGACAATGGTGAGACAATGTACCCATACAACCATTCTATTTTTTACCTCAGTGCAGTATTCAATAAATTGGCTAAATTATTCAATTAATGATAAAATAAGCTTCGTATTAGATGACTTTGCCCAATGTTAGACTAACAAGAGTGTTCTGAGCATGTTTAAGGCAGGTTAGGCTAAGTTATCATGCTTGATATATTGGTTGTATTAAATGCATTTTTGACTTTTGGAATTTTCAGCTTATGATGGGTTTATCGTGACATAACCCCATCAGAAGTTGAGGGGCAGCTGCAGTTTGCAATTTTGGTCAATACAGTTTGAGTAGAGAAGGAGTGGCAACCCTGTCTGGATTCCTACAGTTCTGATAGTCTGTGTCACTCTCGGTTAGCTCTTAGTCACTCTCGGTTTTGCTGTTTGCTCATTTTAAAGTCATTCTTCCTAACAGTATGGAAGGTGGGGACAGTTGAGGAACCATGTCTTAAACTTTATGTAACTCACAGGCACATAACAGATTTTCAGTAAATACTAGTATAAAGACTAGCTGATTGGTAGATGACCCAGAACTATCATTTCCTCCTTTGATATTGGAGGAACAGTTTTGGGGAATTGATTATTTTGACTTACAATTTCACTTTTTCTTCTTTGTAAAGAGCCTGGGATTCACTGATGTACATTGAACTTTAAAATGAAATAGTCCAAACAAGTCAGTGATACAAAACTCATTTATTAATGAGGACGTTCTGTCTTCCCCTTCCTGGCTTGGCTCCTCTCCTCTCTCCTCTTCTTGGCATTAGCTATATTCTTGGTAGACCCCTTTCAGGTAGTACCTTCTGGCAGATTCAGGTCCAGCTTCTGGCAACTTCTCTTCCCAGGAGATCCACCAAATTCCTAGTCTCCTCAGCTTTACCAGGGATGCAAGATAGTTTCTGAATCAGCCACTGGCCAGGGCTGGGTATCTTAATGAGGACTTTTCTAGTTGCAAGTGACAGGAAACCTAAATTTGAATTGCCTTAGGCTGGGCCACTGTCTGAGCCTAAAAGCCAGAGGCAGATCTGTTGCATCAGACAACTCAGGGAGAAGAAGCAGGCTGATGTCTGCACAAAGGAGCCAGTTTATGGCCTCTGTCTCCAGCCACTCCTAGAGGCAGTGGCTAAGCAGAGGGACCTGGTAGGGGGCAATGTGGTGGGAAGGTGGCCCTGAGCTGTTTGTACAGCATCCTATATAAAGTTGAAAAACATCCATATCAAATAACAGGGAGATTAAATGGATATTATAAAGCCAGTGGGGTGGTGGTGGTGGTAAAGATCGCCAGTCACACCTTGGTGCCACCCCTGGAGCATATTTAATTTGTGGGGGGAAGAAAAGGCCCACTAGGACTGCCAGTGGCTCTACCGTGGGCCAAAGTAGGCCCTGGAGAGGGCTGGTGGTAACCACACACGTAAATTATTAGTCTCTGCGTGTAGATCAGTTTAGTTTTTTCAAAGTCCCAGCAGAAGACGCATAAAATCACGTTGCCCCTGTTCACTGTTTTCTTCCATATAAATGTCCAGACCCTAGTCTTGCGGGAGAAACATCACAGGGCAGTTTCTTAGCACCCAGCTTTGATCTCCATGCTGGAATAAAGGTGTAGTTGGCCTCTCTGAGGCCTCTCTCCCACAAGCCTATCACATTACTGCTCAGTTGCCATGTGTGTTCTTTTAGGGCCTTACTTTCCTCCATCAGTGTTGTGACAGAGCTTGCTGATGGTCATGGTGAAATGGACAGGCAATGGCATCAGAACTTGGTCTTTCCATAAGACCAGTTCTCTTGTGCAGAAAGATTTCAGTGCCTTGGAAACCAGGGGAATGTAGCTTCCACGCACCACATTGAGAAGACATGCGTGCTGCGCTTGGCTCATGTGCTCCCATCTGGTCTCAAGTCCTGTTCCTTTCACTCTGAGCATCTGCACTCCAACAAGGCATGAACTGTTTCTTTCACTTCCTTTCTTCTTTGGGTGATGACCTGTCATCACTCTGAGAAAGAGGCTGAAGGTCACTGAGCATAAGTGTTGCCATCCCTATCTAGCTTAGGCAGAAAGGAAGGCTGGGTACCCTAGAGGCAGGTGCCATGTTTCTGCCTAAGGGCTCTGTGTCTCTACTTTGGCAGAGTGGAGGGCACCGTGGATGAAACATTTCCTCTGGGGTCTCCTTTACCATCTACCTGTTTAGAGGGATGGGAGGTAGGAGTGGAGCTGGCCATGGAAGTCCTGCTGGGGAAGAAGGCCACTGGGAGTCTACGGAGAGCTGGTCTGTTCACTGCTGTCTGTCCCTGGAGAGGAGAAGCCTGCTAGACTAGGGCAAAAAGCCTGGGGCCAAACTGGGCCAGCCACGGAGACAGCAGTGGTCTCGGGGGCAGCCCTCCAGGAGGACAAGCTCAGGCACCAGGTCATCTCAAGACTGAGGGACGCTGAAGAGGCCCTTCCAAGATACAATCCTCTGCCTATCCTTCACAGAAAGGCAAAACCGGCTTGCGAGATCACCTCCTCACCACTCAGTCCTGAAGTGTCCAAGGACGCAACTGTGTGCTGTGGGTCTGGGGGAGAGCGCCGAGGACGGCGGAAGATGGTCCCCCACAGGCTCTACTCCAAGGGGCTCTTGGCTTGTCCCACTGCCGCCTTCTGCTTTCTGCCTCCCGGGGCCGTGCTCGTGTCCCGGGGGTGGCAGCCGGGCGGCGGAGCGCGGGGGATGCTCTTACATAACCGAGCTCCGCGTCCTGCTTTCTCGCGCGCTCCTGAGCCGCGGGGTGGGAGCGCCCCGGGCCGCTGTGGAGCCCGGGCCAGCGAGCCGGGGCCCCGGCCGCCCCTGCGGGCAGAGGAGCGCGAGCGGCGGCGGGAGGAGGGCGCCGGAGGCGGCGGGGGAGGTGAAGGTCAGTGGGTGTGAAGCGCCGGATCCACACCCCCTCCTCCCCTGTCCCCTCCTTCCCTTCCTCTCCGTCCCCCTCTGACGTCTGGAGCTGGCAGCTCCGCCGGTTCCGCATTCCCGACCCCTCCCCGCCGCCCAGGGGCCGCTATATAGCCGGGGCTGATGCAACCCGTCCCGCCGCCCGCCACAGCCTGCGGGAGGGACGCTCGGCGGCCGCGACGGGGGGCGCTGGCGGCGGCGGACGCTGCAGCGGCGGCGGGGCTGGCGCCGCGGCGGCTCCCGGGCCGGGACGGGCCTGGGCACCGGGCGGAGCTCCGCGGCCGGGAGGCAGCGGCGCGGAGTGGGCACGGCGCCTGCAGCCGGGCCCCGGCCCCGGGGGCGCCGCCTCCGCCCGCGGCTTCTGCACGGTGGGTGCGAGGGCGCGCGGGGCCGGGCGGGGCGGGGCGGGGCGCGCGGCCGCGGCCACCTGGGTCGGCGGTCCCCGCGCGGGCGCAGCGCGCGAGCCCAGGAACTCGCGTCCCGCCGGGCGGCTCCCGAGCCTTGGCCGCCCCGCGCTGCAGCCGGTGGCTTCCCGTGCGTTCCCGCCCCGGGACGCGAGGCTCCCACCGCTCCCGGGGCAGCGGGGCGCTCCCTCCTTCCCCCTCGCGCGCTCTCCTCCCCGGCCGCCTGCAGGGAGGCGCTGTCCTAGGGCGGCGGGGAAGGCGGGGTGAGTGGGGAGAAGACTGTCCTCCGAGACGAGACAGGTCGTGGCCGTGGAGGGTGAAAGGCCAGGAGGTGCGGGGCTGGGGGTGGGGATGACAGGGACCTGCTGGCAAGTCGTGTCCTCCTGGAGGACTCCCAGGAGGGATTTTGAGAAGGATCCGATTTCCATCCAATGGAGAGGGCTTCAGTCAGGACCATTGCTCCCGGATTCTGGGTTAGGAGGGTCCTCGGGGTGACCTGGGTCCCCTTTGGGCTTCCCCGTCTTCCATGCCCGTTTACATAAGGCGGGAAGCTGGCTTCTCTAGGTAACCAGCCCAGTTTAGAAGACTCTCCTCTGCTCCTCCCCTCAAAAGAGGCTGGGCCATCCACTGGACCCCTGCACGTTGGGGTGGCAGAGCTAGACTTTGCTTGGGTCCCTGGAGGAGCTGGGAAGCCCAGGGGGCTTGCTCTTTTGCAGGAAGGGATGGGCCATCTGTGGAGTGAGAGATGGAAAGGTTGGTGGGAAGAAATCAACTGATCCCTTCTGTCAGCTCCATTTGCAAGATTGCATGATCCTTTGCCCAGAGTGCTGCCCTCCTCAGTGGCATCCAGGGCACTAGGAATCAGTGGCCTGTCCAGGGTACTCAGGGCAGATATGCTCAGGTCTGTGTCTCAGAAGGAGCTTGCACTGTGTAGGTGTATATACTCTACTTTAAATCCTGGTCAATTGTCCCCAGGGTCTTAGTGTCAGGAGCAGGAGACACTGAAGGTCTGAACCATATTTGGGTACCTGCTGTCTTTAAAGCCTGCTAGGAACTGTGTTCCTCTGTCTCTCTCCCAGCCTCCCTTCCCTGAGGGGTTTTAAAGACACCTCCCTTTGCTTTCACCCCCTTTCCAGCAAATCTGGCTTGCAGCTTGAATGGAAAGCTTATCTCCCCTTGCAGGTTTCTAGGGGAGAGTTTAACCAGGTATCAGGTGTGAGCATGGATCTGATTCTACAGAAATCCAAGTTTCAGGGAAGGGAAGCAAGATCAATTCTCATGCCTCTGGGTGGCTGAGGTTTTGCCTGGCTTAAAGCAGAGAGGATGGATTTCTCAAAGACTCTTCTGTTCCCCCCTCCACTTTGGCTTTGGTTCAGAGGTACAGGCAGCTCCAGAATCTTCCTGAAGAGCTGGGTGCTGTGTGATTTGAAGGGTTGGTCTTAGGAAGGCCTGGGTGTGGAGGCCTCTGTTATTTCTCCTAGTTGGATCAGCCACCTCCAAGGAGATGTGTCCATCGTGGTGAGAGTGTCCCCTAGGAAAGGCTTGGATGAGAGTCTTTCCCACTGGTCCACTGCCAGCCTCTGCAGCTCCGGGACACACTCCTCTGTCTGCCTGGATCTCTTATTGTCTCCCCCACCTGCTTGCAGGAGAGGTGGGCCTCCTTTCCAGTCTTCAGAATCCTCCGCAGGGCCAGGCTCTCTGGGCCTCTTGTGTTGTGCAGCTAGCTACCCATGTTGCAATGGGCTCTCGTCTTTCTGTGTCTCTCGTGTGTTTCCAGCTCCACTCTGGAAGGGAAGGGACAGACTCCAGGCTGGTCTGCTCCATGTTCATTGAGCCCCAGCTCCACTTGAGCAATCAGAGCTGAGGGCTGAGGGCAAGCTGCATTCTTTTCCGCTGCAGGGTGCAGTTTGCTTTTTTTCCATGTGAATGAATTATGTTTGAAACTGAAATGGGAGGAAGAGAAAAATAGAGTGAGTGTGTGTGGGTCTGTGGGTGCACATACCTATACGGGCAGGGGGAGAGCAGCAGGCACATTATTTTTCCATTTTCCTTTAATTAAGGCTCTGTGGAGGTGTGTTTGAAAACAGAGGGTCTCCTATGCCTTTGAGGAGGGTGAGAACACTGTTTTGGCTGCGTCCCGGGCCATATGCAGCATATGGTGGCCAATGAAGCTGGGCCTGGCTCCCTCCATTGCTTGTCTTGGCAGTCATTTCTGTGGCTTGTGTTACCAGCTCTGGAACTGAGGGGCTGCCAAGCTCCGTGGATGGGTGTGTGTGTGTGCATGTGTGTGCACACTTGTGTGTGTGTGCATGTGTGTGTGTGTGTGTGTGGTTTGGCCTCTCAAAACTCAGCAGAGACAAATGCCTTAGTGACCCAGGCTTGGAATTTGCAGTCTGTTTCTTTGCACTTATTACTGGCTGTGGGAGGCCTGGCCAAGCCCACCATATTGGTTTTTTTTTTTTTTTTTTTAAGCCTGTTTTCCTTCTGCAGCGCATGGGATTTGGTCATAGAGCTCCATTTCCAAAGCTTCAGCTGGCCAGTGACATTTTTACAAAAAGGACCCATGCAGCTACCACACAGTGTGTGCATATCTGTGCCCTGCCTCCGCCTTGCCACCAAGGAAGAGAGCTGAGGTGAGGCAAGAAGAGAGGAGTGACAGCTTGCACTGTCCCAGCTTCTCAAGTGCTGGATACAGATTGCTGGTGGAGATGATTTCATGTCGTTTATTGAGCACCTACATTAGGCAGAGCTGTTTCACAGGCAGGGCCTTATTGGAAGCATTTCTCTGTTTTCCAGGGAAGAGCGGAAATCCCCCGGGGGGGGGGGGAGGTTCTAAATTCTTCTCCCACTGGGACAGCTACGAAGGGATCCTGCCTGCAGTGCGCATGGCTTCTCCTGAGCCCAGCTGCCCTTCTTTTTCTTCTTAGGATGGCCCAGGAGTGACCCCTTCAAGCAGCACAGAGAGGCAGTGGGTTGAGGGATGCCAAAGATGCTGGCCTCTGTATCTGGGACAGGGCCAGAGCCCCAGCCTGTTGCTGCTACCTTAGGGCCAGGGATCTGTGCAGCTGCGTTGTGGCCTGCAGGGTGGAGACACTGAGGCAGAGTACAGGAGCTGGGCCTCATTTCTGTGCCTTCGTAGCCAGCCTTGACCAGGTGCCCTCTGTTTCTATTCTGTCCTTAACCACGGGGATGCAGGATGGCCCTGCCACCTTGGAGTTTGGGGCTGGAAAGTGGGAGAGCATAGAATATTCTGGAGAGAATCATCTTCATGGCGGTAGGAAAGGGAGACCATTGTTAATGAGAACAACCCAGAAGGTACCTTAAGGGGTCATCTAGCTCTAGTGCCCCCTGCAGGAAGGAAGGCCCTGTGGCCACAGTGATTTCAGCTTATCATGTGCAGGTGCTGCTCCAGTTATTGACTAATTTAATCCTCTCAGTAGCCTTACAGGGCAAATGACTTTACAGTTGTGGAAAGTAAGGAACAGAGAGGTTAGGTAACTTGCCCTAGATCACACAGCTAGTGAGGGGTAGATGGAGAATTCACACTTGGACCATCTGAGCCTCAAGCTCCCCTTCTCACCTGCCCTGACTCTCTTGCCTCAGTGCTTGGGACAGACTTCCAGAGAGGGCCTTTTGCTGCTTGGCCTTGTTCTCAATCTTGGAGCATTCTCCATCCCTTTGCTCCTCATCTCCTGGACCTCCTTGGATTTTGGAGGTTGGTTGACCTACATCATTCAGAGTCGAGGAGGCAGATCGTCACACACGATTCCCTTGGGGGAATCTTTCCAGGATCCACCTCCCAAGACCGCCTAGTCCTCCTCTTGCTGGTTCTCAGAGGCAGGATCCTTGTTTTTGATGCACAGTCCCGCTCTGGCTCTGCCCCCCCCTCCATGGCCCACCCCCACTCACCTCCACTTGCTCTCAGCATCAAGCCTTGAGCCTGTGGCCAGCTGCCCCTGCTGCCATCCTGCCTGCTTGCCTGGAGGGGGGCCGACCTTCCTAAAGAGACCAGGGGGTCTTACAGCCTCTCTCAAACTTTCTTTCCCCCCCGACAGAAGGTTGACCACACAGATCCCAGGTTTCTCTTAACCTCTCCTTCTCTCTGTCTTTAACCTATTTATGTTATTCCGGAGGAAGATGCTGGTTGGGCACTTTTAATAAAGAGAGCCCTGTGTAAGTGGGACCCTCAAAGCCAACCTGTTGTCACAGACCCTCCCACTGAAAAAAGATGTTTTATCCCTTTACATACAGTGAACAAGAGAAGAGCCTAAGAGGGGGAAACCTGGGTAAGTGACCTCTACCCTTTATTCTTTTTGCAGAGTGATTTTTCATGTTAGTCTCCCAGCAGATATTTTTGGACTTGAACTGCTTCATGACTCTTTTTTTTTTTTTTTTTTCCTGCTCCTGCAATGCAGCATCCAACTGTGTCCCCACAAATCCCCAAGGAAGTTGGGTAGAGAGATACAGATACCAGATCTTCAAGTTATTTTTTTTTTCCCTTGGGGTCCATCTGGCCCCTTGTTTTATTCAAGCTGGATTTTAGGGAGCTGCATCCAATCAGCCAGAGTCTTAGGCTCAGCAACAGCCTAGGGTCCACTGTGACCTCCTGAACGCTTTCTTATTCATGGCTGGTTTGTCAGGACTCACGTTGGATTTGGGCATTCCCCAGCTTTCCTTCACTGGCTAGCTGCCAACTCGTTCCTGGTCAGTGTCCCAAACTGCCAAAGTCTCTTTGGATTGGAGGCCTATATGTTGAGGCACGAGCCTCGTTTCTCAATTTGGGTGTTTTGCCAATGTACAGAGCTCGCCTTCTATTCCTGCATCCCAGTCACTCGAGGAGTCAGGGCGGGTGTTTATCTGCCTTTCGAGCCTCCTGAGCTCCCGAGGGGAAAACTCTGGGTTCCTCTCCTCGAGTGTTTAGTGCGTACTTCTCCTTTTCCCACTAAATTGTTTCCGTATGGAACCACCAGTCTGGGAGATGATTTCACCTCTTGTCATCTTTCCTGTGTCTCCCTTCAAGTGGGTAAGTTCCCCCTCACTGCTATTGGTTTCCTGCCCCCCACACCCCGCCTGTTTCTAGATCCCTAAATCACATCAAATTGTTTGACCTTTCAAATCACCAAAGCCACCTTTCAGCCTCAGATCACAGCCAGCTCTGGGCAGTTAATGAGGATCCCATTAGAAAGGTGGCGGCTCAGCCCCTCCACCTTGTCCCCCTCTGCCAGAGACAGCTGGGTGACTTCTCGCTGTGGCGCAGGTGGGGGCTGTGGTGTCTCCTAGGAATGGCATGCGGTGAGGGCCTGTGGTTAGAGCTGAGCGCCGAGGGGCTTCCTTGCAGGGTTGGGAAAGACTGAGAGGCTTTGGCTTCAAAGGAAAGTGTGGTACCTGGTCCTCGGGGCCAGCCTGGTACGGGGGATGGGTTCACAAGAACAGGAATGGCAAGAATTTATGGGGCCACTACTCCCAGGGGGTGCTACCCCTCTGGGGGGGGTCCCCCGGTAGCAGAAAATTCATTATGTCTTGGGAGCCTTTGTGAGTGTCTCATTTATACCATCTGTACGAAAATAAACAGCAGCTCCAAACAGAGCCTGTCGCTCCTGGAACAGAGAGGGGTCTGGCTTCCATCTCGCAGGGGGGCTGAGGCAGGAAACAGGGACGACTCTGCAGTGTTTCTCTGGGGGGGTCTACTGGAGGTGAAATCGTGGCCTGATGATGAGCTTGGAAGCTTCCAGAACCATCCCCACCCCACTCTCTGGAGTGTGCTCTGCTATGAATCTGGTATCGTTCGTTTGCCGTTTCATTCATTCATTGATCCATTTGTTCCTTCAAATACTTCTTCCTCCCCCTTGCTGGGCCAGAAAGGATGCCAGGCTCTGGGGTCACCCAAGCAACAACCAGTCCTGATGGCTGCCTGCCCCCCCCCAAGTAATCCCTCTGCCTGGCAGGTGGTGGCATGGCTGGGCCCCAGCAAGGTCTTGTCACCTAGGGGCGGGTCCTGGCCCTGGCCCTTTTCCTAGCCAAGCTTCAAGGGTGGAGAAGTTGCTCTCTCACTGCCCTAAGCCCACCCCGGGGACGAGGGGGGATCAGAAAGCATTGAATATCCCTGAGTGGGAGGCCCCAGGGGCTGTTTCCCTCTGGGCTCCCACTCGGGCTGCTGTGGGGTTATCCAAACGTGGATCTGGTGGCAGTAGAGTAGAGGGTCCTCTGGGCAAGAGAATGACACCCCCCCCCCCAATTCAGGGCTTCTGTGTGAAAGTCCATCCATTGGACGTACTTCCTTCAGCTGAAGGCATCCCACAGCTCGAACCCCATGAGGGGAAAAAAAGGGCAGGGACCTCAAGTCCAGGGACCTCAAGTCCAGCCTTGGTTGCCCTTCTCTGGCTGTGTGACCTTGGGCAAGTCATTCAACTTGAGCTTCAGCTTCCTCATGTGCAAAATGAGGATGTGGTTTAGATGAGCACAGGGCCTCCACCAGCTCTTGAGACTGCCACTCAGTGTGAATGAGTCTCAGGTCCTTTTCTGAGGTGACCCAGGGGACACTAGGTGCTGAGGAGGGACAGAAAGAATGTGGGGTGGAAAGGAAGGGCCAAGGGGCCAGGTGTGTGACATAGAGATGGTGGAGCACATGAAAGTGTCAGGGCACCAAATACCAGTGTGAGTGCAAGGCCAGGAACCGTGTGCAGAGGGTTGAGTGGCAGGCTGTGTGTGTGCAAGGATGCGGTGGCAGTTCCACTGTCCTGTCTTTTCTTTTCTCTTTGTAGTTCTGGGGATTGAGCCCAGGGGCACTCCTACCATTGAGCTCTATCCTCAGCTCTTTTTATTTTATTTTGAAACAGGATTTTTCTAAGGCTGGCCTTAACTTTGTGATTCTCCTGCCTCAGCCTCTCCAGCGGCTGGGATTGCAGGCATGCGCCACCACACCCGGCTCACGTGGACCTTTCTTTAAACAAAGTGATGTCCCTTGAAGTCTTTGTGGTTTGAAGTTGCAAATCACTCACATGCTTTTCCCCTCAGAGCGTAGAACCTATTAAAAAAAAAAAAAAAGGCCTGTGCCTTGGCTCATGCCTGTAATCCCAGTGGCTCAGGATTGGTGGGCAGCAAGGTGCTGAGCAACTCAGTGAGACTCTGTCTCTAAATAAAATATAAAATGGGGCTGGAGATGTGGAGTGCCCTTGAGTTCAATCCCTGGTACAAAGAGAGAGAGAGAGGGGGGGGGGGACTTGGATGGGGACCAGATTTCTCCTTTGAGAATGACATGAGATGGGCAGTGTGGTTTGCACATAGCCAGGACAGTCTCCCTGATAATGCCCCTCTCTCAGGTTCTCCATTTGAGAACCTGAACGGGGGCAGATGGTGGTGGGTCACCCTCCAGGGCCACTTGTGTGTGAGTGAGACAGAACCCAACACGGCGTGGCCCGGGGCCACCACAGCTCCCCTGTCTTGCCAAATGCATCCTTCTCCATGAAAGACCAGAGGTGAGGATGGACAGACAGGCAGGAGATTTCTCCTGGGGATTTCAGTGACAGTGAAGGTTTTGATTTTATGGCCCCGTGCAGACAGGTGGGAAAAGAGAGAAATGAGTTCCTTTTCGGGACTGGATGCCCCTTACAAGGCTGCTCTGAAGTGTGGGCATCTGACCTCCACGTTGGCAGTGCCTGGCAGCTTGGGGCAGCTTTCAGGATCGGATGGATGGGTGGAGGCAGGGGTGGGAATGTGCTCAGGGGCTGGACCCTGGCTTTATTGGCAGATGAGCTGACTTCAATGCTACCTGTGCCTCCAAATGCCTGTCCCTTACCCCTGCGCTTCCCCAGTATAAAGAAGGAAGAATCAGGACCCTGGTTTGACCTGTCTCATCTATGTCCTTCCTTCATGCCTGCCGCTGTCTTCCCTCCTAAACCTCTCGAGTCCTGTGGGGGGTCTGGGCGGTGTGTTGGTTCCAGGAATGGAGAGACCTTGGAGGGGTTTTCGGGTACTGGGTTCCACTGGGAGAGCACATGCTGATCCACTCCGTGTCCTCTGCCTCGGATCTTCCCCACAGACATCAGACACGCTCACCTCTAACTTGGATCTGCCTCATTTCAGATTCAGGGTGTCTTAATAAGTATGCAGAGGAGGCTGTGTGATGTGAGGGGAGGCACGATGCCAGGCCAAAAATAGCTCCCTCTTGAACAGGTGCGAAGGCGCTTGAGATTCCACCGTGAACAGAGTCTCTTCCAAGGCGTCCCCTGCCATGTAAATCCCAGCCCCGCCTGTTTGCACCGTGTGCAAACCTGAGCAAGTTTTCTCTCGGAGTTTCGCCTTCTTCCTCCATACAAGGGGCTTGGCCCAGCCTACCAAGGCAGATGGAGAAATTGGGACCTGGCATGGAGCGCATGCCGAATAGATGTTACCGGTAATTGCGTTAAGCGTCGCCTTAAAAACCAAACAAGAGGGCAAACACTCCTGGCAGTGCCGGGCATGGTGACCTCAGTGTGGGTTAACTGACTGAGTTTTCCTTGATAATAGAAAGGACTGGTGGGCAGGAAGAGTGCCTGAAGGGAAGGGATGCCGGAGAACACGGATGGGAGAGAGGACCGGTCCTGGCCAGGTGTGGGACTGCTGCTCAACCTGACTGCCCTGTCCTGCTTCTTCTGCCCACTCCAGGCCCGCCTGCCGCCCCTCCTGCTATGATGCCTGGGCAGATCCCCGACCCTTCTGTGACCGCAGGCTCTCTGCCAGGGCTCGGCCCCCTCACCGGACTCCCCAGCTCGGCTTTGACTGCGGAGGAGCTGAAGTACGCCGACATCCGCAACATCGGGGCCATGATCGCGCCCTTGCACTTCCTGGAGGTGAAACTGGGCAAGAGGCCCCAACCGGTAAAAAGTGAGGTGAGCAAGCCTCATTAACCCCCAGGTACAGCTCAAGCGCCACAGACTTGGCTTCGAGTCCTGGGTCTGGCCCCTATCGCGCAGGGGAACCTTGGCCTTGCTGTTTGGAGTGTGAGGACCGGTAGCATCTGTGCTGCCCGGGGCTTGTTAGATGGGGAATCCTGGCCTCGCTGCAGACCTGCTGAGTCAGAGTCTGCATTTTAACAAGCTCCCCCTGGGATTCATGGACACATTAAAGTTTGAGAGGCACCGGGCTAGGACGGGAGGTTTAATCTGTCTCTGCTTCTTCCAGGGGCTAGAGAATGATAATGAATAATATCTAGGCAATCTCTCTGGGGGGTTGGGACGACCAGCAGAGATGATGGAAATGTGCACATGTTTTAAAAGCTATACAAGGGGACAGTGATATTGAGCTGGCTTTAAAAGTTATCATTTGCAACATCATTGCCTCCACCCCTTTGGGCCCTAGTGTGCCAGCCTTCTTGAAAGAAGGCTGATGTGGTCTCCCTCTGCAAGCAGCTGCCAGAGCCTGGCATGGCCTCAGTCCTAAGCATCATCTGCCTGAGATGGAGTTTGCAAAGGACTCAGCCCCTCCCCCGCAGGTCTCCTGCACCTGCAGCTTTCACTAGCTTTACTTGCAGAAGAGCAACTTATCCCTGGGGACTGGTGAGAAGCAGAAGTCCCCAACATGACTGAGTATCAGTGCAATGCATGCCCTGGCCACTTATCTATGGCTGGGGATTTGTCCAAAGGCCCAGCCTGGCAAGCACCCCAGCAGCCCATTTCTTCAGAGGCCTGAGAGAGTAGTTACCATCGGGTCAGCCCAGTGGGGAGAGGTGGAGAGGGACTGGGGGCAGGCTGTGGGGTGGAGCTGAGCCTCCCAGCACAGCTCTGCCTGGAGGGAGAGTTCACAGGTGAGGGTGAGCCGGGAAGGAGGATTCAGCCTCCAGGGTAGAGACTGGGCATGGGTCGGGCTGCATTAGTTTGCTGGTTAGGGTTCAGTGGTCTTTCCTCATTAATACCTTAAAAATTGCAAGGAAGGGCTTTAGGGGGATTGGCCCCCTGGTGGCAGCCTGGCCCTTGAGGGCTGGATCTGGCTCTCAGAGGTGTTTTGTTTGGCCCGTGTTACATTTTCAAAGCGCCTTGAACCAACATTTCACTTAAAATTTCAATTAAAAAAAAAATAGGAAGATCTGGCCCCACATCACCCTATGGGGCATGGCAATGGCTAAATGGCATGGAGAGCGAAGGCCACCTCATTTTTCCTCTCTCTAATTGTCCCCCTCCCCCCAACCCCACCCCATGACCTTGGTCTTGCTCACTCGGTTGGCTTTGGTTGGCTTTGCGTTTGTTGCTACCGGCTGCTTTCCTTGACCTCCACTACCTGGTCCACACTGTGGCCCTCTATGCTCCAGACACCTGGACTAGTCCATCCTGGGTGCCTACTAAGGACTGTGGCTTGCAGAGATTGCGGACGTGATGTTTCCTTCTGGATGGACTTGGTCAGCTCTCAGGTCACTTCCTGGCTTCTTTGTGGTCTGTTTTCCTTAAGGAGGACCCTTTTCTTTCTGCCCTCTGCTAGTCCTTCTCAAGCCCTACCTTGAAAGCAGCTCTTTCTGGGTCATTCCTTAGTATAATTGCTGTGGAGAGCCATAGCTGAGCATTGTCACTGGGGCTCTGCGGCCACCAGTGGGGTTAATGAGGCCTTGGGCAGGGGCTGAGTCTCCACCTCTCTCCTTCCCAAAGGCTCTGGAGGACCTTCCTTTTTTTTGGAAAAGGTCTTTATTTGGGTTGGGTATTTTTACATTTCACAGCCACCCCCAAGCTGGTGGCATAGGCCCTGTACCTGATAGTGACGCGCTGTCCTCCCAGGCACCCACAGACGTGTACCTTCCAGGCTGTGAAAATAACAAGCCGTTTTTAGGGCATATTTGCATGTCCTCTCACTGGCTCCTTCGCTGTCAGACTGCAGCGCGGGGGCGAGGCGGCAGATGGAGGCCCGAGACTCCAGCTCCCAGGGAATCCACCTCCAGGGCCTCCCAGGTCAGACCCCAGGGGTGGGGCAGCTCATTCTTGGAGCCGCTAAAACCCAAAGGGGATGGGAGAGAAATTTGCAGCTGACGAAGCTTCCTTTCAAAGATCGATTTTGCATGTGGCAAACGGCCCTTAGCGGATTTTCACACTGGCGTTTTAGACTAGTCAAAGTTTCTCCAATAATAATGAGGTACTAGCTCACGTCAACTGATCATTTAGTACGTCCCAGGTCCTGTGCTAAGACTTTAACAGGCAGGATCTCATTTATTCCTCACCCAATCCAGGTGACCAGGTTATCTCTGTATTAGAGAGAAGGAATTTGAGGTCTAGGGAGGAGGTTCCGAGTCACCCTGCTGGGCAGTGGGAGTGCTGGGGCGATGTTGCTGTCACCACAGCAGTATGTCCCTGTCCCTGAGCCAAGCACCAGGCATGTGCTAAGCACTCCGTGAAGGACCTCATTCATCTCACACACTGACCCCGTGCTGTTGTAGTGTTCACATCACAGATGAGGTTGACAAGGCCAAGAGAGGCCCAAGGTCACTTGCCGGGAAGTGAACCCAGCAGTCTGACTTTAGACCCAAGCTTTAACCTTTTGCTATGGCCTCCTATGTCCCCTGAGTCCTTTCCAGGCTTCTAATCAGAGATCTCTCTGGCTGAGGAGGCCAGATGAACCTGACCCCAGAACACTTGATCATTTTGATGGCAGGGCCGAGTTGGGACTGAGCCCTGCCCTTCTGAGGCCTTGTGGTCTCTCAGACCCCAAGGGAGCTCAGGCCAGGCCACGCGCAGGCAGTGGTAACACAGCAGGCTCTTGAGTTATCTGCCTCACAGAGGCCATCTCCTGGGCCATGGCCAAGTGCATGAAGGAGTTCAGGAAAAGAAAATTGGAAGAATTAAGTTGAGCAGCAGGTTTGTGAACTATACAGTACTTTATGCTGGTTATTTTCTGTGAAATATAATATTAAACTGTTTTGGATCACCTGCTTGCCTGTGGTCCATCTGCTAAGCACCTAGTGGGTGCCAGGCCTTGGAACCTGAACCAGGAGCCAAGGAGACAGAATCCCCCTCCTGGAGCTTGGTGTGGTAGGACGGGCAGCCACCAAGGAGCAGATTACCCAGCAGGAGAGAAGACTAGGCAGTGGTCAGTCCTGCGAAGAAAAGTTCAATCCCCGTCAACAGAGGCAAGACACCTGCTCCAATGGTGGGTTGGCCAGGGACTCTGGGGACACGGCGTCCTTGGCTCTGGGACTTTTGAAGCCGTTGCTCCTTTCTGACCTCTCTTTTCTTTCTTTTCCAGTATTTCTTTTCAAGACACCTTTGCTCTCTGGCTGTTTCCAGACCTTTCCTTCCTTCCCTATTTGTTCTATAGCCCCTGAAAGCTGGACCTGGAGATCCAGGTCATCTGTGGCGGTGGGCTGCTATGGCCACCCTTGCACACTTAGCCACACTCTTGCACACTTAGCCACAGACTCACCTGGTGGACAGGCCACTCTGCAGTGCCCTGGGGGAGGCTTAGGGTTTCAAAGGATGCTGGTCCAGATGACCTTTCAGGAAAGAAGTGTCATTCCAAGGTCTGTCATCAGCCTGCAGGTGAGTCTTTTGTGGTCCTCACAGCATGCAGTCCTTCTGTCCTTTCTCTCCTTCCTTCCTTCCTTCTATTTCTGAATGAGTTGCCATATTTGAAAGCTAGGAAGTGTGGACTTTCTCGTTTCTTTTTTAAAAAGCCAGGATACCTGGCCCCTCGAGGCTGGCACCCTCACAGGCAATGAGAAGCAGGAGCTGAGGAGCACCTGGCTGCAGAGCTACTAGGTCTTTACTTTGCCACAGACCCCACCACTCCCTGTCACTTTGCACCTGGCCCACTTCACACTGCCTGGGTTTGAGTCTCTTCTGGGTTTAGGTCTCGAGGGCGGGGACTATATTTTACATTCCATTTCATTTCTACCAGACTGTTCAGTCCCTCACAAGGATCGTGTATTAATACCTGCTTACTGGTCTGGGCATTATTAGCTGTGTCTCTGAAATTTTCCTTTTCCCCCGATTGCTGTGTGTCCCAGTTCTTACCTTGTTCTTGTTCTGTGGTTTTTCCATTTCTGGATTTAAATGACTGTAGGTAGAAGAAAAAGGGGGAAAAAAAGGAGGCAGGGGAGAACACAAATAAAATCAGATCAGCTGTTCCCAAACTCGGCTGATCACCCACATAGCTTGGATGATTTCCAGATCCTACCTCAGGCCACTGGAATCAGAATCTCTGAGGGTAGAGTTTAGGGAATCTCGTCACTAGTAGGCGCAGAGATTACTTAGATCCTTTTGGAACATGACTCTAAGCCATTTATACCTCTCCTCCAGCCCTCCGATCCTTCTCAGTTGCCTTCTGTGGGTTTAACCTGGAGGAATCCGCGTGTGCACACCATCCCAGACTGCCCTTTCCATTTCTCCTCATTTTTAGAGCAGGAGAGGAAATGTAGCTATCGGTGGATTTCACATTGGTGGATTCCCACCTTCTTGAGAGCCCTGTGGATCATTTCACACCTTTGTGTGAAAGGTGAATTGGAATCTGTGGGCCATGGGGGTGATGTCCTCAGAGTGTGTTCCTAAAAGTGACTTAAGATAGTCATCCATGTTTTTAGCCTGAGCATAAAATGTTGCCCCAAACCAGCTGGCGTGCGGGGTAAACATTGGCCTAAGCTTGCTTGTGTTTTTAGTGACTTGAAACGTAAAGGCAGCCCACTGGCATTTTTTAGCAAGCCTTGCATAATTGGTTTTTAATTTGTGGCTCTTTGGAATAGCATTGGCCTTCTTCCTCTGGCTCGGATGCTTTTTTTTTTTTTTTTGGCAGAGAGATCTAATCTGTCCTTTCTTTGAAATCCCGAGTTTCCACTTTAGTTCCTTCACTTGGTTGGCATGTTTTAGAAAGTGGTTAGCTTTTTTTGTTTTTAAAACAATTAGATTGGAAGGAGAATGAGTGATAGTGACTGAAAGCCCTGAGTGTCTTGGACATTGACCCCTGTGGCACTGAGTCTTGTTGGATTCCATACCCTGAGCATTCACAGGGTTCTGGAGATGATGCCCTGCCACTTAATAAGAGGTGCACACGTAAGGTAGGATTGTGACTGACTTTGCAGATATGTGGATTATACGAGTTACCTTATATAACTGATTCAAAAAGTCAAGCAGAGGGACTGGACTTGGACTTTCGTTTCCTGGAGGATCCCTTGCCCCGGAAGTGCCAGGCAGCCCGAGTGTTTGGGGGCACCCAGGTAGGGTGGGAGTTGGCCACCGCTCTGGCTTCCTAGTCCAAGGGGCTGATAGAGCCCTGGACTGGAGTTTAAGCTTCAGAGTTCAAAATGTGGCCCTGTTGCTCATCCCCGGGAGGATCCCCGGGAGGACCTTGAACCAGGCAGCTGGTCCTTCTGAGCATGTCCTCATCTGTGGAGTGAGGAAGCTGAGACTCACAGAGCTTCTTCATGAGGTGAACTGGGGCACTGAGTGCAATGATGACTTCAGCTATAGCACGAGTTACTTTACCTGTAAGTCACCTTTATGGGGACCCGAGTGCATTTGGAGTGAACCCCCTGATCTGGCAGCACTGGCCTTCTGTGGGAGCCTGAGTCCTGGGGTTCAGGCAGGCAGACCTTCCTGTTTCTGATTGTTCATGCAGTTTAACTGCAGCTGGAGTTCCAGTCCCCTTCACACGGGGTGAGTGGGAGGACTCCGGGGTGAGTGGGAGGACTCCGCAGCCCTCTGTTTCCCCCTCAGCTGCTTCGGGTGACCCCTTATCTTGTTTCCTGTGGTGTCAAGGTCATTGCTGGATTCCTGTCAGCCACCGGTTTTTTTTTTTTTTTTTAGCTGCCTTACGTAGGGACCTCTTTAGTCAATGCTGGTCATCTTTCTTTGGTGTCCCCAGATCCTCTGGCACATGGACTCTGAGATAGGAAGTGGAGTTCCCTCCCAGGTGAGGGTCACCTGGATCAACAATGTGGAGCCATTTGTCTTTCCCCAAAAGGCACAAAGCAACATGGCCTGTAAGTCCTAGAAGGACATTTAGACCATTCAGGCAGGCTGCAGAGGTGCTGGGAATGGGGTCCCAGGCCTCCTCTGGGTTCAGCACCCCTCAAGGCTGTGCACGTCCTACCATGTGCTCTGCTCTGCTCTGCTCTGTGACTTCAGGGTCGTCTGTACTCTGGGCAGTGCATGTACACGCTCAGGATGACAACCCCCCTTCCGCTTGCTTCTTCCCTGCTCCCCCACAACCCAGCCCCCACCAATAAAGAGCTGGGCTCTTTGTAAATAACGCAGCAAAGTAAGATGCTGCATTGGAGTAGTTTGGAGAGGCTACTAGACATTTGAGATTCAATTTTCTTCTTTGTAAAAATGGGGGAGAAAATTTAAAAATTAAAAAAAAAAAAAAAAAACACAAAAAAATCCAAAGCCACATGATGTAGGTATTTGATTTGGAGCATTTTTAGTTCTGGTGGAAAAATTTCCCCAGTCAGGAATAAAGAAGTAAATTGGATAGCTGGGCTCTCAAATGTGAGATCAGAGAGTGAACACCAAATTCTGTTTCACATTTGATCACTGTGTTCATCAGCTTTTTATTGCTGTGACAAAATGCCTGAGAAAATAACCTAAAGGAGGAAAGACGTATTTGGGTTCATAGTTTCAGAGGTTTCAGTCCGTGGTCACTGGGCTTCATTGTTTCTGGGCCTGTGGTGAAGCAGAACGTCATGGTGGGGAGCATGTAGTGGAGCAGAGCTGTTCACCTCATGGTGGCCAGGAAGCAGAGAGAGGGAGAGAGAGAACACGGGGCCCAGAATGAGATGTCCCCTTAGAAGACATATCCCCAGTGACCCACTTCCTTGAACTAGGCCCCACCCCCTGAAGTTTCTACCATCTTCCCTGATAGTGCAGCCCGTGGGCCTTTGGAGGACCTTTCAGATCCCAACTATGACAACTATCAGATCTCAAAGAATCCAAGCACAGATTGGAAGCTAGCCGAGGGCTCCTGGTTATTCTAAGATCTTCAAGGCATCATAATGAGAAATGAAGTAAATAGTCAACCAGAGCTGAAAAGGGTGTTGGTCTAACTAGTGTGGATGAAGGTCTGGGGGTGGGGGGTTGAGCAGTGGACCAGGAATGGGATAACCTGGGTATAGACTTTAGATTGTAAATGAAATGCCAACCAAGACATGCTCAAGCACCGAAATCCAGGAACCTTTCTCTCACTGACTCGATGACTGGGGTTGGGTATAGAAATCTGATATTTCACCAACATTGACTCATTTTCTACTTCAAGGAAAACAAGGCTGTTTTTGTTTTTGTTTTCCTGGAAGGATTTTTTTTTTTTTTTTTTATGTGGGGAGAGAAACCTCTACCTCAAACTGTAAACAAAAAATCAACTCAAGATAGATGAAAGACCTAAATTTAAGAGCTAAAACTATAAAATTCGTAGAAGAAAACAGCTATAAATCTTTACGACCTTGGATTAAGCAATGGTTTCTTAGATATGACACCAAAAATCACAAACAACAACAACAACAAAATAGAGTAGACATCGTAAAAATTGAAAACTTTTGTGCTTCAAATGACACAAAATGTAAAAAGACAATCACAGAGCGGGGCGCCGTGGCACACGCGCATAATTCCAGCAGCTCTGCAGGCTAAGGCAGGAGGATCATGAGTTCAAAGCCAGCCTCAGCCACAGGGAGACCCTGTTGAGCAACTCAGTGAGACCCTGTCTCTAAATAAAATTCAAAATAGGGCTGGAGATGTGGCTCAATGGTTGTGTGGCCCCTAAGTTCAATCCCTGGTACTAAAAAAAAGAAAGAAAGAGAGAGAGAGAAACAATCACAGAATAAAAGTTTAAGATTTTGCAAATCACATATCTGTTAAGGGGCTTGTATCTAAAAAATATAAAACAAAAACTTATGATCATTGAATAATAAAAAGACAACCCAGTTGTAAATGGGCAGAGGATCTCAATGTACATTTCTTCAAAGAAAATATTTAAGTGTCTACTGAGTGCATGAAAAACTGTTTAACATGAAAAGCCATCAAAGGCTAATGAGAACCCAATTGGGTATCACTTTATACCCACCAGGGTTATTATAATAATAATTAAAAAAAGAGCAACACTAGCAGGCATTGGTGAGGAGGTGAAGAAGCTGAATAATAAGATTCTGGCAGAGATATATTGGTGCAGCCACTTTGGAGAACAGTCTGGCAGTTCTTCCGATGGCTAACCAGAGTTACCATATGATCTAGCAATTCTACTCCTATGTATATACCCAGTAGAAAGGAAAACATGTCCACACAAAAACTTGCCCATGAATGTTTTTAGAAGCATAATTCATAATATCCCCAAAGTGGAAATAACTCAAATGGCCATCAGTGGACTGATAAATAAAATCCCACATATCCACCCAATGAGGTATTATTTGGCCACAAAGAGGAATGAAATACTAATACATGCTACAACAGGGATGAAACTCAAAAACATTTCCTGAGTAAAAGAAGCAAGTCAGAGAGGACCACTTATTGCATGATTGATATATATGGAATGTCTAGAATAGACAAAGCCACAGAGACAGGAAATAGAACTTGGTCCCCTGGTCCCCTAGTGCTAGGGAGATGGGAAGAATGGGGAATGGCAGCTAAATGTTGTGGGGTTTTCTTTGGGGAGTGATGAAAATGTTCTAAAATTGATGATGATGAGAGTTGGACATCTCTGTGAATACACTAAAAGCTAATGAAGTGTATATTTCCTTGGGCACATCTATGATGTGTATAAAATTTATCTCAATAAAACTGTTTTTAGCTAGAGGTGGTGGCACATGCCTGTAATCCCAGTGACTGAGGAGGCTGAGAAAGGAGGATCGCAAGTTCAAAGCCAGCCTCAGCAACAGCGAGGCACTAAGCAGCTCAGTGAGATTCTGTCTCTAAATAAAATACAAAATGGGGCTGGGGATGTGGCTCAGTGGTTGAGTACCCCTGAGTTCAATCCCCAGTACCGCCCCCCCTCAAAAAAAACCAAAACTTTTTAAAATAGGAAAGGATAACATCCACCTCACAGGGATGTGGGAAGGATTAAAAGGGATAATGTAACACATCACCCCGTGTGTAGCCATGCTCCATAATTAGTAGTTAGTAGCCATGGCTAAAATCCCCTTTTTAGGGCCATTTTTCTCTTCTTTCCTTTTTATTGCTAGTAGCCATCCAGAAACAAAGACTTGGATGGGATTTGGTACAGAACTGCAGAGGAAAAGGTATAGGACAGTGGTGTCTAACTGGCTGCACCTCCGAATCCCCTGGAGAGCATTCTCGTTGGATTGGTCTGGTGGGGTAGTAAGCGGTCCTAAGTTTTATCTATTGGTTGAAACTCTGGTGTAGTAGGAGCCAGCCTAGGTCTTTGAAGGAGTGAGGACACTGTGTTCAGGACAGATGGCTTCCCGGAGCAATGAACTTGATGGTTTGCAAACTTCCTTTGCAGACATCATCTCTTCTGATGTGTTCCAACGACCCCGGGAGGCAGGTGTCATTACTCCCAGGAGTTGTTATGGAAGGAAGCTCCTTGAGATTAAGTCATCTGCCGGGGCCTCATTTGTAAAGCATAATTTCACCTCTTCTATTTAAAAGAAAGCAAGACCCACATACATGCTTCTATCTATTAGTTATCAAATCAAATGCCTTGGAGAGCACGGCCAAGGGGACATGTGCTGCCAGGCTGGTCGATTCTGCATAGACTTCAGAATGAAGCTCTTTCTGCTACTTGTGTTTAACTGACGGCTGCATGCTTTTATTGCTTGATGGCTATTCATGTTAAACAGCTTTTCATGATGAGCATCCCGAGAGTGGACAGCAGCTGAGAAAGCATTATCTGTCTGTCTGTCTGACCGCCGACCTACCATTTTATAACCAACTACTGACCTGCCTGTCCAAGAAAAACAAGAGAGGAGTAATCTGCGTGCCGAGGCTGTCAGAAACCTGCAATTGTCCCACATAAGCGCTCAGTTAGAAGTTTTGTATCAATCAAAACACATCTTATTTTCCCATGTGACTATAATATGCTACAGTTGTAAGTCCTTAGATAAAATTCTGCTTCATCTAAATTTAGTATTTTGCAGTATCATGTGAACAAGATACTTCTGCTGGAACTGCTCTAAAATCCACTAGGTGATATATTGGTACTCCACAAAGCTGGTTCACAGACCAGCAACACCAGCATCTGAGAGCTTGTTAGAAGGGCTGGATTCGAGGATCTTGCCTTAACCCACTGAAGCTGGTGCTGTGGAGGGTGGGGCTGAGACCTGTGATGCAACAAGCCCTCCAGGGATTCAGATGCTTTCCGCAGGTTAGATGACCTGATGGTGCCTTCCAGCTCTGTCTGAGATCCTATCTGAGCATGGTTACAAGGATCTAAAACAACATTTTTCTTCAAACCTAACATGTTTCCTGGATGGATCTGTCTGCCGTGAATGTATGTAGTACCTGAATCTGGGTGAGGCAAGACTTGCTGTCTGAATCAGGGCTCCAGACCAGTTATTTCCAAGTCTAGGGATCCTAGGCACGGCATTGCCAGTGTCTGCGTCCTAAGGGATCTCCCAACTAATTAAGCTGCAGATTTTGTCAATAGCTGCATGCTTTATTGCTTTCAAAGGGAGAATTACATAAGCTATTCTAATGCCAAAGGATGTGGCTTCTAAACTGGAGTCTCAGCTGCTCTAGTCCAAGAACTGGGGAGGTGCTCCATACTCCTGGCAGCAGGGGGTGGGGGCGGTATGGAAGGTGGCTCTGTGTCCCAGTGTGGCCAAGCTTTTCTTTACCCCTCTCTGAACTTTTATTGCATCTTAATCCTTCTGCCTATCACTCACTGTAAAATCACCCTTCCATCTCTCAGGCCAGGCAGCCCTGGTTGGGAACTCATTTGGCCCTGTCACATCGGTGGGATTTTTATTAGCAGGCGTTCAGTACCCTTGATGTAGAGGTGGCCGTTCTGCTGGGCAATTTGTCTGTTATCTATGTCTCGTGCCTGAAAGAAATTGGCTGAAATCTGTGTTTTAGCTGCACACCCTGCATACAGATTACATGGAGCTGCCTTGGTGGAGAATAATTAAACCAAGGACCTTGTTTTTCACCTTCGTGATGAAAGACAAATGACTTCCAAGGCTTTAATAGGATGGCACTTGAAGTGGTCTTTGACTTTGGCCAACTCGGGGCTTTCAGAAGAGCCCTGTTCATAAATATTCAATGCCAGGGTTGCATTTTCGTCTAATTGTGGAAGGCATCGTGGGGCTGGAGCTCTCCTCTCTGCTTTCTGACTCGGTGATCCAGGCACGTTAAGGCGGCGCTTCCTGCTGTGGTTCAAGAATTGGTTTCAACTGATTGTCATTCTTTGAGAAGAAAATGGGTTTTTCCCAGGCAGGTGTATTCTGCTGCTTGCTATCTTTTGGGGAGGGTGCGAGTCCTGTGGGGGCCACTATTTCTCTCCTTTTCTCATCTGTTAAAGCTATTGTCAGTTGGGCAAGAAGCTAGATTGATTGCCTAGTGGGAAATCAGACCCCACGAAACTGTAGAAAGGAAAAAGAAAGAAAGAAAGAAAGAAAAAAGCTAGAATAGACACATTTCCACAAACCCATCTTTCTCCAAATGGCTCTTTTTCAGCAGAGGAGTCCCCCACAGTCTTTGTCTCTTTTCCTCTTCCATGGTGGGTTTTCTGCCCGTGCAAGGTGACTTTTCCTACCTCTCCTGGACTCTTTCTCATAGTTGTAGTTAGTGTTTGCTCTTTCGTTAGCAGGACCGGCTGTATATGGGTGTCAGCCTTCCTAGCAGGCTTTCTCGGCCTTTGTTCCAAACACAATGCTCTCTTCTTAGCTGCGGGGGAGACAGACTGTTCGTAGAAACCAGCACCAAGCCTGCAGCCTCTAGTTTAATAGGTTCCCTTAACTCTGAAGACAAAGTTTTTGCCGTGGACAAGAGGGATCGGGAGGTCCAAGGTCAGAGAAGTGCTTCATCTTGCTGAAATGTGGGGAGACAAAGAAACTGGGTCGGATGGATCCACCTGTGGGCACTGATGCCCAAAGAGAATGCAGGCTGTCAGGCTCCCAGTTCATCAAGAAGGTGTTCCTGCTTCCCACCTGGGGGCCCGGCAGACTCACTCCCCTTCCTTGAATGGGAGCTCCTAGCCTGATGATGCAGGGGGAGGTGGGGACTCTGGGTCCCCTCAGTTCTGGGACTTCCAGATGGAGCTGACTTTAGAGCCCTGCCTCTCCCCACCCTTTTCTGAAGATGTTGAGACCGCTGAGCTGCCCCTTCTCCATCCACTCCCCAGCCGTGGGAACTGAGTGAATGACTTTGGCAGGTGGAACCATTCATTACCTCTGCCAGCTCCTGTTCAGAGCCTTCACCCGGTGGTTGGCTGGGATGCTCTTGAGTGAGCACAGCTCCTGCGCCTGGGTTTGTTCGTAGATGAATGTGTTTGGTTCTGTCCTGGTGCTGGGGGATGGCTGGAGTGAGGTAAAAAGAGCACTGGATAGGGAGTCAGGAAATCCTGTCTCAGGCCACAAACTCTGCAAGGGACCGGCATACAAAGAGTCAACAAAGCACAGGCTTTGTTCTCATGGAACTCCCACTTTGATGGAGGATAGAATACCATGCAGTAGGGACCAGGATGAGCTCAGAGTTGTACAGGCCTCCCCAGCCTGCAGAGTGTGAGATCTGAGAGGATCCCACTTCCTGTGGGAGGTGAGGCTCCAGCTGAATGTACAGGAGATGTGGGAAGCCAGCCACGGGAACAGTGGGGCACAGGCCTGCAGCCAGGGAAGCGCAGGGCAGAGAGAAGCTCAGTGCTTCTGAGCATAGACACAGGGTTGGGGTAGACGGCAGGTGAGACCACAGGAGGAGGGCCAAGTCCAGGGATCCCTGCTTGGCACCTTAGGGAGCCTGGGCTTCATCCTGAAGGTCAGAAGGGCCACTCCCTGCCATCAAAGGCTAGTGACTGGGTCATATTTGCATTTTGGAAAGATCCCTCCAATGGCTAGGATGGAGGATGGTCATGCCAAATCAGGGGGAGAGAAAGTGGCAGTGGGTAGATGGTGGGGACCACATCTGAGGATGACTCAGGGTGTGGAATTGGATGGCCTCTGTGTTCAAAACTGGAGCTAATGACAACAGGTGAGGGAGAGGCCTGAGTTTCTAATTCTAGATGGTGGGCCAGTGGGAGTAGAGAATAGAGATGCAGGAACCAACAGAAGACCAAAGCTTTGAGGTGCTGAGCACCAACCACACAGAGCATTCAGCTGCCAGCTGAGCATTTGGGTCTGCAAATAAAGGTTTGGTTGGCATTGCAAGCCACGAGAGGAGATGGAATGGGGCTCCAGAGGTGGAGCTAGGGACTGAGAGAGCAGAAGGCCAAGGATGGACCTGTGGAAAGAGGATCCCAGGCAAGAGACTGCTGAGGCATGGTCAGAGGACAGACAATCTGAGTGTCATAAACTTGGAGCAGAGAGAATCAGGAACAGGGATGATATACAGTTAGCACAGGCAGGAGGCCCAAGAGGATGGACGGATCTGTGTCCTGTGCGCTTGTCCTGAGGCCCCTGTCCCTGCAGTCAAGTGTGAGCCTTGGATCCTAGATGCTTGCCACTTCTTGAAAGGGGATAGGGAGCCAGGCATGGCGATACATACCTGTAATCCCAGTGACTTGGGAGGCTGAGATAGGAGGATTGCAAGTTCAAAACCAGCCTCAGCAACTTAGCGAGGAGCTAAACAACTCAGTGAGACCCTGTCTCAAAATAAAAAATGGCTGGGGATGTGGCTCAGTGGTTAAGCACCCCTGGGTTCTATCCTTGGTACCAAAAAGAGGGTGGGGGATGTCCTTCCCACAGCCCAGTCCTTCTCCAGCCATCAGGCCAACATGCCCAGGTAAGTCAGAGTTGGAGGAGACTTTGGGAAGGTCTTAGCCACAAGGAAGGCTGCCTGACAGGCGGAGTGGGGTCCATCTCTGTCTTTCTGCTTTGGCGACCTCTGGTTGATGCTTCCTTGCTGAGCGGCAGTTCTCCCACTTGTAAGTCGAGGCCTCGCAGACCCACCTTGCCTAGGTGTTTGGGGACTAGTGAGAAGTGGAAGCAATTGTGTTTATTAAAGATAAGCCTCAGGTCTGGAGAGGCGAGCTGATGGTCTGAGGTCCCAGAGCAAGACATGGCCGTGACGAGGACCAGGCGGGGTCTGTGGGTGCCAGCGATCATAAATTAGCCGCCCATGTGCTGGTGCAGCCCACTGAAGTGTTTTGTTTGGCTCATGTAATATTCCTTTCAAAATGGAATTCGTTGCCAACATTAAATATTGGAAGACTTTTAGGCATAGTGCCATCTAACCCTCCTCCTTCACTAATGGCTAGTCCCTTGCTTGGCTCCTGGAGGTGGTATGGGTTGGAAGTAGCCGTGGGGGAGTCAGGGGTAACCCCAGTCTTGAGTGATCATTTGTCTTAATTTTTTTTTTTCTGAAAGCCCTGCCCACTCTTCCCTGGAACTGCTGAGGTCCAGACTTTAGCCATCTAGGCGGGAAGGCCTGGGCAGAGGAGAGTGGAAACTCAGTGGCCTACTGTTTCCAACAGATAGGCCCCAGGGGAGGTGCTGGGGAAGAGGGCCCTCCCAACCTTTGCGGCAGCAGAGGGTCAGCAAGGGTATTGGACGATGGCCCCTGGGGTTTCCTCATTCCTCCCTACTGGCCTGGCCTGGCCTGGCCATGAGCCCACCCCTGGACTGCCCTACTTTGTTGATGGGGGTGGGGGAGGGAGGGACCGCAGCCCCTGGCTCAGCGAAGCCTGTTTATATGGGGGAATGTCTGGTATGTTTGGCATTTGGGTGTTTACTTCCCAGGGTGCTCCTGGGTCCCTGGTGTTGAAATGTGGCTTCTGCATGTGGGGGTGGGGGGTGCTCTTGTGGGCCTGGCTGGCAGCTCTAGCCCAGGGCTAGTTTGGAAATTGCAGGGTTGGTCCACCCTGCTCCTCCCTCTCCCCAGGTCTCCTTTCTGTGTCACCTGCTGTCAGGAGGGTGGCTGAGTGTGCTGCTGTGCCCAATCCACGTCTCCCAGCCTCACCTGGGATGCAGCAGGGAAGCTGCCTTCTGTAGACCCCTTCCTGTGTTTTAGGCTCTGGGCAGGAACTAGGCCTCACGCACGATAGCCCTGGGCAGCGGGCTCAATGCCTTCCTTTTACAACTCAAGAGTGGAGGCTCAGGGAGACCCAGTGACTTTCCAGGAGCCCATCGCCAGTCTGCAGCAGAGTTTCTGGAGAACTCAGTCCTTGAAGAACCCCAAAGCCGATTCTCTCAACCCTGATGCCCTGAGCCTCAAGCAAGCCTGGTCTCTCAGCCTGGTCTGTCCCCGAGGCCTGTGTTCCCAGTTTGAGATGAGACACTTCATCCCTCTGCCGCTCCAGTTCCTGCTGGTCTGGGTCTCTCTCTCCTCCTGGCCACAGGCATTCTTGCTCTTTTCCCTTATTGCCTTGTCCTTGTGAGAGTGTTTCCGGCCGTCCTGTCGTGGGTTGAATGTGTCACTTCTCTTTTCTCACTCCGTCTCTCGGTGGTGCATCTCGCAAGATCTCATTTTGAAAATGCCTGTGACATGTCAGAATTCAAATTCACATCTGGGCTGCTGGTGCCACCCACCGCGGCAAAGCTGCGTGGCCTGCAGAAGGGAGCTGAGACGCATGACCCCGGGTGACGGTGGGGGTGAGGCCCCTCCTTGGAGCCTCACGTGGAGCGTGCGTGTTCCACATTCATGTTAATTGTGCAATAAACTTTTTTTTTTAATTTAAGAAGACCCAATAAGGAAAAAGCAAAAATGATCATTGCCATTAGAGTTGGAAGCTTCTGCTGCACCCAGACCACCTGCATTTTGAAAGGAAGGAGCGCTCAGGCCTTGGGGCCAAAGACTTGGATTCAAACCCTGTGCTTGTTCTTGGCCGTCTCAGCAGCCTCGAGGTCCCCAATTCCCTCACCTGTAAATTGGGTGGGATCATAGAACTGTCCTTGTTTGTACTGATGTGAAGGTACCATGCTCAGCATTAGTGGCTGGGAGAGGATACCGGAGTGTTGTGGGTTTGGTTTTGTTTTGGTGGCTCTGGGGATTGAACCCAGAGGTGTTGTCCTACCACTGAACTACAGCCCCAGTCATTTTTAAAAATTTTTATTTTGAGAGACAGGGTCTCACTCAATTGCCCAGGCTGCCCTTAGACTTGTGATCCACCTCCCAAGTCGCTGGGATTACGGGTATGTGCCACCTCGCCTGGCCTATAGGAGAGATATTTATGTAAATAGATGAAGTGATGTTCTTGGGGGAAACTGAGAAGTGGCTGGCAGATGCAGGTGTGGAAAAAGTCAATGCGATGAGTGGAAAACACCTGGGCGGAAAAAATGGGGAGATGATGGTGCAGTTACTTCAGATTGGAGGGGTCAGCGAGGTCTTCAACTAGAAGACTTAGCAGAAAGGACAGCAAGTGCAGGGCCCACAGACAGGAAAGAACTGGGCATTTTGAGGAAGAGGCCCTGCTGGTTGAGGGGTAGAGAAGAGCCATGTGAGGGAGGGTCAGAGAGGCCGGTGGGCCGGGTCTCCTCAGCTCTATGGGCCTGGGAGCAGCCTAGGGTCTGTTCCATCTGTGATGGAAACTGCTGGAGGGTTTTAAGCACAGGAGCCATGCACATTTTAGCAACGGAGAGCCCCTAGGCCCATGGCCCTGGTGGAGGGCACAGGTGGAGGGCTTGGCCTAGGGCGGAGGCAGCAGGGCTGGAGAGGTGTGGGTGTGTGGCTTAGAGAGGCCACCTGCCCGGTGAACTATGGGAGGAAAGGGATTAAGAATGCCTCCAGGTTTGCATTTGGTTGAGTGACCAGGTAGAGAGGGTGGCGATGTTTACTGGAATGAAGAATACGTTTGTGGAGAGAAACTCCAGCAGCACTTACCGGCCTCCTGAGCCAACCTCTAGGTACACACAAGTCACCCGGGAATTGTCGGACACACAGACTCGAATTCAGCAGGTCTGGGTGGAGAGTGGATTGTCTAACAGGCGCTTCTGTGGGCTGGGACATGGCTGTCTGCAGACCACACTTGGAGTCGTGAAACACCAGGCCTGAGCTGGCAAGAATTCAGTCAGAGCCAGCTGCGGGGATGGCCCTGATCCCTTGTCTGCCAGTCCTGACTGGGACCAGCACTGTGGGTGAGCTCGGATGGGTCACCTAGATATTCTTTCTCCCTTGCCCGGCAGCTCCGTTCCTGTTCTACCCTGCACTGTGCCCCTGGTAGCCTATGCAATAGACCACATTACCCAGCATCCCTTGCACTCTGGTTTGGGTCAGGCTTGGCCACTGGGAGGGAGCAGCAGGAGAGTCAGAGGTTTTCATTTCTCCCGTTCCTCCCTGCTGGATACCCACCATTTGCTTTTTATGACTGCTGTTTAAAGGGGCCTTTCTTCATCCAGGTTCTGCCGCTGTCCAAACAGTTGGTTCTGGAAACATTGCTCTCGTGTAGGTTTTTTCCCCTAATTACTGGGGACCATATTCTGCTCTCCATTATCATCTGGCATCCCCTGTCTTTTTCAAGAGTAGAACCCTGGTGTCCCAGACGTCTTTCTGGAAGTGCCAGAAACCTTCTCAGCTCACTCCAGGACTGTCAGGCACAGTGGCACACACCCATAATCCCTGCTACTCGGGAGGTTGAGGTAGGGGAATTGCAAGTTCAAGACCAACCTTGACACCTTAGTGAGACCCTATCTCAAAATGAAATAAAAAGAGCTGGTGATGTAGCATGGCGCAGTGGTAAAGCACCCCTGGGTTCAATCCCCAGTACACACACATACCACCACCACCACCACCAACGACAACAACAACAAACCCTCCCTTTCGCTCCAGGCCACAGGAGGAAGTCACAGGATAAATTCAGGGGTGCACATTATGAACCCCAGGGACAGGGAGCATGTTCAGGCCTCACAAGGAGTGGGATAGAAAGGACCAAGATAGTTTCTTTCTGTGTGTCTTTGCCTGTCCGCTGCTTGTCCCTCTGTCCACACCACCAACTCTGTTCTGTCTGTGGTTCTGCTGCTCCGCTGCTCTCACTCATCTTTGTCTCTGCCGGGAGCTCTCACAGGGCCAGGCCAGGGTGAGCAAGTGAGGGGCCCACGCACGACCGCGAAGGAGACGCTAACTCTCAGGTGCTGACCCTGCACCTTCATGAGCCGCAGAGTGGGGGGCTCCCCAGTGCATGCAGGGTGCCTCGTGCTCGCTCACCCTGGCCCAGGCCCACTTGCTCCTCTGGTCTGCTTTTTCATCTCTGATTCCGTCTGACAGCTCAGCTTCTCCCTGGTCTCTGCTTCCTGGTGCCTCAGCAGCCTGATCTTTCTGCTTATGACCACATGGCTAAAGTTGGTGGCCCTACGTGTCTCCCTACCCAGCGCTTGGTATCTTAGTGAATATACTGAATACAGCCCAGTAGCCAGGGACTGGGACTTCCCTGCCTTTCATCAGGGGCTTGAGAACAGACTCTTTGAGGAGGGGGAGGGGCTGATAGAAACAAGGGCCCACTTGGCCATGGGTCCCCAAGTCTCTTCCTCTGGTGTAAGATGTGGCTCAGGGCACCCCTCACTGCCAGCACACAGTCTGCTTGGCCCTTGGGCCCTCCTGGGAATGTGGGGAAAACAGCCAGAACTGAGTTTGCAGACAGGGAAAGACATGCTCCTTTCCTCCAGCCCCCTCCTCACCCACAGGGGCTCTCCCAGCTGGGTCTGTAGACAGCATCGTCCCCTCCAATCGGGGTTCTGCTTTTAGATGTCCAAGCTGAGTGTGGTACAAACAGTGCTCTCGCCCACTCTGGCCAAATGCTCTAGAGAATTCAGGAAGGCTCAGGAAGGAGGAGGCAGAAGCCTTCACTCTGGAGATGCAAGAGCCTGAAAGAGGACTTGGGGGGTGGGGAGGGAAGTGGTCCCATTTGGGGGCACAGATGGTGCCAGCACCTGTGAGAGGATCCTGGGGAGCTATGGGGCCCTGCAGATCCTACTTTATTTTGGGGGCCTCGACAACCTTTTTCTACATCTCCTCTGGGCAATTTTTAAACAGCTGCAGGAGGATTTAGGGAAGACATTGCACCAGTTTAATGGCGAAGATGTGGCAAGGGGACTTTGGGGCCATGTCTTGCCTTATTAAGAGAGGCCGGCCCAGGTGAGGAATGGGTGCAGGAAAGGCCTGGGGGTGAGCATGGGAGCTGGGGAAGGAGGAAGAGGGCTGCCCTTCGAAGGCCCAGGCCCTCTGTCCTCTGGAGAGAGGCTGTGGAACTGGGGCCTTCAGGCCCACGTGTACACTCCAGGTTCTAGGCCTGCTTGGGGTTCATGCAGACCTGCCACAGCCATCAGTGCCCTGTGCCCCTGAATCTGGACTCTGCTTCTGGGGAAGCTGGGACCCAATGCTCAAGCTTTACTTGCCTTCTACAGAGACGAGGCCCTCCCTGCAGGGAAGGGTTCCCTGAGCACTGAGGGAAAAGATTATGCAGATGCAACATGGTGCTAAGTTGCTTCATAGTGAAAGAATCCAAGCTGGTGGCATCGTCCTCTAGAATCCTTATTCCATTCATTCCTCCGAGTGACATCGGTGGAGCTCCTTCCAAGTGCCATGTTCAGATCCCTGTGTCTAGACCTGCAGGGAAGACAGGTGCCACGTAAATCAAGGGCGGTGGTGAGGTGCAACAGGCTCTTACAGAGCACAGGAAAGGCAGCTGATTCTATGTGGGGAGTCACAGGAGCCTTTGCAGAGAAGGTGACATTTACTCTTAAAGGCTGAGCAGGGGTTTACCAGGTGGGAAAGAAAGATCCTCTTAGTGGGGGCCAGGAAGGCCTGGCTGACTTAGAGGGTGATGGTGGGGGGGGGTGGATGTGACTGCAGAGGGTGGGTGGAGCAACTTTGCCAATCCGGGGGTCGAGCTGGCCCAGTTACTCTGTTAAACTTCTCTCAGCGCGGGGCCTTTCTGCATTTGCTCCTGACTCTGCAGAATTAGGTCCTGTGCAGGGGTGGGGTTGGAGTCAGGCCTTGGGGCATAGGGGCGTGTCCCCCAAGGGAAGGCTGGAGGCCCAGCAGTGCCCACCCTGCACACATCACCTTGGCAGTTTGTGGGCAAACCCTCTTGGCCGAGGGAGGGGAGATTGCACTGCCAGCCACTTCCTCCAGTTCCTTCCCTGTGCCTGTCGTCACGGTTACCCTAGGGGTGAGGCTGAGGTTGGGCGGAATCAATTTCGGCCAGGTTTCTATTTTCCCAGATGCAGGTCAGCCAGAGGAGCTGTCACTTCTGGTTCTGTTTCAAAGGAAGCCAAGGGGTTGGGAGTGCTTGGGTGTGGTGGTGTTGATGAGAAGCCTCCTGGGGGTGAGAGTGGGTCAGGAGAAGCCCAGAGGTGGTGGGGAAGGAAGAAGAGGCTGCCCTGCCAGGGCTCAGGCCCTCTGTCCCGAGCCCCTAGAGCATGCTGGGAGTGCATGAAGAGAGGCTGCTTATTTTCCTGGCCTATAGCCCTTTGGGCTGAGACCTTGCTGCAGGCCTTGTGCTGCCAGAGTCACCCCCGCTCCACCCACTGCCCTGCTTGAGAAGTGAGAGAGTTGGCAAGCCCGGGGCAGTCCAACAGCTTCTCTAGTGGCCTCTGACTCTGAGCTGGCCCCAGCCCAGCAGGACCGATGAGTCCTCCAGATTTTCCTAATAGGTAATGGGCAGCAGGAGTTACCATACCAAAGTGCCCTGGATGGACCAGGGCTGTGCACTCCAGGATTCAAGAGCAGGAGAATTGAAGCTCATGAAATCTGAGTTTAAAATCCTGGCTCTGTCATTTCCCTGTTGTATGATCTAGACAAAAGGAGCCATTGAACCTCAGTGTCACTATCTATAAGATGGGACAATAATAGCAGCTTCCTTATAAGACTCGATTATAAGAATTAAATGATGCACTGAAAGTATTTAGCAAAGTAGGCAATCGATGGCAGCTCTCGTTATCATCACTAACGAAGCTAACAACTGTTGCTTAGGCTCAGAGGCGGAGCTGGTGGGCGGTGGGTTTCTGTCTCCCCATCTAATGGGCTCATGTGTGGTGAGTTCCAACATGTCCTGGGAGAGAAGCAAGTTGGAGACACAGGAGGCCCCTAGCTGGGCCCTGGAATCCCCTAGCTTCCTCAATGGCATCCTGAGCAAGAAGAAGAAGCAAAGGTGAAGGGTTTCCCTGGAGCCAATGGGAGATGGATAGGGAAATGGATCTGAGAATTTGGAAAGACCAGGAGGGAGGAACATCGACATGGAAGGGCGTGAGGATTTAAAATGTCAACAAAGGGTGGGAGGAGGGGGTTAAAGAATCTGGGAGGTGAGAGGGGTGCGGGTGGGATGGGAAAGCAGTGTCTTTCAGAGGAAGTGCCTGAGAACTGCTGGCCCGGAAAATCATGCCCGCAGGCCTTGGGCCGGGCGAGGAGAACAGGCCTGCCCGCCTGCCAGGTGCAGCCTTGTCAAAGTGGCTTCCCTGGGTCCCGGCCCCCTACCTCTGGCAGGCTCAGGTAGCCAACCCAGGGCTTGTGGGAGGGCAACTGCTCCCTGGGATACCCACTGGTCTGGAGAGGACCCTCTGAGCAGCCGGCGGGCTGAACACCAGTGAGCGCTCGGCTGGGAAGGGGGAACTGTCCCTCTGTCTGTCCGTGTGTCCCAGCCGGTCTCAGTGCCTAATCAGTGGTTCTGTTGCCCTCACAGCTAGATGAGGAAGAGGAGCGACGGAAAAGGCGTCGGGAGAAGAACAAAGTCGCAGCAGCCCGATGCCGCAACAAGAAGAAGGAGCGTACGGAGTTCCTGCAGCGGGTGAGCGGGGGCTGGCCGGCGGGCGGGGAGGCCTGTCCTGTCTTAGGAGTAGCTGGTGTTCTCTCTGCACAGGAGACATCATCTGACGGTGTGGAATCAACTGCCACACCCACTGCCCTTTCTGCCACCTGTATGATACCCTCTCCCCAAATCCAGAAAACCAAGGCAGGCTGCAGCAGCTTCTGCCCAACCTGTCACCTGGAAGCCCTGGTCACCCACCAGTCCCACTGAAGAAGTGCCCCCACTCCCCACCCCAGGCTTGGCCGCTGTCTCTGGGGATCCAAGGCAGCCCTAGGCTGCTGAGCCTTTTCCTTGTGGCTCTACCTGCCCTTTCTCTTGGAATGTGCCAAGTTTGTTCTGTCTCCCCGCTGAGTCCTATCTCTTTGACCTTCCCTGCATCCTGTAAGACAGATGTTTCTTCTAATGAAGAAGCAACCAGAAAGTTGATTAGTCCAAACCAGTACCCAGTCATGATAATAATAAATATAATAAATAATAGCAGTAACAATATATAATAACAGCATAAGAACAGGCCCTGATCTGCCAGTATATAACAATTAACCACAGTTGCCAGCATTTATAAAGATGGCACTGTGCTAAGTGCTACATGAAATGTTTCTGATCTCATTTTGTTGGTTGAATGACCATAGGAGGTGGGTGACTTTCTACAGATAAGGAATCCAAAGTGTGGGGAGGTCCAGTCACTCACCCAGGTCTCTCAGCGGCTAGGTGGGATGAGACCCCAGCCTGCGGCTGACCGCAAGCCTTTGTCCTTCACTCTGCCACACCGGCTCTAGTTCACTGGTTCACCGGTTGGTTCATTTGTTCTTTTGTTCATTCTTTGATTCCAAAAGTGTTCTTTCACATGTGCTCCATGTCCAGAGCTCTGCCTGGTGCACTCGGGGACAGTACTGGACACTCTGCCTGCCCTGCAGCAGACAGAGCTGGGGGAGGCACAGAGGGCTAGAGAAGCCTCACCAGAGCTCCCTCCTCCAGGGGCCTGTCAGACCGGTAGCAGCAAGACATACCCGAGCCCACACACCAGTGACACATAGTGTGACATCCAGTCATTGCCAGACAGACAGCACTCGCTGTCCTTCATTCCAGTGACACTTGTCAAACACCTACTATGTGCCAGGTTTTTCACAAATCTCCATGAATCCTTACAATAGTCCAGTGAGATATTAACTCTTCCCATTTTAGAGACTGACCTGTAGCTCGGAGAGGTCAAGTTACTTGCCTGAAGTCACCGATGACAAGTGGAGGGCGGGGATTCACTCATCCATTTGCTCATCCACTGGTCCATCCAACTAACGATGGATGAGTGCCGGCTGCTCCTGTTGCACTGTGGATAAACAGGCTGTGTCTGCCCTGGGATGGCGGTGGGAGCTGGAGGAGAGTCAGGTGTTCTGAGTATCACTCTGAGAGGCCCAGTGTACTGTGGGAACTGCAGGGGGACTGTCCTGGGCTAAGCCAAGGAACATCTAGGCTTCAGCTGTGAGATCAGAGCAGCAGAAGGAATAAGATGCTGGACATGGCTGTAGGGGTTTCCAGGAAGGGTTCGTGTGAAGGTGGGAGGTGTCGCTTACGGATGTGGTTAAGGCATTGACAGAATGTCTGTGTGGCTGGAGGTTAGGGAGCTGAGCAGAACTGCAGAGGCAGGCGGGCCCAGAACTGGCGTTTGCGAAGTGGTCCTAGGTGCTGGGTTGCCTGGGACAGTCTGGGATTATGCCTGTTGTCCTGGCCTAGTGACTAGGATGACGGTTTACGGAAAACCATGAGAGGGTTTCAGGAGGAGGGGGAAAACCTCTGAAGCATCCCTCTGGCTACAAGGTGGGGCATGGGCTGCAGACCTGAGTAGTGTCCTTGTTGTCCCAATGAGAGAAGATGAGGCTGGGAAGGTGAAGAGATGAGTGTCGCCTGGGGTCTGGGTGGGACAGTTTGAGGCAGCAATGTCTGGGCCCAAGTCCAGGCCCCCTACTCCCCACCCCACCCGGGAAGCGGAGGCTGAGTGTGAGGTCTAGGCACAAGTGCAACTGTCTGTGTTGACTGCCTCCAAACCCCCGGACACCAGCTCCTCCCCTGGGACATTCTTACTGCATCTTGGAGAGTTCCCTGCCTCTACCAGCTGAGGCCCTGAACCCTGAGCAGGAACCAGGCCCTGAGAGGGGTTGGGTCCACACCTTGTAGGCCCTGGGGCTTCCCAAATGCCTCCTGTCTGTGGTCAGGAGCAGCAGCCCCAGGTGTTCTGAGTATTACACTGGGAGGCCCAGTGTACTGTGGGAACTGTCCTTCATTCCAGTAACACTTGTCAAACCCCTACTCTACCATACCGCTGGCCCTGTCCAGCGCCTGTGCCTAAGACAGGTTCTCTGGGTCTTGGTAGTAATGTCACCTCACGTTCCTGTGGTGCTCGGCACTCTGCATAGCTCTCTCTTGATGGTCACAACCACTCTGGGAGGAGACTAAGAGCCCCATTCCACTAAGGAGGATCCTGAAGACACGCTCAATGTCACACAGTGGCTGAGTCGGTGGACGGAGACCAGGGCTTCCTCTGCTGTCTAGTGTCCTATTCAGGTTGCCCAGACTCAGAGGAATTACAAAACATGTTCAGAGTGGCGTAGCTGGCAAGTAGCAGTGTCAGAGTTTTAACTTAGACACGTCTTTCAGGCTCTGAATGCCACACCTCGCTACTTATCAACTCTTAAAAAAAACTTCATGGAACTCTATTTTATGTACCTTTGAGTAGTTTTTTTTTTTTGACTTTTTAAAATATAAAGCCAGAGACTGTAGTGAAGTCTTTTAGGCCAATCATCATGTTTTCTGAGACATCACTGAGGCCCAGAAACAGGGAGTGACGTGGCCAGGCCACCCAGCCCTTCACCTCATATTTCTTACTACTGACTTTGCTGACCACAGCGTAGGAGACAGAACCTCCCCTTGCACTGATTCGGTTCTAAAACAGCAAATGGTTTCAATTCTTCTAGAGCAATAAATATCTACCAGAAGTCAAAACAACAAACACACACACACACAAAAAAATTAATACAGACAGAATCATTTCATTTCCTAATTAACATGTGGAGGTCCTCGCTGGTTCCTATTCATTCATTAGGAAAACAAATCGGGTAATTGCTATTACAAAGCCACAAGCCACTTCTACAATCATGATTAAAAAGAGAGTCTCCTTACGGTTGCACAAGAAATAAATACGTAGCCCCAGCCCCTAACAAAAGGGAAAGGTGGTTAGTGACATTGTGACAGCCAGGCAGACTTCAAGAGAGCCCGTGGTAGGCTCTCACATTCTCAAACCAACAGACAACTGCATTCCTGTGACAGTTGCCTGTGCAGAGCCAGTTGCCTCTCGCCTCATTGGTGTCAGGTGACACTGATGGGTTGTTTGGACATGCGGCTGTTTCTGGCAGGTGCGTCTGTGTGTGATATTAATGAATTCCGCACATTGGACACATCTGCTTGGTATGGGTTTTGACTTCAAGCCCGCTGCACTTATGAACTTCTCTGCCCTGCCCATACTCTCCAGAACAGCTCCCCCCCCAGACCCCTTCCTCAGTCTCAGGGTCAGCTCTGCTCCGTCTCCTCCATTCTCCAAATCCTGGTGGTCATCAGGACCTATTTTCTTTGAAACACCTTTCTTCTCTCTCTTTTTCATATTATTGGGATCAGTTCTTCTGATCCCCAAGATCATCGCCTTTTTTACAGATGAAAGGACCGAGGCTCTGAGAAGTTAAGAAATGTGCCCCAGACTCTGATGCTAAATCCACAGGCTTTCCAGAGCTAGAATCTAGCTCTTAACTTGCCTTTCCTGCCTTCTACACTGCTGTATCCAAAAGTGAGCTGTGGGACACCTGGACCATTTGTATCTTCTTTATACATCTTCTGCTCTCCCATGTCTGTGTCCCTGCTCACTCAGGGCTCCTACCTGAAGTTCTTCCCTTCCCTTCTCTACCCACCAGAACCAACTCATCTTTTAAGCCAAGGAGAGACCCTGTTCATTAATCCTTTTTGAAGGTCTCCTAAGCCCTGGGTGGCTGATGGTTCCTAGTAAGTTCAGAGATGAAAAGATCCACAGAGCCTTTGGATTCCCCAGACATTCTCTATTCCAGCAGGTCCTCCGCAAATCATGGGTGGTGGGGTACCCTGAGACTCCTTGAGGCTACAGGAAAATTTGAGGACAGAGCTAGCACCTTGGGCTGGAGAACTGGAATGTCAAACGTCCCCGGAGTCACTCACTGTGCAGGTGGCTAACATTGACACCAAACTTCCACAGACTATTATGGTTTCCTGTGGGGTCTCTGCTGGCTCCCAAGGTAGATTTCTCAGAATCCTGAGACCCATGGACCAGGCCAGCTTCCCAGTCACGTCTCAGCCTGTCAAACGAAAAATGGTTTTTAATATCTTTCCCGAGCACTTTTTTCCCACTTTTTTTGAGGCTTTCCCTCTGGGTCTCTGGCCACAAGGCCGACCTTCCCCAGCAGTCAGGAGCTCATTCTGCCACCTTGGAGATGAGCACAGGAACAACCCAGCCCACCTGGGGTGCGTGAGCCCCACTGAGCCTCCAGAACCCTTAGAGGGAGGCTGTTCCTCCTGCCCTGTGCTGGTGGAGGGACAATATGATTGTCACATGCTCAGTTACACCACAGCCTGCTCCTTTTTTTTTTTTTTTTGTATTAGGGACTGAACTCACAGACACTTGGCCACTGAGCTACATCCCCAGCCCTATTTTGTATTTTATTTTGTCTCACTGAGTTGCTTAGAACCTTGGTTTTGCAGAGGTTGGCTTTGAACTTTCGATCCTCCTGCCTCAGCCTCCCGAGCCGATGGGTTGCTGAGTCTCTGCCCTGTGGCATTTTGGATGGGATAGTTTTCGCTGTCCATAGCAGACTGGCCTCTGCCCATCCTCCCTGACTGGTAACAATCAAAAACGTCTCCTGACATTGTCAAATGTCTCCTGAGAGGCAGAGTCACTCCCCGTTGAGAACTAAATTGGCCTAAAATTTTGCTGGCCCAGGAATAAATTTTAGCTCTCAAACTGGTTCTAAGTGTTTAGGCATAGTCCCAGAGGGGGGAAAAAAAATCATTCAGATGCTTTTCTGTCATTCTGTTGGACCCCAAGGCCCTGAACTGGTGTGGCCATCACCTGTCCCCACTATGGACACATGACCCCAGCCCCACCAAGTCAACATCTCTTCCTTTGCCCAGAGCCTCTCCAGCTCAGCTGGAAGTGCCTTGGAAATCTCACTTGAAGTCCACTAAACCTCACTCGGGATCTAGTAGGCTGCTGGTGAACAAAATGTCTATAGATTTCAGCAGGTGTGGAAGAGACTGTTTAAATAATTATAGACTGACATGACCACACTGGGATTCCACAGGCCAGAATATCCCCATTATATATTTATCATACATCAGAGCACTTGCCATTGTACAGTCGTCCTCGGCCACCACAGGCCTTCTGTGCACCCTCCACTAGACCCTCCTGGCCTCTGTTCTTTGCCCACCTTTTACTTCCTGTGCAAAAGCCCTTGAGGCCGAACATGAGTCAGGCTGGCCCCAGAATGTCACCTGGACTCATCCTACTGTGACAGGCCAGTGTCACAATGTCACTGCCTACATAAAGTAGTTAGCCCAGAGCCTTAACTGCCACAGGGAACAAGTAGAAAACAACGCAGGCCATACCAATGCCACCTGCAGGTGCCCTGCGCCCACCCAGAGGCAGAACCGCTGGGAGCCCGCGGGGGGTCTCACAGTGTGTGTCTGTTTGCGCAGGAGTCTGAGCGGCTGGAGCTCATGAACGCGGAGCTGAAGACGCAGATCGAGGAGCTGAAGCAGGAGCGGCAGCAGCTCATCCTCATGCTGAACCGCCACCGCCCCACCTGCATCGTCAGGACCGACAGCGTCAAGACGCCAGAGTCCGAAGGCCACCCGCTGCTGGAGCAGCTGGAGAAGAAGTGACCGTGGGCCTGGCAGAGGAGGAGGAGGAAGGGGAGGAGGAGGAGGAGAGACGGAGGAGGAGGGGGCTCCCAGATGGCCTTTCCTTGGTGCATGACAAACTCTACACTGAGGCTCAGCACGGCGGCCTCCGGCGGGCTCTGGCGTGGAACTCGGATCAGCCACACGCGGGGAAGAGCGGGCTGAGGGAACCCAGAGGGACCAAGCGCTGAGACCAAAGTTGAACTGCGGGTGGGGCTGTCCTGCCTGGGGCGCGGCTGGAGGGAGGCAGGACGAGGCACCTGCATCAGAGAGATGCCCAGCTGGCAGCCTCAGGCGCGTCTCCAGCTTCTCTGCCAGCGCCACCCACCCGAGGGACCACCGAGCAGCCAGGAAAAGCCATGAGTCGTAACCAAAATGGAGCTGAGGATGGAACTCAGCGCAAACCTGCAATCGCCTGCCCCTAGCCCTCCCCCGACCCTGGTACAGAGGTGGAGAGGGGCGGGCGATGTCCCTGTCCGGGAGGTGGCAGCCGGTGGCACCCTCGCGGGCCTGGCCGGGGCCTGGGGAGTCTGCCGTGGGCACTGAGGCGCGGGCGCCCTTCCAAAGCACACACTCACTGAATGTTTACAGACTGGCTGTCCTGGCAGGGCTTTCCACTGCACACGGTTTTTATACTTTCTTTTTCTTTTTCTTTTTTTTTTTTTTTTTAATATTTTTTACAAAAAAAAAAGATTTTATACAAGCAATATATATATGGATTTCTATAATCACTCGATGTGATACAGTATAAATATGCTATGGTTTGTTTGTTATGGACAGATATCCACCCATTATGGCCGTTGTGTGTAACTCCTAAGTACTGTAGTCTCTGGGTGTTGGGGGTGGCTGGGGCGGGCTGGGGTACCTTTCCCTCCTTGTAAACCCTTCCTAGTAAGCAGTCCTGTATTGCTCAGTAAACATTGCTCTTACTTACCCAGCTGCCTCCTGTGGTGTCTGCTGGGGAGCAGGGTGCAAGGCGCACCCCATGTCAGAAAGTGTTTGGAGCGTCTGCTGTAGGCACTTGGTTTCCACAACCGCCCTCCCAGGTAGGTATTATTCTACCCATTTTACAGATGAGGAAGCTGAAGCTGAGGGAAGTTCAGGTAACCCGCAGTTACCATCCTGAGAGTACTTACTTCACTCATTCACTTCACTAATGCTCTGGGTGGTACTCTCCAAGGTACTGAGCAGTCACTGGGGAATCAAACACTCCTCTGTCTTGTCCCCCCTGGAGCCTATAGGCACTGGCCCATCTCATGCTGGCTCATGTCATCCACACTTCAGCCCCGCACGGGGGCAGCAACTGTCCCTCATTCACAGGTGGGGAATTAAAAGGCCCTGGAGATTAAACTTGCAGCCATGATTTGTTGAAGACTTTTAGTGTAACAAGCACATAGAATCTCATTTACTTCTTGAGACAGTACAAAATAGGAATTATTCTTTTTGTTTTACAAATGACTTAGCTGAGGCTCTAGATGGGCAAGGGACCTGTCAAAGCACACCCAGCTAGCAAGGGACAGAGCTGGTATTTGAACTCTGCCTCCAGAAACCTATGGCTTTTCTCCTGTCACTGGTTGACTGTGACTGTCTCCATGATTGAGTTTCTCACCTGGTCAGAAAGGAAGCTTGGAGGCCATGGTTATAGATATGCTTTCTAGGAAGCCTGGATATTATTTCAGCCTGTCTCAGGATCGTGGAGTGAACCAACTTACTTGGCAAATGTGTGCGTGAGACAGGGGCACACCCACTTCTCACCTCCACAGCACGATGCCTCTTCACAGAGCAGGAACAACTCCGTGCCATTCACATGGCTAGTTTAATGCCATGTGCATTATCTCATGTGCTGCCACAGCCTGAATGGACAGGTGGGGAAGGTGCTTTTAGCTCCTCTGTAACTGGGGCTTATAAAGGTTAAAGTTCATCCAGATAAAAAGGCAGAACTGAGAGTGGACCCCAACATGCCTATCTTCTAACCACATGTTTTTCTGCCATGATTGGGGCTAGGAAATTCATTGATGATAAAGACTGGTGTCAAGTGCACCAGTGACCTTAGATTGCTTCCTAAATCATGGGCAGGGCCTTCTGGGATGGGTGAAAATGGAAAGGAGTTCAGGATACACAGTTGGTCCCTTGCTTCTGCATCTCAGGTTCCCTCCACCGTGTATGGGTGTGGGCTTCCCTGATCCCTGCCTCAGGCACAGCCTGGGCCGCCCACACTCAGCTGTGACTGTGTGCAGTGAACCCTCAGCTGTAATCCTTCTGCATTGTTCAGCTGAGAGAAGAATGAAGTCGTGGACTTACAAGGGCCTTCAGGTGACCTGGCAGATGCTCCTGCAGGACCATTGTCTGTCCCTGGCTGTGGCTCCTCTAGTTCCCTGCATGGATTTCAAGAGCCAGCCTCTCCAGATTAGTGCCCTTCTTAGGCTGTATGGATGGGCTGTCCCCAGAATCAGTGAGCCACATTGGGTTGTCTTGCTGTGGTGTCTTCCTCCTGCCCGGGCCTGCTGCCCCTCCCAAGGGCAGCTGAAGTCACAGTCACAGCTTCATTGTGGCAGCGAGTGCTTGGTCTTCTGTGCTTGGCTATGCACATGGGCTACTTCAGCTAGCTCACAGCCTTGCTGGGAGGCCAGGGCTGTCTGTCCATGTTGCAGACAAGAAAACCAAGGCATAGAAAGCAAGTGCCTTGCTCCCCAAATCCACGGGCCTGCTAGGGGCCAGAGTCAAGATGTTACAGTTTGATTTCAGGTGTCACTAGGTAAAGAAATGTCTGAGTTTGTGGTGTGACCTTGCCAGGGGGACTTGGCTAGAGGCCAGGAGAGATGTCACAGACCTGCTTGTGCTCCCAGTACATATTCCGAATCCTTGATTCTCAGATGTCCATCTCCAGCTGACATGCTGCAAAGATAAAGGGACTCAAGATCCAATCATTGGAATTGCTTTTTTGGCAGTACAAAGGATTGAATCCAGGGCCTTGTGCATGCTAGGCAAGCACTATACCACTGAGCTACATCCCAGCCCTCACGATCCAATCTTCTACTACGAACCTCACTTTTCAGTAAAGTTGGGACAGCAATAATCTGAGTCCTTCTCACAGGGGTATTGTCAGGATCAAAGAAGGAAAGGGTGTGTTTTATGAAAAGTCCCCTCCCCCCCAAAATAGCAATTTCCTTGTCCTCTGTTACTGTGTATAATTGTTGGTATTTGCCACACAGTACAAATTCTTTGAATAGCTTTTATTCTCTGAAGGTGGGTGCAGAGTTTGTGTTCTCACCGTGTATCTGGTCCCCGTGATGGGATGCATGCCTGGGATCCAAGGCTCCTGGGTCCTTTCAGTTCCTGATGGACCAGGACCAGCTACATTGGGCTCATCATTCCGGGCCTCAGGATACCCTCCTGCCAGATGGTCATAAATAAGATCTGTGTCACCTCTGCCCACAGTTCCTATGAGAATGCACTGGGTGGATATGTGCCACCCTACCCTGGCCTGAGAAGGACAAGACTCTTTAGCCCTCAGGTGACAGAAACTAATCTGTGTTGGCCAGAATGTGGATTAAAGGAAACTTACCTACACTGCCAGTGGGGGAATTGTGGTGACAACTATGTAAAGCAGTTTGTCACTAACCAGGAATGCTAAAGCTAAACGCATCCTTGATTTAGCTGTTCACTTCCTAAGTATGTACGTAGAGGAAGGCTAGCACAGGGCCAAGCAAGGTACGAGATTGATCATTTATGCTTTGTTTCTATTAAAGAAAAATTGGAGGCAACTAGAATGCCTACGAATATAAGAACGGATAAACAAATTGTGGTGTTTTGATAAAAGTGAATACGATTCAGCCATTATAAGAATGAACCAAATACAGGTATCAGTGTGGATAAATCTCAAAGACAATGGCCAGCTGAGGCCAGGGAAGCAAATAGCAGATTATTTATTACATAAATAATACCATTTATGTAATGTTCCTAAACATGCAGATCGATACTTTTTGTTTAAAGGTACACACAGTTCTGGGTAATAGAAGTATAAAAGCTTGCACAAGAATGTTATGTCAAATTCAGTGATAGGGAGTGTTCCTGGGGGTGAGAAGGGACTGGGGATAGCATCAGCTAGGATAAGTAGGACACATGGGTTTCTGCTTTATGCATAATATTTCATTTAATTTTAAAAGTTGTCATCAGTTGGGTGTAGTGGCACATGCCTATAATTCTACCTACTAAGGAGACTAAGGCAGGAAGATTGATACTCAGCAAGACTCTGCCTCAAAATTTAAAAATTTAAAATAGGGTGGAGATGTACTTCAGTGGTAAAGCACCACCGGGGTTAAATCTTTAGTAACCACCCCCCTCCAAAAAAAGTTGTCATCAAATGTAGAATAACAGTAGAATTTGTCATAGGTGAGCAATATGCACACAGATGTGGGTTATATTCTCCACACTCCTCTGTACATTTGGTTCATTTCCTAATAAAAAAGAGCAAACCACAGTACAAATAGAAGATTTCATATTCTCCATTCTTTTCCTCAGCAAGCTCAGAAAAAAAAAAAAAATCAGTCTGAAGTTACAGTGGATTGCAGCATACGGTCCCTGAATTTACGCACATTTAATTAGAGGCCTAGAGGGAGAGAGAAACAACTCCAAGGGTGTGGAAGAAGTTGAGTGGCCCTGGGGAGGGTGTCCTGTGGGGCGGGCACCTTGGGTAGTGTTGATCTGCTCTAGTTTAGGGGCGCCCAGTCCCTGAGCTCTACAGGGAGCAATTAAAGCACATTCAAGGTTGATTCAGACTCTAGATTCCTCCTTACCTGCAGCCTTTTTAACCCCATCCCCATGAGAAATGCAACTCCGTGGCACCTTTCAGAGGTGCCGTGAACTAGATGCAGTTGTCACAGGTAAATCTCTTTCGTGTTGCTATTGCAACAAATTTAATGGCTTAGAACAACACTCGCTGGGCTAAAATCAAGGCATTGGTCGGTTGGGCTGTGTTCCTTTGGAGGTTCTAGGGGAAGAATCCATTTTCTTGCCTTTTCCAGCTTCCCGGGTGGGGCACACATTCCTTGGTTCAAGCACCCTTTCCATCTCCAAAGCCAGCAGTGGCTGCTCAAGTCTCACATCACATCATTCTGATTCTTCTGTCTCCCTCTTCTTTCTTTTTCTTTTTTTCCAGTTCCAGGGATTGAACCGAAGAGTGCTCTACCACTGAGCCACATCCCCGGCGCTTTTTTTGATACCATCTCACTGAGTTGATGAGGCTGACCTCGAACTTGTAATACTCCTGCCTCAGCCTCCCAAGTCTCTGGGATTGCACATCCATGCCACCAGGACCCACTCTCTTCTATTTTTTTTTTTTAAGGATCCTTGTGATGGCACTGGGGCTACCAGAATAATTCAGGATCATCTCTTTAAGTCTAACTGGTTAGTAACCTTAATTCTTTCTATAGCCTTAATTCCCTCTGCTCGTGTGATATATTCACAGGTTCCAGGGATTAAAACGTGGACATCTCTGGGGTGGCCATTATTCTGCCTACCACACAGGAAATTAAAAGTTGTAGGTTCTTAGCTCTGACCCTTCCTACTTCCTGGCAAGATAGGCTATTTCCCATGGAAGTACCAAGAGGATCAAGTCCCTGGGTGGCACATCCCTTGTGGCCAGCACAATGCTTGTCGCACACAATACACACAGACAGATGTACAAACTCACAGACTAAGTGAGTTTCTCTATGCACAACACGCAGACCCACACATAGATCCACGTTAAATACGATGAGATGAATGTTAGTCTTACTCCTTGATCTGACAGTGCTGAAATTTTGTAACTGATTTTCTTGTTTGACTCCTAAACTGGTTGTGTGGGTGCTTCCTAAAGAGGCGACTCCTGATGCTCTGGACCTCTGGTGGCAAAGTCACATGTCAGCAGCAGCCTCTAGTACTCTGAAGGACAGTCCTCCCTCACCTGGGTGGCCTGTCATGCGCACCAGTTACACTCCCTTTACGATCCTCCCACTCCAGCTTTATCACATGACGTACTTCGAACAGGCTCACAACACCACGCAGGTGCGTCCTGGCTGTGCCTCCACGCAGGTGCACAGCCTGTGCCTACCTGCACTGGGGGATGTCTGTCACCACCCCGTGGCACACATTCGCAATCTGGAAATTTAGGGAGTGAATGCCTACAGACCGCTGTGACTAATTGGGGTGGAGGTCGACTTTGACTAAATGCTTTTTTGTCTTCCAGTTGGAGGGTTCTGAGATGTGTTTCCTCAGGTCCCTCAAAAAGGATTGCAGGATTCAGACAGACCCACAGAGGTGAGCTGGAGACGCAGCCCAGCTCAGTGACACCTTGGGGTTGCCTTTCTCTCCTTCCCTGTTCTACCCCATCTGTCCTTTCTGCTCCCTGGGATCCCTCCCAAATCCACCTGAGCATTTGTTTCAAATTCTGCTTTGGGGATGGCCAGGCTAACACAGTTGGAATCAGAATTGACCCTAGGAAGCTGCCCCTCCAGCTGGGCTCAGTGGCACATACCTGTAATCCCAGCAGCTCGGGAGGCTGAGGCAGGAGAATCTCGAGTTCAAATCCAGCCTCAGCAACTTAGCAAGACCCTAAGCAACTCAGTGAGACCCTGTCTCTAAATAAAATACAAAATAAGGCTGGGGATGTGGATGGGTGGTTAAGTGCCCCTGGGTTCAATCCCTGGTACCAAAAAAACAAACAAACAAACAAAAAAAAAAAAAACACAAAACAGCCAGCTCTCTGAATGAAATATTTGAAGCTCTGACTTGTGCTGGTCAGAAGATAGTGATAGTGGGTGGGTATGATGCCTGTCCTGTGCATCAGCACTGGTGTGCAGATTGTCACCTTTGTGGATTGAGATGTGACACAGAGCCCCTGAGTGGTATGGGAGTGAGTTGTGAAGCTTGAGTTGCTCTTTGTCGTCTGTTTTGCAAGCCTCAAGAAACAAAATGAAAACTGTGATTCAATCAACTGCCAACTCAAGACGTGCTATGGAAGCAGAGTGCCCCTCCCACGGTGTCTGAGGAGCTGCTTGTCTCCTACCAACCCGGGGACCCTGTGCTGAGGATGAGGCCCAGGGTCGGATCATAAGAGCACCAGGCCCATGGAGGAGATCGAATGCCCTTCCTTGAAGAAATCTCTATAATGAAGCCAGGGCCCTAAGAGGGAACGGGGGTAGAACCCTGAGACCTGACATAGAGGCATGTGGGTGAGGATCTCCCAGAATCCCTGGAAGCCTCTGGATTGGCCCCTGACCCCTTATTGGAGGAGATGGGCGTCACCTGGCTGGGAGTCCCAGTAAAGACTGCACTTGAACATGATGTATTCGTCTTCAGGACCCCTCTCAACCTCCAGGTGGAGAAGCGGACCTATGACACTAAGCTAAGCCAACGAGCCGGAGATGCTAGACATGCTGGACCTGCCTTGTCAGAGAATCGAGGCGAGGGTCAGAAGGTCCAGGGAGGACTTGCTTTCGGATCCTGGGGGACCCATCATCTGCCCCGTTCTTCAGGAGGCCCAGAAGAGTTTTCACTCAGGTGACAATGACACCCTGGTGAGGGGGTTCCCGCACCTTAGAAAAGCCTTGTGCTGTCGGTCACCTCTGCAGCCAGAGTTGGTGGGAGGAGAAGCTGCCACAGAGCTGGGCTCCCTTGGGTCAGCGGGGACGGTGGAGTTCCAGAATGGGAGAGGCCTGGCAGAGGGTGAAGGGCACAATCACATGGCAGACAGCAAGTCCTGATCCACATCTGGGTCTAAGTCAGTTTAGACACGGAGACCCAGTGCTGGAGGATAGGCGGGACCTTCTGGAGAAGCCCTGCATCACCAGTGCGCATGTTCAATCAGTGTTTCAGTAAGGGGAAAGGGAATTCTTGGGTCTTTTGGGAACTGTTGAGTCCCAACATCTCTAACACTAGGGATGTGGGATGAGGATACCTGAAACATTGTCGTGTTTTTCTTTCGTTTTGGTTCTTTCTTTCTTTCTTTCTTTCTTTCTTTCTTTCTTTCTTTCTTTCTTTCTTTCTTTCTTTCTTTCTTTCTTTCTCTTCTTCTTCTTCTTCTTTTCTCTCTCTCTCTCTCTCTCTCTCTCTCTCTCTCTCTCTCTCTCTCTTTCCAAGAATTGAAAGCCTTAACCACCAAGCCCCATTCTCAGCCCTTTTTATATTTTATTTTATTACAGGGTCTTGCTAAGTTGCTTAGGACCTCACTATAAGTGGCTGAGACTAGCCTTGAACTTGCAATCCTCTGTCCCAGTTTACAAAGGTCGGTAGATAAGAGGTGCTCTGGCCCAAGTCTGCCCCACTGTGGGCCCTACGGTGTGTTACAGTCACTTCCTCCCTAGAGGGCTCCCCATCCTGGGGGCAACAGAAATGCTTAGGCACTGCAGAGCCATCCCATTATTCCCTGAACAGTGGAGTCAGAGGCGCTTGATAGGAAAAACTGAGTGGAAGCACCTCACTGTCCCACCCCAGCTAAGATGGCAGATCATAAATGGCACCGCATCCTACACACAACTGCAGAGAAAACCACCAGCATCAAACATGGTTGTGGGCCCTGAAGTCCCTGTTGGATTCAATTTATCTCATCCCTGAAAAGACAAGGTGGATTGTCGTGGGCGAAGTTGGACTACTATAGACCTCACCTCCACTGTCCCCGAGCCAGGCCTGCTATTATCAGAACAGAGTGCAACTTCTGTTGCTGGGGAGACGCATTCTTCTCAATTCCCATCTACAGGGAGGATCAAAAGCAGCTCACTTTTCAATGGAGAGGCAGAGAGGTGCTGCTCTCTGTTGAGTGTGAGGACGGCAACCTCTCCTGCTCTCAACCACTGGAGAATGCAGAGGAGTTCTGAGCTGCCTGATGTTCCACAGCCTCCTCTTGCTCCCACTGTGTCCATGTCACTATGCCAATCAGGCCTGCAGAGCAGGAATGGCAGGCACTCTAACCTAACTGCCTATATGACACTGGGCGCAGGAGCCAAATCGGATACTGCTGCCAGTAATCCAGAGGCCTGGGGCCTCCTTCAAAATGAAGGACAGGTTATTGCTCTTTGAACCTTCCCACAAAGAAAGAGACCAAGGGGCCAGTGGCCCTCTTTGGATTTTCAAGGCAACATACAGACTACACTTCAGGAAAGTTCTTAACCCATGGGTTAGTGAGTGGGAAAGGCTGCATATAAGCTGCTCTGCCCCCTGCACCATCTAACTACAGATACAGTGAAGCTATAGGTGTCCGTGGTACATAGGGGCTGGATATTTTGAATGTAATCTCTTGATCAATTAAAATAGAACTTTCTTTCTTTTGGGGGGGCATATCAGGGATTGAAGTCAGGGACACTCAACCACCGAGCCACACCCTTAGCCCTATTTTATTTAGGGGCAGGGTCTCACTGAGTTGATTAGCACTTCACTTTTGCTGAGGCTGGCTTTGAACTTGAGTGCCTCCTGTCTCAGCCTCTTCAGCCATTGGGATTACAGGTGTGCACCACAGCTCCGGCTTAAAATATAACTTTTGATGTTATCTCCCACTGTCCTTTTGAAATTTATCCAGTGAAGGTTATCTTTCCTTGGCCCAGATGAAAATTTCAGTAAGTCTCAGACTTTTCTGCTCGCTCTCAAGTGAGAGACAGTCCTGTGCCACTCTAAGTCCAGACTTGTTTATCAGAAGGTCTAATCTAAGGGAACAGAAACCTTCAACTTTATTTCACATTCAAAGCTCCCTTTCTTGGCAGGAGTCTGTTTCTGACTGTTTGGCATCCCAGGGGCACTCAACCACCGAGCCATACTCCCAGCCCTATTTTGTATTTTATTTAGAGACAGGGTCTCACTGAGTTGCTTAGCACCTCGCTGTTGCTGAGGCTGACTTTGAACTTTCGATCCTCCTGCCTCAGCCTCCCTAGCCGCTGGGATTACAGGCGTGCTCCACTGTGTCCAGTTCTGTTGTTTCTTTTCTATTTCTCCCCCTGCCCCTCTCTGGCTTCTCCCTTCCCCCATCCCGAGATGACTGCCTGGTTTCTGACCCCTCCCAGATACAGGACAGGGAGCTGTGGTGAGGGCTAGGAATAGCCTCCGGTCCTTTGACTGCAGGGTTCTGGGGTGGCCAGAGGTGCCCTCGTCTTGGCATGCATTTAAAACATGGGCACCCATAGCTTCTGTCTTTCATGGGCTCTTTTGAGGGCTCTTCTGAGGTTTGTGTTTCCAGGGACCTCTCTCCCACATGGCCTTCCATCTGGGCAGCCTCTGGAGATCCTCTCAGCTCTAGCTTCTCCCCAGCATCCTCTAGATGGCCCTGTTGGACTGAACCCAGGACAGCCCACAGCAGCCCACACCTGGCCTCAGGAAGCACTTGGCATCTCTTACCTAGAGACACTTGGAGTATAGGGACAGCCCAGTACAACCTCTTCTTCCAGAATCCCTGTGGAAGTCACCTCCACACGTGGCTGAGGGCCAGGAGGCGGCAGTGCCTCCCTCCTGCCTGGTGAAGGGCGAGGACTCGGGCTCTTTCCAAAGAAATTGCTGTGCAAAGCCTTCCCTAGCTCTCCGTGCTCAGAGAGCCCTTTTTAAGATGCTCAAGCTGGATGAGGACCCAGTTGTCTTGGAACTGGCTCTTTAAAAATTGGTATAATCTGCACACAGTGGTCTGGATTCACATCTATTGTGCCTGAAGTCTCAGTCAAAACTTTCATTTTAATATCCTGATTCATTGTTTTCTGAGTTAAAGGTCAGATAATGATTATAAAGCTTTATGGGCTCATATTATCTCATCATCAAAAAGAAATTCTGAGGTCTGGGGGTGTAGCTTAGAGGTAGAGCTCTCGCCTAGTACGTGTGAGGCCCCGAGTTCCACCCCCAGCACTGCAAAATATATAAATAAATAAATAAAAATTGTGCACGATGGCAGCAGATGGTGTGGCTCCCCCATGAACTCAAGGGCAGACGCCACCTTGTATCGAGTGCTTGGCATCTGCTGAAGTCTCATGGGGTGGGGAGTATAACTTGAAGTCCCATTTTATTAATGAGGAAATAGGCTTCGCTAAGAGGTTTGCCTGACAGCTGGCGCCACTGGATTCCATTCAACCAACATTCACTGAGCTCCTTCCAGGCTGGTCAGCAAATGTGGACCCAAAGAGACGCCCTGCCTTCAAGGGAGGCACAGTCTCGAGGGGAGCAGACAGATCCCCTGGGAAGTGCTAGCTCAGGGCAGATCTAGGGCGACAGCTGGAGACTGGCATCTGGGTCGGGTGACCTGTGCATCTTTCCTTCTGATGAAAAAACAAAACCCTACCTACGCTGGGGGTGCATCGTGGTTGGGGATCACCTTATTATTATTATTTTTTTTAACTTTCCATCTTTTTTGGTTGGTTCATTAGAGTTGTGCATAACGATGGGATCTGTTGTTACATATTCGTACATGCCCACAGGATAACAAGGTCATTTGGCCAATATCTCTCCCCAGCACTTTCCCCCCCTCAACAGAGAAAAGGGACCTCTGTTGATCTCCCCTGGATTTTCATGAGATCCCACCCCCTATCTTTCTTTTCCTTTTTTTCCTCTCCAGCTTCCACACATGGGAGAAAACATATGACCCTTGACCTTCTGAGTTTGGCTCATGTCACTTAACACGATGGTCTCTAGTTCCATACATTTTCCTGCAAATGACATAATTTCATATTTTTTTTTCTTTTTGGCCAAATAAAACTATTATGCATATATATCATATTTTATTTTCTCATCTTATCGTTTTTCTCCGCTGGGGGTTACTCCCCTCCCTCACCAAGGGCAGCTCTTCCGTCAGCATTTTAATATTTTGGCAGCAGCCTGGGCTCCCCCAGCCCAACAATGCTTGAGCCATTCCTTAGTTACTGCTTTAGGTGACCAGAGGCTGTCCCCTGGTGGTAGCCTTTTCTCATTGGCTGCCAATACAGTCACTCAATTCTAGTTCCTGAGAGAGGAAATCCTGATCTACCAGCCGCAGGCCTCATTAGATTTAAGTTCCCACATCTCCCCGGCCTCCCAATCCTTCCAGGCCTATTTACAATGGTATTTCCAGCCCTAAGTGGGAAGGGTATGATTCTTCTTCTTCTCTGCCTTTCACTACTTGAAATAAAGACTCAGTCCACCCTTCTATTAACCCAGATTTGCCCGGGAAGAGGTCCTCAGGGTTTGGGGATCTGAGCTTCTGAACACTCCAACTTGATGCAAGGTTTTCTTTAAAAAGGACATTCTCTTTGAAGGCACATAGAAAGCAGCAGAGGCTTCCTTCAAATTCAGTCCCTTGTAGTAGCTGACACCCTTGCATTTCTAAAGCAGCCTCCAGCCCAGGCTCCAGAGATTTCCCTACCCTCCTTAGAAAGGAAGGGGAATTGAGAGAAATGCAAGTCCAAAGTCATTGCTTCTGGGTCCTATGAGATAAGCACAAGGCGGCTGGGCTATAGCTCAGTTGGTAGAGTGCTTGCTTCACATGCACAAGGCCCTGGGTTCAATCCCCAGAACCATAAAAAAAAAGAGAGAGAGAGAGAGAGAGAGAGAGAGAGAGAGAAGCACCAGGGAGACTTTCAGCCTCTCAGTCTGGTCAGGTAGGCCAGACCCTTGTCTACACCAGGCAGGTGGAGGCACAGGCAGCAGCTGAGGAGGACACCACTGCTGATTGGGCTCCCCATCAAGGAGCAGGGGACCCAGGTGGGCCCCTGGAGTCCATGACCCTGCCCTGGCCACAGGCTGGAAATTAGGACTTCCAAAAAAGGGGTTCACTTTTATCATAGATAAATACTCAATGGGATTTACTAGATTACTTACCTAAAGATGAAAGCTATTTATGAATCTAACACGTAAGTGTGGATCTCATTGTGAGATCTCTGCTTGCTTGACACTTACATGGCCCTGAAGCCAGGCAGGGGCGGCTAAACTCTGCCAGGCTGTTCCTGTTATCGTTCTATTCTTTATTTCAAAATTTACATGAATTACGAAAGTGTTCAAAATGACCTATGATTAAGAAGATGGAAGGAAAAGCCACAGACTGCAAGAAAATATTTGCAAAAACAGTTATTTCTTCCTCCCTCCCTCCCTCCCTTCCTTCCTTTCTTCCTTCCTTTTTTCCTTCATTCTGGTAACCAGGTATTGAACCCAGGGGCACTTAACCACAGAGGCATGTCCCCAGACTTTTTAAATATTTATTTAGAGAAAGGGTCTTGCTGAGTTGCTTAGGGCCTTGCTAAACTGCTGAGGCTGGCTTTGAACTCGCAATCCTCCTGCCTCAGCCTTCCAAGCTGCCAGGATTGCAAGTGTACACCACCATGCCCAGTAAAAAACTACATTTTGATGAAAGACACATATCCAAAATACTCAACAATAAAGAAGCAAAGGACCCAATGTTAAAAATGGGCAAAAGATCTAAACCTACATCTCATCAAAGAAGTTAGACAGATGGCAAAGATGCTCTATAGCATATATCATGAGGGAATTGTAAATTACTACATACCTAATAGAGGGGCTGAAATCCCAAACACACAAGAGGATGGAAAAGAAATCAAGGAAAGTTTAAAAGGAGAAGGAAAAAGGGATAAGAAATTCAATCTGAAAGCCTCCTGCTGAAGTTCCTCGGAACTTCCCTCCCAGACCAGTTCTCCCTCCCAGGCCTATCCCTCCCAAATTTCTGGGAAATCTACAAATCTTCATTCACAATCTTTGAGCTACTGGAAATGCACCCACTGATGAAAATCGCCTTGTGCACTGTTAATATCAGCCCACTAATACATGTGGGGTTTGAATAGATCAAGTAAAAGCCTATAACAGAGGGAACTTCCCAGGAAACCTATAACAGGGTACTTTCCCCACATTATCCCGGGGAAAAGGTGTCAACCAAGAATCCTGAGAACAACCAAACTGCCATCACCCAGCTTGAGGGGCGGATGTCACCCTCACATACCTTCCCATGCACACCCCTCACTAAGTTTCCTTTGAAAGAAGAGCCCCAAACCCCTAAAGTGCCTCTCACTCTCACGGTCACCTGCTTTTCCCTTTCAACGTGTTAAGAGTAACTCTCTGGCCTCTCAGCATCTGACTGTGATGGTACTCTTTTCCATCAAATACACCAAGGACCCCATTATTCTGAGTGGTTGTCCCCTTCTCCACGACATCCTGAGACCCCCTCTGGTGACAACTCTGAATCCTGGCAAGGATGTGAAGCAACAGGAACGCTCCTTCATTGCTTGTGGGAGAGCAAAACGACACCGCGACCTTGGAAGACAGCTTGGCAGGGTCAAACGCACTAGGACCGTACAGTCGAGCAATTGTGCTCCTTCATATTTACCCAAGTGGGGTGAACACCTATGTCCACACAGAGGTTCACAACAGATCTGTTCATAATTGTCCCGAATGGGAAGAAACCAGGATGTTCTTTGCAGGTGAATGGATAAACAAACTGGTGCATTCTTACAATGGAATATTATTTAGCAATTAAAAAAAAACTCCAAGGGGCCAGAGATACAGCTTGGAGATAGGGCACTGAAGGAAAAAAAAAAGAAAGGAAGGAAGGAAGGAAGGAAGGAAGGAAGGAAGGAGCTAGATATGCAGATATAAAGGGAATGAGTGCATATTGCTGAGTGAAAGAAGCAGGTGTGGAAAAGACCACACACTACATCATTCCAACTACGTGACACTGTGGAAAAGGCAAAAGTATATAGTGTAGAACTATAAGGGGTTGTGGGCTGGGGCTGTGGCTCAGGGGTAGCGCACTCGCCTGGCATGTGTGAGGCCCTGAGTTCGATTCTCAGCACCACGTAGAAATAAACAAAATAAAGGTCCATCAACAACTAAAAAAAAAAAGAGAGAGAGAGAGATAAGTGGTTGTGAGGGACTCAGACAGGTGGGGCAGAAGGAAGTGGGGTACAGAATGTTGTTGGGGTGGTGAGGCTGTTGTGCATGAGGCTGTCACGGTGGAGACACTATTGCATCGGTCCAATCCTTAGAGCGTGTGACCATACAGTAAACCATAATTTAAACTATGAGTTTCGTTAATAATAATAATAATAATGTATCATCTTGGCTCACCGATTGTGATCAATTTCCACACTACCACAAGGTATTCGTAATAAGGGAAACTGTCAGGGAGGAGGCGGAGAGGGCGGGTCAAGAGTATGGAAACTCCATACTTTCTGCTCAATTTCTCTGTAAACCTAAAACTCCCTAAAATAGTCATAGATTAATATTAAAATATTAATTTTAAGAGGCTTATGATTCCCCCACCCCTTTTTGTGGTACTGGGGAGAGATCCAGGGTCTTCCTCATGCTAGGCAAAGTGCCTTTCCACTGAACCTCCAACACCGCCCCCGCATCCCTCTCTCACTTCTCAGGGGTTGGAGTCACATGCCTGTGGCTCTCCCAGGCTGGGATCGTACTATGGCTGATCACACATGGGTCATTGGGTGGCCCTCCTCCATGGCTGCATTCCGCATTGCCTTGATGGGGGCTCTCTGCAGTGGCCCAGCGCTGTGGCGGGTCTCTGCCTGCTGGGGGCGCCATGCCTCAGCATCCCCTGGGCCTTGCGCATCTACAGGGTTAGCCACCAGCTGAACGCCATCAACCCTCCCCACTTGGGCCCTCTGGAGAAGTGGCCTGAGCCACACTTGGGCCCACCTTAGCCACAACTGGGGCTGCCAAAGGGCACCATGCCAGAATGTGAGAAGCAGACCTGGGTGCCCTGGGCAGTGAGCACCAAGGTCCCAGGGTTCTCCTCTCTTGAAATCTGTCTGCCCTCAAGGTCCTGACTCACTGGGCCTAGTGGATGCTGCAGCCTCAAGGATCTCCAAAATGCCTTGGGGGTCATCGCCCATGGTCTGGATGAAAACCACCCGGCTTCCTTCCAGCCACACTAATCTTGGTATTAGAGGGTAGCTTGGCCCCACCCTGGCTTCCTCTCCTAAACATGCTTTTTAATCCTGTACCTGGCAGGGCTGAGGCTTTTCCCAGGCTTTACTTCCTGCTTCCCTGTCGATTACAAATTCTATCTTTACATCGTTCCCCTCTTTCTGCATTGTGCCATAAGCAGTTAAGAGAAGCCACGCAGCACCCAGGATGCTTTGCTTAGATATTTCTTCCACTAAATATCTTAGTCCATCACTCAAATTCTGCTTTCCACAAAGCAGGAGGTGGACACAATTCAGCCAAGTTTTGTTTTGCCACTTCATACCAAGAATAACCCGCCCTCCAGTTTCCAAGAAGATAGTCCTCATTTCCACCCAAGAGCTCATCAGAATGGCCTTTGCTGTCCCTATGTAACAGTGGCTGCTCTTGGGCGAGTTGTCCTTGGTGGAGTTACTTCCCTCCTTTTCTTTGCCTGGGTTTCTAAATGATAAAGAAAAGTGGCACCTCAATGATTATGATATTAGCTGCTAAATAATCGTACTTTATGTTTAAGGAGTCCAGAAGTTCTGGTGACCTTCGGGTTATATCAGTATATTTAAAATGACCTTGATTTACAGAAAAATATCATGTTTATCTAAAGAATCACAGGAACTAGCCCCAGGAGGTCAAGGTGGATTCCCACATGTGGCCAAAGAAAAAAAAAGTCTCACTCCTGGAATGACAACACCCCCCCCAAACACACTTATTCTTCCTGTCCGTTGTCCCACTGAACCTCTTTTCCCTCCCTGTGAATCCCTTTTGTGTACCTCAGTTCCCCAAAGATGTTCTCTTTTCTGTGGGAGCATGATGGACCTGCTTCTTCTCAGGGTGCTGACTCTTGAATAAATCTGCTTTCCTCCCCAGCAACTCATCTCCTAACTGTTGGCTTTCGAGCTGTTAGCAGGTAGAGTTGGGTCCCACAACATATTTCTCCCAGCATTCTGTTTGAGACCACTTAGATGATCCCTAAGACTGAGGCTCTCTGCAGCTTCTCTCTTCTTTTGAATGCTACCAGAATCACCCTCATGCTCTGGTTCGTGCCAATACAGACTGTTGTAGCCAGCCTTTCCATGGCCGTGACTAAAAGACCTGCCAGGAACAGTTCAAAGGAGGACAATTTTATTTGGGGGCTCATGGTTCCAGAGGTCTCAGTGCATAGACAGCCAGCTCCAAACCCTGGGGCTCCAGGTGAGGCAGAACATCATGGCGGAAGAGTGTGGTGAAGGGAAGTGGCTTACTTCAGGAAGCAGGGGCAGGGGGGGTGGGGGAGAGAGAGAGAGAGAGAGAGAGAGAGAGAGAGAGAGAGAGAGAGAGAGAGAGAGAGACTCCACTCACAGATACAAAATATAAACCCCAAAGGCACACCCCTAACGATGCACCTCTTCCAGCCACACCCTACCTGCCTTCAGGTACCACTCAGTCAATCCCACATCACATCCAAACCATAACACGGGCTTTTTCCAGTAGGCATTTCAAAACTTTTATTCCAGCCTCTACCTGTTACCCTGTTCCAAAGCTACTTCCACATTTTTAGGGAATTTTTTTTTTTTTAAATAACAATTCCCCACTTCTCTGGTAGCAATTTTTGTCTTAGTGTATTTGTGTTGCTCCTACCAAATGCCACAGGATGGGTAATTTATAAAAAACATGAATTTATTTCTCTCAGTTCTGGAGACTGGGAGTCCACAACAAACTGTGGGCAGGTTTGGTCTCTGGTGAAGGTCTGGCTGCTTCTTCCAATATGACGCCTTGTTGCTGCATCCACTAGCGGGGAGGAACACTGCGTCCTTACATGGTGGAAGAGACAGAAGGGAACAAAAGGGGTAAACTACCCCTATCAAACCTTTTTTAGTGGCACCTAATCCCATTTTGGGGGCAAAGCCCTCATGACAATCACCTCCTAAAGGTCACCTCTCTTTCTACTGTTGCACTCAAGATTCAGTTGCAACATGAATTTAGAAGGGCACATGAATATTCATCCATAGTAGTAGACATTCCATTTCATTTCATCTCTCCACTCATTAAAAGGTAACTCCTTTATACGTGGTGTGCATGCTTCCTTAATTTCCCCTAATTTTCTACAAACGTTTCTGGATGTACGTATGTAGATAGCATCCCATGTTTAAAGGAAATAAAGATGAAATCAAGTTTTACACATTAGTCTGAGATTCAATATTCGACGTCCATCATGGACCTCCTTCTATGCTGTACACGTAAATCTAATGCTTTCTTGAAAAGCATGACTGCTCTCATTTCTGGCTACTAACAGTTGTCCTCAGGCAGGATTTGATTGCTAAGAAATAGTCACAGGATCCAAATGGGCAATCCTTTATAAACCTGTCTACTGAAGGTAAAGCATCTGTTTAATGCAGCTGCTGCATTAATCTTAGACAGCAAGGGGTCTGTAGAGGTCACGTACAGGCTTCAGTGGCTCCCCCTCTGGAAGGACCACATCTGACACACTTTTTCTCTGGGATCACAGATATGTCATGGAACACCCTGAACTAAGAATCTCAAATGAAGCTCCCACCAGGCTTCTTCCTGCAGACACATTGCTTGCTGTGTTGCTAGACCCACCAGTAAAGATCTCCTCCCAAACCAGATACAAATCATCCATCTCACTGTTATCAATAGACAATGCTGAGCAAAGTGAAAATAAAAACAAACACCACTGACAAGTGCCTACAAACCACTCCGAAACCCCTCAGACCCATGGTTACAAATCAACAGTATTAATCAGTTCATTTAATGTCCTGACCAGGGGTCAGTTCTGCAGGGCGAACTCTCATTTCAGTAAGCCATTTCATGCTTTGTTTCAGGCCTGCTGTAACTAACCCTCACCATGGGATGTATGAGCCATCCTTTATTCAACTAGTCCCAGACCAATGGAGATATTACTCAGGGTTCTCCAGAGAAACAGAACAAGCAAGAACTGTGTGTGTATCCATCTATAAATATACACATATGTCCACCTGTGAGAAGTTCCACAATCTGCCATCTGAAAGCAGATGACCCAGGGAAGATGGTGGGGTAATCAGCCCCAACTCCAAAGCCTGAGAACCAGAACCTGTGGTGTGAACCCCAGTCTAAGAGAAGAAGATGAGATGTCCCAGCTCCATTAGTGAGCAGAGGAGAAAAGAGGTTAATACCCCCTTCCTCCACCAGTAGCTTTCAGGCCCTCAACAGACTGGATGATGCCCACCCACCTTTGGAGGAACCACCTGCCTTACTAAGTCCACTAACTCATACACTGATCTTGCTTTCTCTGCTCATGCTTGTATGGCTGCAGGTGCAGAACTGAGGCCAGCAAGTTCATGGACCTGTACGTACAGCAGAAATGCTCCATGAGAAACCACATCATTGGTGCCAAGGACCACGTGTCCATCCAGATAGACATGGCCAAGGCTGACAAGGTCACAAGCATGTTCAATGGATGCTCTCTGCTCGAGGGTCACTCCCAAGATGACTCCATTCTCTGAATATTGTCTCAAATAGGGGATTATGAATATGGAATATTTGTCATAAATAGTGAAAAAACAAAACAATAAATGCTCACATCTTCTGGAAACCCTCTCACAGAGGAATCTGGAAATAATGCATGATATTTGGGTGCCCATAGCTCAGTCAGATTGGACACATAAAATTAACTCTTACAAGGGGCATTTAGGTTGTTCTCCTGACACACACTATGATTATAAATCTGACCACAGAGAACTTCTTTATACATTGATGCTTCGTGTATTCACACCTTTGTTTCTGTAGCATGCATTCCTCAAATGAGGATGTTGCCAAATCACTTTGCCCTTCTTTCGTTTCCTTCTTTCCCTTGTGTTTTAGGAGGACAGAAATCCACTATACAGGAGTGCTGGGTTCTGAAGCACTCATTTCCTCAGGGTTTTCTGAGCTCACTGCAGATCTCCCAGGGTACCTTTCTCGTTAGCCTCCTGTACCTACTGTGGTACCCTGTTGGTCTCTGGCTTTCTGTGTCTGATCCTCTTAGTAAATGTGATTCCTTCTCTCTGTGGTCAGGGCTCTTGACCTCTCTGTATAATCTGGAAGGGATCCGTTCCATAAAGCAAGTCTGTTATTTTGGAAGAAAACCATTTCCTAATAGAACACACATCTAAAGACAAAAACTAAGAAGTCTCCTTCGTTTGTGTTAGATAGCTGCACTGACAGATGGACTCTGCCTCACAAGGGCTTCACGTAAGAGTTCAGTTCTCCTCCAAGGAATTCCACAGGGTAGCAGTGTACGAAGCTCTCCTCTCGGCCATCACTCAAGGACACAGGCTTCTTCCAGATTGTGACTCTGCCTCCCTCTAGGATCTCGGAGTCATTTCCATTTTGCTGGCAGATGGAGAGAGAGAGAGAGAGAAGAGAGAGAGAGAGAGAGAGAGAGAGAGAGAGAGAGAGAGAGAGAGAAGGAGGAGCTGAACAGGGGTTTTAACGGCCAGACCTGAATGTGGCACATAACATCTTGTGCTGGTTTTAGAATACAGCCACAAATGTTTTGCTATTTCTTCCTTTAAGAGGTGGAGCTTAATTCTCTTCCCCCTGAATATGGGCTGGATCCTAGTGACTCACTTCCAATACAGCGAGAGTCAGCTGAAGTGATAGCAAATCACTTTCAAAATTCAGTTATGGAGGCTGCAGCCCTTGTCCTAGGTGCAGTCACTCTGTCAGGGAGAGTGTCACTTGAGCAGAATCCACATCTCAAGCAGTCCAATGGAGAAGCTGGTGGGGGGAGGAGTTGAAGCCCCTCCCCCAATAGTCATGTGAGTGATCTTGCATGGGACCCTCATCCCCCACCAGCCTCCATCAGGTCTTCAAAGGCCACAGCCCTGGCCAAGATGTTGACTACGGCTTCATGAGAGACCTTGAGCCAGAGCCACTCCTGAATTCCTGGCTCTCGGCACTGGGAGAGATTGTTTCTTGTTTTAAACTGCTAGGTTGGGGGTAGTTTGTTACACATCAATAGATGACTCCTGCACATTTCCACTTGCATTTCATTGTCCAGAACTCAACCACATCCTCACACCTAACTGCAAGAAAAGTGGGAAAGGTGTGTGCCTGGGGGAAGGGAAACGGATTAGATGAATACTTGACTATTGTTGGCTACACATGGAACTTCTGAGATTCTCCTTCCACTTGAAAGAAACCATGGTTCAGTCCATCGACTTCTGACAAGTAAGAGGCAAAGGTCTCATTTTTTGATTCCTTGATGCCTATTTTCTGAGCTCTACGGCAGCCTTGGGTATCTAGAAGGGAGTAAGGAATGCTGATCCCATTGCTGATATATTATTTTGTATATTTAAATCATAATATCACTCATTGTCTTGTTGATGGTGTTTCTTAAAGCTTTTTTTGCCTAACAGTTAAAAAACAATATTATAGATGACTTCAAGATTTCAGAAGCAAATATGTATTCACATGCAGTAAAAAAAAAGGCCAGAGAGAAATAAACCAAAATATCAAACAAGGCTATTCCTGTGTGATGATGTTGGCTTTGTGTGCATGTTTATTTGTATTTTCCATTTTTTTCTAAGATGAAGATATGTGTGTTATTTTGTAACTAGAAGAGATAATTATAAAAATAAAGTTCAAATGGGAAAACAGAACCCTAATTCCTCTGGATGGGGGGGAGTAGCCCCAAGTGGGGAGTAGGGAGGGGCCGGCTGAGAAGCACAGGGTCTTTTCAGGGTGAGGCTGGACAGCCCTGGAGCTCTGGGGAGCGGGAGTCTGAGGGCTCCCCCACCCCCAGGGAGAACTGAGCTGACCCACTTCCCAAGGTGACCCACTGTGGGGAGAATCCCTGAGGTGCTTGATGTGGTCACCGTGCTCTCTCGGCCTCGACTTTTCCCACAGCCACCTACCTGAGGATAAGTCTTCCTTTCATTTTTTAGAATTGCGTACAGTGGGAGCACCCTCTGGCCGTGCACCCCTCCATGCCCTCGCTTCTGTTCCCCTTTCTCCCATCAGGTTCTGGGCTGGGTGTCAGAGCAGGAGGACAGAGTTAAGGTTTCAACCTTGAGGTCCCCACCACTGCCCACAGTGGGGGGCAAGGTCCGGAGCCTACAGCATTTAGCACCACAAGGACACGGGAGGAGAAGTTAAAAGTGGGAATGGAAGATAGGCGGCCCCACCCTCAGGGGCTCACAGCTGGGGGGGGTCGGTGAGACAGACCTGGAATACAGGCTTACAGTAGAATTCAAAGTGCTGGAGAGTAGGATTCCTCAGAGGGTCCTTTATTCCAGTGAAGAAACTGGAGCTGGGGGAAACCTGGTATTCCCCCCTAGGCGACACACAGCTGGGGGGGCGGGGATAGAATGGGGATCCAAGTGACCTATCTCACTCCAAACCCCTGTCCTCAGGGCCTCGTGAACCTGACGCACTTTGCTCTGGTGAGCTGCTTTCTCCATTAAAAATAAATTCATATCTTTAGAACTGCACTGAGATAAAGATAATCAGGCTGCCTTGTAATCATTTTTTTTTCCTTTTGATTTAAAAAAGAAATTAAAAGCTTTTCATTGGCTCCTGAAAATATATATCATGGGCCCCAAGCAGTGTGCTTACTACCAGGCTTACCAGAGGCGTCCACCCTGCATCTGGCCTTCCAAGGAGCTTTCAGACCAGTGGGAGAGCTGGGGAAAAAAAAAACAATTAATTTAAATAACAATAGTCTAGTTGGGATGTGTGGGGTGCTTGGGAACCTCACTGAATTCTCAGTGTAACCTAAGAATTAGTAGGTCCAGAGTGTGCATTGCTTGCTCACAGTGCTAAAACTGTCAGGGACTGGGGCAGGATTCAGACCTCCTCTACCAGCCCCCTAGGCCTGGTTCTTCTTATTCCAAGGCACCTTCTACCCACCACAGCCCAGGAGGCGGCTTGGAAGACAGCTGGGGTGGAGGCTGAGCAAGCTGCCCGGCTCCAAGCGGCTCAGACACAGCAGGGAGGTTGCAAGGCGCCCTCAGCCTGGCAGAGACTTCATCTGCTCAGCACCTGGGTGTCCTCAGCTGCTTAGGAGGCCTCTTTTCTTTCTTCTTTCTGTCTCCCCTCTCCCCTGCAGCAGCCAACTCATCCCAACCTGGCTGGGCTTGATATTAAGACACACCATCTAAGCTGCGGACAAGATCATGACCCATCTAAGAGACTGTGATGGCCTCCTCCTGGAATTATGTCACAGGCATGGCTGGGGTGGATTGTGGAGGAGGGCTGCATGCCAGGCTGCCCCTGGAAGCCAATAAAGTTCACCCAAATAAATGAGATCAATGCGGATGACATGTAGATGTCTTAAATGCCCTTTGTCAATTTAAAACCTTTGTGCAATTGTAAAGCAGCTAATGTCATTCACCATGGTATGGCGGAATCCTTACCTAGAGCCTCGAAGTGGCTCCTGGTAGCCTTCCCTGCTGTGGCCCTCAGGGTCATCCTCCCACCACTGCCTTGCTCTGCCTCCTCTGATCCTGCCCCAGCCACACTGAGCACCTGACACCTTCTCAAAACTAGAATGCCTGGGGGGTATGTGACCTGCCCAAGGACAGATAATTAGGATAAGATGAAACTGAGATTCAGAACCAGGCTCATCTTGTTCCAAAGCACGGAGGTGTCCCAACTACTCGTGTGAATAAGGAAGTGTGGCTTATAAATCCAGGTGGTAGGGTATCCCCCATCGTCCGGCGAACACCTGTGTCTCATTTCAGACTCAATTCAGACATCACTGCGCTTTCAGTGGGTTCTTAGGCTTGCAGTTCACTTGGCAATGAGCAAGAGGCGGCCCAATAAGGATGCTGACATTTTTCTTTGGGAACAGGCAGTCCCACCCAAAGACAAAGGCAAAGGCCTGCCCAGTGCTGCTGCCTCCTCCCCAGCATGGTGGTGCCTCTGTCTGGGGTTGAAGGACCATGTACCAGTGTGGAACCAGGAAGTGGTAACTCCCGAAGCCTTGCCACTCATTCACACCTTCAGTCTGACTCATTTTGATGAAATTCAACGAATTCTGAGCACCTGCCTACATGGTGGAGTATTTTTGAGCTAGAAAGCTCCCCTCCTGCAAGGTTGCAGGAAACTGAGACCCACACCCTGAGTAGACTCAGCTCAGTGACCAATGGCGGGAGAGGACACTGCTCCTGACTGCCCACCCCTCAGTGTGCCAGCCTCTCACCCCTGTTCTGGGGGCACTGGGGACTGGTCCTCAAGGGGCCCATAGATGAGCAAGTGAGGGACACTTGGGGAAAAAAAATTATATACATTTAGGTAGTGATACATATTTTTGTTATTGGATTTTTGAAAGTGGAGCCCAAGTTTTCTATAGCAATTAATGTCAGTTTCATGAAAAAAAAATGTGTAACGTCATCTCTATCCAAATCTATAATGTATTTCTATGTCCACCCGGAAGAATATTCATAAAAACATTAGTGTAATTCTCTCTGGGTGGTAAGATTATAATGGTTTGATTCACTTATTTCTGTACTTGCCAAATTTTCTAGTTACCTTGCATTGGTTATAGTATGTGAAGATCAATTCCAGAGCCCAGTCTTTTTTAGTGGCTGGGACCCCAAGTCTGGGAGATGCTCCTTGAGTGACACAGGAAGCCCCTTCTTGCTTTTCCTGTCCACCTCCAGCCCCTGATGATGATTTCCCCAAGAGCAGACCCTGACCTCTGCCTTCTCTGACCAATGTCTTTGCTGCCCTCTGGTGGTTACTTTGAGCCTCAGCAAGTTCAACGTTCAGTCCTCTTCCTTGGGCAGTTTTCTGTACTTTAGGTCTGCCCCTTGGAAACCCTGTTTCTTAGAATTGTTTTTTGCTTTGTTCTTTCTTTCTGAGATTGACAACCTTTTGAAACCCAACAAGGGTGTTCCAGTATGAGCCCTTTTAAAACTCTTGTGGAAATGACATAAACAATCCACTTCCCTCAGGCCTGTTTTACCCAAAAGGCTGGAGTTTCATCCTGGGTGGGGATCTGGGGTGGGTTCACCTGCTGAGTCACAGTTGATTTAGGAGCAGTATTTGTTTTTTTTTTTTTTTTCAGTGTCATTATTACCAAAGCCATCAGAACACCTGCTGGAATGCAAAGGATGGTGTTTCTCACAGAGTTAGAAGAGGCAGGCTGCTCTACTCCCACAGAATCACTGAGCAATGGCTGGCGCTTAGAACCCCCAACCTTGAGCACTTTAAAACTGTGTGGCTTTGAGCCAATGACTCCACCTTTCTGTTCCTTCATCTGCAGCATAGGAGTTATAGCCAGGCCTACCATGGTCAAACTTCGGGCATGTGACTTAATGTCACTGGGCTTCAGCTTCTTCATCTATAAAATGGTGGGAGGTGGGGAATGCTCATTCATAGGGCCACCAGAGTGAAATCAATGTACACATGCGGATGCTCAGAACAGGGACTGGAGCATAACTAGTTCCCGGTAATTGTTTGTTTTCATTGTTAGCAGTTACCAAAGCATATGATTAGTCAAATCTCATTCTGAGAATGCATAAAGTTAGTAGTTAAGAGACTCATTGTTTGATAAGCCCTCTATGTATTAGAAACCATTCTAGGTGCTATTTATTTAATACTCACTGTAACCCTTAAAGAGGGGTATTCTTATCTTCATTTTGGAAATGAGGAAACTAAGATCCAGAAAGAGTAACTAACTTGCCCCAAATCACACAACAAGGAAACAGGGGGCCAGAGTTTGAATCCACTGATTTAAAGCCTCCACTCATTCCCATCCATTTTGCTGACTGATGCCTCGGGAAAAGTTAGGTTGTTTATTTTTGTTTTGGGGGAGGGGGATCCTGGGAATTGAACTCCACCACTGAATCACCTCCCCAGCCCTATTTTGTATTTTATTTAGAGACAGGGTCTCACTGAATTGCTTAGCGCCTCACTGTTGCTGAGGCTGGCTTTGAACTCGCCATCCTCCTGTCTCAGCCTCCCCAGCCGCCGGGATGACAGGAGTATGCCACTGTGCCTGGCGGTTGGTTTTTTTACTAATATATTATTAATAAATTTTCTGGAACACTCTATCCCCTACTCCTGTTTGGTTATAAGTTAGGCAATGCCAAGTTCTATAACAGATAAATGCCAGTTCTCACACACATGCTCATTGGGTGGGCACATCTTCCATGGGGTGACTCCGGGATCCAGGCTCCACCCTCTGTGGCTCTGCTTCCCTCCAGAGCTTTGGAATCCTATACTTCTGGCTGGTGAGTGGGCTAAGAACATGGTCCAGGCCTGGAGGGGCACTTCTCAGCTGCCCGCCTTCCGTTGCATCGTCACATTTCTCTGCAAGGGAGCCTGGGAGATGCAGTCTTACCCTGTGCCCGGAAGGCAGCAGCCACGCCCTGAGAGCTAGAGCTAGTCTCTGCCCCACCTGGTCCCTGTCTCCTACAGCCTGATGTCTTGGTTGAAATGTTAGTTCCCCTGGGAGGAACACCTGGCTCCTCAGATCTGGGTGGAACCCCCTCTACTGTACTTCCTCTTGCTGAATTGTCTCCTCCTCCGTCTCCCCCTTAGACCGTGGGCTCCAGGGCATGGGCTAGGCTCTGAGTGACGCGGGCGTACAGGGAGCCTCGCACGAGCAGGTGCTCGATAATTGCTGAGTGGATAATGTCTGGCAAGAACGGTGAAGGGGGCCAGAGGAAGTGGTTGACAGTGGTCTCCTGGCTCCTCCCCCCCACCCCCACTGTCAATGAGTTTCAGAATCAGGGGACAGCTTGTCCCGACCCAGGGGTGGAAAGCCCTCTGAGGTTTGAGTTTGGGGCTCCTGCTCTTTGAGAGTGGAACTGAGACCCCGTGTGTGGTCACAGGTTGTTTGTGCTTTGACACCTGGCCCCCAAGGAGGATCCACACAGTTGAACTCTCCTTGGGTCTCTTCCGGCACATGTACCCAGCGAAGCCTGGCTTTGAACTGAGGGAACAAATCACCACCACGATGATAAGAAGATAAATCGCACTTATTTGTTTATGATTTATACGTTGTTTACTTCCCCAAGTCTTTGCAGTCGCTTGCAAAGGAAACATGGAACGAGGAAGGAAGGAACAATCTAGAAAAACCAGTGCAGTGAGAGTAGATCATTGGAAATCTGGGAATAACAAGATCAGGGTGTCACTGATGTTTTTCCTAAAAACTGTCTTTATTTGGGGACTTTTTCTTTTTTTGTGTGTGTGTGTGTGTTTAAAATATTTCTTTTTTCCTTCTTTCCCCCTAGTGACTGGGATCTTTGAGTCTTGGCCTGTAACTAGATTAGGATTGGGGAGGGGACTGTGATGAGCTCCTGGCCTCAATCCCTTGAGCTCGCCTGGTTGCTCCCAGCAGCTGCCGTGAAGATGAAGGTAGCGTCCAGGAACAAAGTGACTGTCTCTACACACTGTAACGGTAAACCCTGTTTCACAAGCAAGAGGATGGTCTAGTGAGGCGATGAGACCCCAGACTGGTGCCGTTTGCTGGTGACCTTGGCAAGTGTCTTCATGGTTCTCCACTGAAGAGCCTCCTCTGTCTCTTCTGTGAAATGGGATCATTAAACACAATGTCCTGGGGGGGGTGGGATATGAGAGTCTAGTGACACAAAATGCTCTCAGAGGGGCAACAGATTATGTCAGAGCACTTTAACACAAAGGCGTGTGTCAGGCTACCATTGTCATTGCCAGCTGGGGAGGGGACACTGTGTCCGGAGAAGGATGGGAGGAGGGGATGGTTCCTGCAGGGTAACTTGGTTTGGGGCTCTTTAAGGTGAGATGGGACTGAGGGAAGCTGAGTTTGCAGGAGGATCACAGTTTTCCCCAAAAGCTCATGTGTGAGACAATGCAAGAAAGTTTAGAAGAAAAACGATCGGCTTATAGCCTTAACCTCATCAGTGAATTAATCCCCTGATAGGACTAGATGCATGGACTGAGAAACCGTGTTATGTGTACACCATGGAACTTTACTCAGCCACAAAGAAGAATGAAATTATGGCCTTCGCTGATAAATGGATGGGAATGGAGAGCACCGTGCTAAGTGAAATACGCCACTCAAAAAGTCAAGGGTTGAATGTTTTCTCTCGTGTGTGCCGACCTCTCCTCCCATCAGGGCAGGTAGATTATGGAACCCTGGGGGTCGCCTGTGGGAGGGGGTTTTGGACTCTTCTCTCTGGGCCCAGGCCAGGTTGCTGGGGGCGTGGGCTGAATAAACCCAGGTCTGTTCCACTTACTGTGTCAGGGAATCCAAGAAAGAAGAGGAGAGCCTGTGGGTCCAGGAGCACTAGACCCCAGTGAGATCTGCATTCTAGAAGGTTCTGTAGAAGAAGACAAAAAAAGAGAGAAGACAAAAACCAGAATGCCCTAGGTTCCAAAGGAGCAAAGTTGCAGTGAGTTTTGAAAACAACCGAAGCCAAGCTGAGCTGGAGAAGGGGTTTCCCCCAAACTCTCCCTCCACACACTCAGCCATGGGCAAAGATACCGAGAAAGGGCTGGGAGGTGGGCTGGGGGCACAGGTTGGGGGCACACTTTCTTCTTGGGCATTTATCAGCAGGTGACAACCCCCACTGCACCAGCCTGTCACCCAAGCCTGCGCAGGCCTATTTGAAACCAATTTCTCTGTAGCACTGTGCATCCATCAGCCCCAAATACCAGAAATGTTCACCCAGGGGGAGAGAAGCTCCAGTAATCTTAGAACTGCTTCCGATAAACTCTTTTCATTTTCCTGGGCTTCCTTCCATCCCAATCTTCCTAGTTTAATCATAACTTAACTAAGGGTTTTAATTTTTTCTTTCGCTCTTAACATGGTGTGATGCTGTTGGCTTGCCTGGTTTTTAAAACTCATTGCTCCTTTGGAACCTGGGGGATTTTTTTTGTTTTGTTTTGCTTTCTTCTTCTCCTCCTCCTCCTCCTCTTCTTCCTTCTCCTTCTTGCTTTTATGAATCAGCACAGACTTGACCTGAGTGGGCCAGAGAAGTTTCTGGAATACAGATCTCACTGGGGTCTAGTGCTCCAAGACCTGCACACTCCTCCTCCTTCTTAGGACTCCTCATCTCTAAAGAGGAATCCTCTGCCTGAAATTATGAATGTACAGCTGTTGGCACGGGGACTGGCAGATAATAGAGTCTCATTAAATGGTAGCTGAGATTGTTATTTCAAGAAGCATCTATCTGGTTTTCATAAATTCTGCACTTTTAGAATTTTTCTAACACACACACACACACACACACGTGTTACTGTATTAAAGAAAATTGGGACATTTATTTTAAGATTTTTTTTTTTTTTTTTTGCAACATGAGGATAGAACCCAGAGCCTCACAGATACTAGGCAAGTGCTCTACCATTGAGCCACAACCCCCAACTGGAACTACTTATTTTAAAAGAAGTCTGGTTAAGTGAGATGTCTTCTATGATTATCTTTTCATCGCCCCATTCTTCTGTAACTAGGGCCCTCACTCCCTGTCCAACGCTCATTTTGACCACAGAGGATTTTACTTGGGGATGGGGGAGGAGAATGGTGGTCTCATTAGAGCTGAGTTTCTTTTGTGGCCCGAGCAAATGGTAGCAGGCAAGGCTGTCCTCTCTCTTTAAAGAAGGGGAGATTCCATTGGCCCAACACCTCATCCTTGTTGCTCCCTGGGAATAACCACCAGAGGGTCCCTGGGGAATTCAGTTCAGCTGCCCACTCTGTTTCCTGGGAGAGGGGTGTTTAGACCTGGGCACAGGCAGATAAAAGTGTGAGGCCCTCTTCTATCACATGGTTATGCTGGGGAATTATTAACGGGTGCATCTCTGCACGGTGAGAGGCTGAGCTGGGACATGGGTGGCTGGGAGCTCTTGCGGTGGTAACGTGTGGCTTTGGCGAGCCTCAGTTCTCTGACCAGTGAAAGGAAATGTGCAAAAAAGATCAGTCATGGAGTCAAAAGTTATTCTTGGCTTTGGGGAGGGACCTTGGTGAGGTCGCTGGACATTTGTCCCAAGACTTGTCATGCAATGGGATCCTCCCAGTCTCACCAAGTTAGGACCCTGAGACGGCAGAAGCAGTTTGGTTTGGGGATTCATCAACCCAATTCTGAGCAGTCACTGGGTGCCCAACACTGTGGTGGCACTACTGTGAAGGTCTGTGGTGACTGTGACCCAGCCCTACCCCTAGGCACACACAGACTTACAGGATGCCACCTGCAGTCATATCAGCGATGGCTTGTCATGCCCCAAGTGCACTCGAGGTGTGAACTCACGGAATCCTGCCAACAGCTCCGTGCTGGGTTTACTGGTAGCATCCTCCTTTTTGGGGTGAGAAAACCAAGATACGGAACTATGAAATGCTTTGTCAAAAGTCACATAGTAGCAGGTGGTGGATCTGTGGTTCAATCCAGCCCATCTGACCCCAGGGAGCCAGGCGATGCCGTGGCTTGAATGTGGTTTGTCCCCCGAATCGCATGTTAATTTGTTTTCGGGGGATACCAGGGATTGAACCCAGGGGTGCTTAACACTGAGCAACATCCCCAGCCTATTTTATTTTTGATTTTGAGACAGTTGCTGAGGGTCTCACTAAGTTACTGAGGCTGGCTTTGAACTTGTGATCCTCCTGCCTCAGCCTCCTGAGCCACTGGGATGACCGGCGTGAGCCACGGCTCCTGGAAATCATGTTAAAATTTAATTGCCACTGATGGTGTTGGGAGGTAGGGTCTTAATAAGGTATTTGGGTTGTTAATGCTGCTCACCAGAATGAAGGAATCCCCATTTTCTCAGATAGATGAGTCACCTGAAGAGCAGGCTGTCATAAAGCCAGGCCATCACCCATGTTCTGTCTCTCTGCATGCACCCACTTGCCCATCTGCTTTTCTATCATGTTCTGACATGAGACCCTCACCAAAGGTGGCCACCTGATCTTGGACTTTCAGGCTCCAGAACATGAGCTAAATAGACTTTTTTTTCTTTATGAATTATCTCGTCTCTGGCATTCTGTTACAGCAACTTAGACCAGAGATGGTTGTAAATCTTTCTTTATTTCATTTAACACAGTTTCAAATGAGGTCTGTGCAGAGATGGGCATAAGAGACAGTCCAAATCTCAGTGTAAAAGGATTTCCTTTCATACGGTTCCTCTGAGGAGTTTCAAGGCCCCTCCAGTTGCTGACATTTGACACTTAAAGATTTTATCACAGAAAAGAGCGACATCATCAATATGCAAAGATCTCACTAGTGAGGTTGTAGCAGTTCTGTGTTAGTCACCCAGACCTGGGAGCTTAATAACTGATTTATTTTCTTCGTGTCGAATTTCAGTGCCATTTTCTTCTTTTTTATTACCTCCTCCTCTAATCTTTTCCCATTTCCTCTTTTCCTTCTCCTCCTCCTCTTCTACCTCTTCTTCTTTCTCTCCTTCATCTTCTATAGAGTGTTAAGATACTAGAAAACACTCAGGACCTCTGTTCATCTGTCTTCACACACTAAGGTAATGGGGGGTGGCAGATTTCTAGTCCCATAGATGTCCAAGACGTCACACGAAATCCTTGATGGAATTTATTTAACATGGTAATTCCAAATTTGGCAACCATCCTGGTACCAGTGACAGAAGCTGTTGGCTTCAGTTTTCCAGAGATGCAGAACCTGGTTCCAAGATGCCAGTCAAGATCCCAGAAGGAACTAGGAAAACACAGATGTTACTTGGATCATCCAGAGCTGATAAATTCCCAGGCGCGCAAATCCCCTGGAGATGGGAGATCTTCTACTTTTGCAAAGCCCGAGGCTCCACCAGAAGCAGCCAGGCAATCTGCTCTAGATCATTCCACCAAATAGAAGATACTGTGGAGCATGGACAAGTCCCATTGTCACAGCCCATGCTTCCAACCAAGCCACCACATTGCACTTTTCACCTGGAACCAACACCCAATGAAACCATCAGAAAAGGTATCTTTTGTGTAGACTTTACAGTCTAAAGAAGTTCCAAGGAGCTGGAGAGAAACTTGTCCATAGACTCTTGAAGTTTTAAGACTCTCAAAACCTTCCTCCCCGTAGATCAAGCCTCCTCAGCCTATGGATTTTATAGGTCATCGAGGCTGGACCAATGGTGTCCTCTATGTCACACAGCTAGTTAGCTCAGAGATAGGACCAGGTCCCTGGCGACGGCTCTCCGATTCTGGTTCTCTTTACCACGCCACACTATGTCCCTCACCACACCAAGGCTGATGTGGTGAGCGAATGCTCACTGAGGAGGAGGAGGACGGCCACAATCTGGCCTTGAGGGGTGGATGGAGTGGGCTTGGAGGAGGAACCGGGCTTTCTAATGCCATGGCAGGCCACTGCAGGCTCCTTTGCGGCTATCCCAAATGGTGGCTCCTTAAAGGTAAACAGGCGTCTTTTCTACCTTCTGACTCATTTCAGGGTTCCCATGGGGGCTGGCACAAAGACTATGGGGGAGGGGGTGTTGCATGAGACCCAGCCCTCTGTCCCTTCTTGTTTCTAAGACGTCTGTTAAAGCACATGGCACTAGATAGAAACTTAGCTTCTATATCTTTTCTGCTTTCTTCTTTACTTCCTACAGAGGACACTTCTGACAGTGAGTGCTCAGCCACAATCCCCCAGTCTCAGAACTTTCCAGCCCCTCCACGGGAATGGGCCCTGGCAGCTCTGTGGGTTAGAGAATTCCCTAACCTCCTGCGAGGGACTGGGGGGCCCAGGAATGGACTCCTGGCTCGAATGGGACCCGTAGAGTCTCTTTCCCTCTTTGGAGTTTCAACTTTGAGGAGCGAGCTCCTCAGGTGGTTTGAACCCAGGAGGTATTGGCTCAGGGAACTGGAGGGGGTGTCTGTGTGCGGGGATGGAGAAGGCAAGGGGGCATCAGATGGCCTGAGAAGCTGGCCGTGCCCGCCTGGAGGAGGACTGGGCCTCCGTTGAAGGCCTCTCTGCCAGTCACACCAGGACAGACTGCTGCGGAGCCCTCGCTGTTCTGATGTTATCGAGTTTCTGCAGAAGGAGCTCGCTCAGCCTGGCCTCCCGCAGGAGCCGCCGGGGGAAGTCCTCGGTCAGGCTTGAGTTGGAGGAACTGCAGTTCGGAAGGGGGCCACGTTGCTGCAGGGGAACTTCCTTCCCTGGTTTGAGAGGAAACCCGAGGCCTGAGGGACACTGTGTAACTCCTGATCCCGAAGAAATGGGGCTCTGGAGAAGACAGAAAGGAATCCTTCTTTGCAGAGATCTTCAGTCCGTAGTCTGTGCAGCACTGTGATGGGCATGAAGGACCCCCTGGGTCGCCATGGTGCTAGGTGCTGGGCAACAGAGACAGAGGAGACACTTCTGCCCCTGGTCAGTGAGTGCGGCAGATGTGCGGAGAGACTTTCCCAGAACGAGGTGCAAACGCTCGAATACCCAACACACAGCTGGGATGGTTCCCAGGAACATCTGGGAATGTGCTGTGGAATGTTCCCTAGTGGGGACAGCAGCTGAGTGGGAGGAGCCAAGGATGGGTAGGGGTGACTAGGTCAGAGGGGCTGGGGACAAGACAGAAGAGCAGAACTGAGAAAGAAAATGGGGGTTGCCAAGGACAAGAAGCTGAAACACATTAGGTCCCTGGCTCGGGCTGGGAAGTTTGCCTGCAGGAAGAATGACCACGGGGACTCTGCCCTCTCCGCCCCTCCTTGGTCATGCAGTCTGTCTGCTAATCTGGAGTGTGCAACAAAGAAAAAAAATTTATGTATGCATAATTGTTTCCAAAGCAGTACACATATTTATTTACAAAATAGGGATTTGCTCTTCCACAATCTATTAAACATGATTATAACTTTTCCTTCTTATCTTTTTTTTCCCCTGAGAGGTAAAAATAAATATACATAGAAATATTCAACACACCCCATGGCTTGTATTAGAGAACATCTCTACAGATGAGACCAGGAGTCCCCGGAGAGTTTGGGACACTGTTTCCCCTCCTCAGAGTCCGCCAGATGTGTAACTGTGGCTCCAGTTGTCATAGACACTCCTGGTCACCTCTGTGCTGTGTGATTCAGATTGAGAAAACTCAGCAGCAGACCAGGCTCTGCATTGCCTTAGGCTAGACTTACCAGCCCCTGTACCTGCCAACTTTCAGTCTGCATTTCTAGAAATGTGTACCACTATGACAGCATGCTACTGATGCGCGCTCCCTCTCTCTCTGTCTTTTTTTCCCCTTCAGTTAACTGGAACTTGGATCTTACAGTCTGAGGGCTGTGAGGGCTGTAGATCTAAGCTGCTGTCTTCCTGTCCGTCTTTTGGGGTAAAGCAGGTTGATCTTTTTGTCTGGACACTGAACACATCAGGACATGGTCAAACTTTGCCTGAGACCAGGCCATCTATACCAGCAGAGGGCTGAGACAGCATGCTGTCCCAAGTCAGGGGAACTTGCTGGGGCTTGGGTTCTCAATATCATTAAGTTAGTTAGAGCTGGACGTGGTGGTGCACACTTGTAATCCCATCTGCTCAGGAGGCTGAGGCAGGAGGATCACACGGGCAACTTGGTGAGCACTGTCTCAAAATAAAATAGAAGGATTGGGGGTTTAATTCAGTGGTGGAGCACTTACCCAGCATGCTGGAGGATCCTGGGTCAGCAACACCACACACACACACACACACACACACACACACACACACACACACACACTGTAGTTAGAGTTGGGTCAGATGTTGTTTTCTTTGCCTCTGCCCTGAAACCAGGGACTGTTCCAGGCTCTGGAACCTTATCTTATCTGTGGTGCTGATCTCCTCCTGGAGGAAATGCCTCATGAGGCCTGCAGATGGCATTCCCCCCCCCCCCAGCTTTTCAGAGGAATCCAGGGACAGCTGTGACAACGGCAGCAACAAGTGCACCGACACAGCTGACCTTTATGGAGTGGTGACCACAGGCACAGCGCTAGGCTCGTCATGGTCCTCTTCTCATTTCAGTCTGCCAGCAAACCCACCTGTGCCGCTATTTCATTCCCACTTGACAGGTGAGGAGGTGGGCCTGGGAGGGGCTCACTCAGGACTCACAGGCTGGGCAGAGCTGGGACTGCACAGAGTGGCCCAACTCCCAGCCCCGGTGGCTCCTCCACCACAGGAGGCGGGAAGGGCTCAGCTCCAATCTCTGTGTCTTTGCTCTTCTTTTAGGTCCTGCTAACCAAGGCAGGACGAAACCCAAACACGAATGTGCAAAATAGTATTTTACTCAAAACGGTAGGGCAGGGTACAGAAGCAGATGATAGGTTAAAAGAATTAATTTTAGTTCAAAAATAAAAAGTTAAAAATGAAATTTAAAAAAAAATCCTGTAGGATTCTTTCTAAGTCTGGTCATTTTATGTTTTCCTGGCAGTACTTTCTGATTAGGAATAAGATGAGAGAAGCCAGAGAGAACCGGTATAGGTTATCTGTTGGGAGGAGATAAAAGCAGAAATTTAGCCAGGAGTGGTGGCACATGGCTGTCATCCCAGTGACGTGGGCAGCTGACGCAGGAGGACCACAGGCCAGCCTCACAAACTAAGGGAGACCCTGTCTCAAAATTAAAAGGACTGGGGATGTAGCTCATTGGTAGAGCGCCCCCTGGGTTCAATCCCCAGTACTGCAAAAAAAGGGCAGGGTTGGGAGATACTTTTTCCACTTGGTTCCTAATGTGATGAACTTTCATTTTTGTTATTATTCTTAACTACTATAAAAATGGTTCATTTGCTCTACATGGTAATAATAAAATTTCTCAGTTACAAAACGGATAAGAAATAGTAGACATTTTCTACATCTCCAGGCTTTCCCCAAGACCTAGTCGCTAGAATCAATGTTTTAAAATAATATCTGGATTTTATTCTACTGATGCCTATATCCAGTATTCTCAAATATATTTACACCTCTCTTCCTCCATCATCTGTTTTAAAAATTCAAGAAAGTCTCTCCCTTACTTTTAACATTTAGGAATTTAACTCAATTATATTTCATTTCATTTTCTCCTTCCCAATTTATATTTTTAGTCTAAAGGGAACCTTTATAACTTTAAACAATAGACTTAAAGATCTGCTTCTTGGTTCATCACCTTTAGAGTACATTTTTCTCACACCATGTAAGTTGAGGAAATTGTGCACAGGTAAACTTCCTTGTCCCTTGTGGCACACCGGTGGTGTGCTGACCCTTATAGGACCAGGGCCCTCCGTGCCCCACTTCTGGAAATGCTGGCAGTAACGGGTTCTGCTGAGCCCCTCTGCAGGGATTGCTTTGGGTTGAGGGGAGATACCTCAACCAAGATTTCATGGCTTCCAGAGGGCACCCACGTCCATGGCTGGTTAATATGCATCGTAGGTTACAGTGGCCCAGTCAACCCTCTACCTCGGTGGGGCCACTCTGAAGGGCCACCTGGCTCTCCCTGAGCTCCCAGGGCCATTGGCTGGGACCTTGTTCTGCCCAATCACTATCCATTGCCTGGTCCTGCTTCCCAGTGCTCATGAGAAGAGTGACGTCAAATGGAGCCCCCTCATTGCTAAGTTACCTGTTGCCTCTCTGGGAAAGTTTTCAGGATTGTTTTCCTATCTGTGGTTTTCCAAAATTTCACAAATCTAAGTACAGGCATGTATACTTTTGTCCTATTGGCATTTTCAATTTTAAGATGTGTCATTTTTCAACTTGGGGAATTCTCTTTGGCTATTTCATCATAATCTCTCTATTTTTCTGTTCTTTTTTTTTTTCTGGAGTCCTTATTTGTGAAATATTTGACTTTCCAGGTGAACCTTTTTATTTTATATTACCTTTTTTCCCAACTCCTCCAAATTATTTTTCATTTCAATAGACTTATTGTAATTTCCAGGTACTTTTTCTTTTCTCTGATTTTAGATTGTTCTTATTTTATGAGAAGAGAAATTTTAAAAATTAGTTAGCTCTATTTTTTCAAAACCAATAATTTATTTATTTGTATGTGTCTTCTTATTATTAATATTTATTGGCCATATTGGGGATTAAACCCAGGTTTTTGGGCTCCATGAGACTGGCCACTAACTTCGACACTGAGATTTTCAAGGATGTTTAACTCCACTGTGGGGGAGAGTAGATTAAAGGAAAGTTGGAAGGTCAGAAAAAAGGAACACAGATAATGTAGATGTAGAAACACATATATTCAAACATGGAGACCATGTGAGTTAAGACAGCATGTTCTATTTGCCAAGTAGCTAGCTTGATGACACTCTTCCTTATGATGTGAATTGAAAACAATCGATAGGTGAATACTTGAGTATGGCTAATTTTGTACAATTTCTCCAGTTTTAATAGGCTATATAAACCACCAGTCCATGCATACTGCTGCCGTTTCCTCCCTAACACAGTCTTAGAAACCTCTGATGTTCTAAACTGGATGCACACAACTGTAGTACACACCGGTAATCCCAACTACTTGGGAAGCTGAGGCAAGAAAATCAGAAATTCACGGTCAGCCTGCAACTTGGAGAGACCCCTTCCCCAAAACCTAAAACACAAAGGGCCACAGAGGTGGGCAGGGGGCTATTGCTCAGTCAGTGGTGGAGCTACTTTCTAACTGGCTTCCACCCTTAGTAGTGGGAAAAAAAAAAAAAAAAAGCAAGCAAAGCAGGCAGGTAGGCAGGCAGGAAGGAATATATAATATTCTAAAATCTAGTCTCTTGTAGATACATAAAAATTTAACGTCATTTTTATTATTGTTATCATAAGAGCATGTATAGTCCACTTTGTATTGCTATAATGGAATACCTGAGTCTGGGTAGTTTATAATGAACAGAAACTTATTTCTCACAGTTCTGGAGACTGAGAAAATCTAATATCAAGGTATGGCTTCTGGAAAGGGCCTTCTTGCTGTGTCATCACATGGAAGAAAGCAGAAAGGCAAAAGTCTAAGAAAGTGAACTGGCTTCTGCAAGCCCTTTGAGGGCAGAGATAACACCTCCCTTTAGTGTTCCCCACCCCAACACTGTTGCATTGGTGACTGTTTTCAACCCATGAATTCTGGGGACACATTCAAACCACAGAAACGAGAGAAAACATGTGAACTGTTTGTATCAATGTTAACATTTTGGTGTATGGTCTCCCAGTTAAGTATATATATGTATTTTCTTATGAAAAATACAAGCATGATTAATATAATGGTTTTAACCTACTTTTTAGTTTAATGTTGTGTATTAATATATAATATGTAATGTTAAATTATATAATCCACTTACTGTATTATCAATATACTGTGAGCATTTTTGTGTATCATTAAACTTTGTATTATCCTTTTGCAGCATCTATTTTGTTTGTTTGTTTGTTTTTGATTTTGGTACCGGGGATTGAACTCAGGGGTCCTTGATCACTGAGCCACATCCCCAGCCCTTTTATATATTTTATTTAGAGACAGGGTCTCACTGAGTTGCTTAGCACCTTGGCTTTTTTGCTGAGGCTGGCTTTGAACATAGAATCCTCCTGCCTCAGCCTCCCCAGCAGCTGGGATTACAGGCATGCACCACCGTACCAGGCCCACAGCATCATTTTTAATGGTGTTCTCCATAGTATTGTCTTCCTCTCTCTCTGTGTCTCTTCCCCCCACCACCCGCTCTCTTCAGTCTCCTTTCGTGTGCTAAGCTGGAGTTTTGCTCATCAGCTAAAGGATGTACGTGTCCAACATTTTTTAGTCTTCTAAAAATACGTCAGACTCTCTAAGGTGCTCATGCCCTTTCTTCCACTATCAAGTTTGCTTGGAGTCAATTCCTTAGTCCACTTCTTTGCTGTGCTTTTGGTGGGAATTAGAGAGGAGTGGAGCATTTGGTGGTTTTTCTCTGCCAGCCATCAGTTCAGTCTCTGCACCCTTGACTCTTGGTATGACAGTTCTTTTGTGCAGTTATTTAATATTTCATTGCCTTGTCCTTTAAAGGGCAAAAACTTGAAAATTGAAAGCACTAATATTGATTATCAAAGTGCTAATATTTTGACCTTATAGTAACTGAGACAAAAATCAGAAATTATTGAGTATGTTGAAAACAATAAATCTTTACTCATTGGATGTGAGTCAGTTTTCCTGGGTAGAAAAATAATTAAAGAATATAATTAAAATGTTAGGCACATAATATCAACAATCCAAAATTCCATCAACAATTGAACAGATAAGTCAGTTATAGTATACTCAGTACCTGGAATAGTAACATCAACCAAAAGAATAAACTACAACTACACTCAATAGACAAAGAAATAGAGAAAAACCAATAAACCAATGAAATAAAAAGTTGGTTCTTTTTGTTTTTTTCGATACCAGGGATTGAACTCAGGGACACTCAACCATTGAACTATATTTCCCTATTTTGTATTTTATTTAGAGACAAGGTTTCATTGAGTTGCTTAGAGTCTCCCTAAGTTGCTGAGGCTGGCTTTGAACTTGCAGTCCTCTTGCCTCAGCCTCCCAAGCTGCTGAGATTACAGGCATGTGTTACCACACCCAGCCAAAAAGTTGTTCTTTTTACCAAAAATAAATTAAATCAATAAATATACAATCTACAGACGAAATAGGTTAATGGTTGCCTAGGGAATGAGTTGATGGGTAGATGGGAAATTTGGTGGGGGGTGATGGCTAAGAGGACCAGGGTTTCTTTTTAGTGTAATGATAATATCCTAAAATTTATTGTGGTGTTGAGTACACAGCTCTGTAAATATTCTCAAAGCCATTACATTATATACTTTAAAGTGCGAATTACATGTCATGTGAATCATATCTCAATAAAGATGTTTTAAAAATGAAGTAGCTGTGCACACTTTTAATCCCATATTCAAGAGGTTAAGGCAAGAGGATCAGAAGTTGGAGGGCAGTGTGGGCAACTTAGTGACACTCTGTCTTAAAGTAAAAATATAAAGGGCTGGGGGTGTAGTTCGGTGGTAGAGCACCCCTGAGTTCAGTCCCCAGTGCAACTAAATAATAATATTATTAATAATAATTAAGGAGAAAGACATTTCTAGATAATCAAAAGCTAAGAAAATTCATTACAAGCCAAACCGCTACGCAAGAAACACTAAGGAGAGTCCTTCAAGATGTAAAGAAAGGACACCAGGCAGTAACTTGAACCCACTAAAGAAACAGGAGCACCAGTAAAGGTAACTCCATGAATAAATAGAGAGGACAATATAAATTTCTCTCTTGTTTATCACATTTCTTTTCTCCAATCTGATTTAAAAGATAACTACATAAAGCAATAACTATAAACTTATGTTGGTAACCATATAAAGTGGTAAGTTCATGTAATATCAGTACAAAAGAGGGGCAAGGAATGGAATTATATAGTAGCTGAGTTGTATAGGTTGTTAAAACCAATAATATGCAAACTTAACATTAAAGTCTATATTAACCCGAACTAGCTTATTATGTTACTGTAATCCTTGGGACAATCATTAAGAAGATAGAGCAAAACCATGTGGTAAAAGAGCAAAAGGAAATCTAGTAGAGGAAGGAGAAGAGGGGAGGGCAGGAGGAGAAAGGGGAGGGAAAAGGGGAGCTCACAAACTGAGATCTATTTCCATGAACGTATGAGTTTGCCAGGATGAGCCCCATTACTATGTATAACCATTAACTCTAATTAAAACAACTTATTGTAAAAGAAATGACAAGGTGATTAAAACGGTCTACTAGGAGCTGGAATATAGCTCAGAGGTACAGTGCTTTCCTAGCACGCAAGTTCCTGGGTTCAATTCCTGGCACTGCTAGAATAGATAAATGATAGATAGATGGATAGATGATCGATAGATAGATAATAAAAGATAAATAGGTACACGAAAAATATCTGTTTAACACAAAAGCATATAGTAATGGAAGAATAGAAGCACAAAAAAGACATAAGGCACATAGAAAACAAGCAACAACATAGTAGACATAAACCCTACCTTATCAGGAATTATATAAAATGTGAATGAATTAAACACTTCAATAAAAAATTAAAGACTGGCAGAATGGATTTTTAAAAATGAACCAAGAACATACTGTCTATGAAAAACACACTTTAGCCATGCCTGTTATCCCAGCAGCTCAGGATGCTGAGGCAGGAAGATCGTGAGTTCAAAGACAGCCTCAGCAAAAGCAAGGCCCTAAACAACTCAGTGAGACCCTGTCTCTAAATAAAATACAAAATAGGGCTGGGATATGACTCAGTGGTTGAGTGCTCCTGAGATCAATTCCCTGTACCAAAAAACAAACAAACAAACAAAAAAAAAAAAAACAAAAAAAAAAAACAAAAAAACCCTACCAACGAACCAAACACACAAACACTTTCTTCAGATTTCAAGACATAAATAGTTTCAATATAAGAGGATGGAAAGATATTTATGATACAAATAATAGCCTAAATAAAGTTGGATGGCTATCCTAATATTAAATAAAATAAGAGTCCCCAAAACACATGAAGCAAATTCTGACAGAATTAAGAAGACATAGACAACTCAACAATAATATTTGAAGAATCTGATGCCTCACTTTTGTTACTGATATAACAATTAGAAAACAAAAAAGATCAACAAGGAAATAGAAAACCACATACTTTATAAAATTCTAGGGAAGACAGAAGCCTTCCCCTAAATAAATAAATACACTAACAAATAAAAATGTATATGTTGTTGAATTCAACATACAAGTTCAGCAAGCTACAGGATGTAAGATTGATGTACAAAATTCAATAATATTCATGTACAATGACAATAAGCAATCCAAAAAATGAAATAATTCTGTTTATAATAAAAATTGAATTTGTATAAAGCACAATAAAATATTACAGGCAAAATTTAGCCAAAAAAGTGCAAACTGAAAACATAAATAACTATAAAACATCAAGGGAAAATCTTAAAGACCCAAAGATATAGGAAGATATTCCCATGCTCATTAATTGGAAGCTAATAGTAAGAGGATAGTGCCTCCAAATTGGTCTACAAGAGCTGAAACCATCTGTATTATTTCAGCTGCTTTTCATTCCCCAGAAAATTTCATGCTGATCCTATAATTTATGTGGTATACTCCCCCCTACTATATATATATGTGTGTGTGTGTGTGTGTGTGTGTGTGTGTGTGTGTGTATATATATAGCAGGGATTGAACCCAGGGGCACTTAACAACTTCCAATTCCCCTGCCTCAGCCTCCTGAGCTGCTGAGATTACAGGTGTGCCATGGTACCCAGTTGCACTACCCAATTTTGAAAGTTACTATAAGACAGAGTGAAACCGGAATAATGATAAACATATATCAATAGAAGAAGTTTTAAATTCCAGAAATAAACTCTCACATTTCTGGTCAATTCATTTTTGACAAGGGTGTCCTAACCATTAAATGGGAAAAGAATAACCTCTTCAACAAATTGTGGTGGGACAAATGGATATACAAGACAACAGAATGAATTTGGATCCCTACCTCACACCATACAAAAACTAACTCAAAATACATCAAAGATTTAAATGTAAGACCTAAAACTATAAAACTCTTAGCTGAAATGTGGGTCCCTGTGATTTTGAGTGTAGCAATGATTCCTTAGATATGACACCAAAAGCACAAAGAATAAAAATAGATGACTTGGATTCCATCAAAATTACAAAAATTTGTTTTGCATTTCAAAAAACACTGTCAAGAAAGTAAAAGACAACCCACAGAAAATACTTGCAAATCATATATCTAATGAAGATCTAGTTATCTAGTATATTATAAGCTGTCACAACTCAACAATAAGAAACCAACCCATTTTTTCTTGCCATCATAGAAAATGATGAATTAAGCAGAATTTATTTCCAAGCTCCTCAAAAATTATTACAAACACAAATAAAGTATCCTTCTAAAAATGTCCCGAATTAAATCAAAGGCACATCATCAAAGTAAAACACTGTGACATGAAGAATTCTTTAAAGTTGTAATATTTTCATGTTTCTTTGTTCTTAGCCATTTGCAATGTTTATATGTGGGCCATGTTTTAAACATTTTTTTAAAAAGACATGAAACAATGTAGTATTTTTTAAAAAAAAACTGCAACCACTACTATAAGGTAAAGGAACTTAAAAAGAGATTTAATCAGTTTCATATGTGTTTTAGTCAGTTTTTTCACTGCTATGACCACGAGACCTGACAAGAACAACTTTAGAGGAGTAAAGGTTGGTTTGCCACTAGGATTTCAGAGGCCTCAGGGCATAGATGGCAGATTCCAATCCTCAGGGCCTGAGGTGAGGCAGAACATCCTGGAAGAAGGGTGTGACAGAGCAAAGCAGCTCAGAAAATTGCACCAGGAAGGTGCGTGGGGGGGAGGGGGGAGAATGAGAGAGAGAGAGAGAAAGAGAGAGACTGAGACTCCCTCACCATACACCACATATGTGCCCCAAAGGCGTGCCCCCAATGACCCGCCTCCTCCATCCACACCCTAACTTCCTACCACCCAGTTAATCTCTATCATGGGATTAATGCATTGATGAGATTAAGATCCATAATCCAATTGTATCACCTCTAAACTTTCTTGCGTTGACTCACATATGAGCTTTTGGGGGACACCTCATATCTAAACCATAACAATACACAAGAGGGGAGAACCTAATACACATCATACCAATAAACTTTCCAAACTAGTTTGCTAAGAAACATCTCCCATGTTTAGTGTTACAAATAAAACAACTTTCTTCCTTTAGAAAAATTAAGTCATCATTGGATTAGTGATGCCTATTCTTTCTTCCCTCCAGTTTTATACTTTCTTATCTTTACTTAGTAATTGCAAATTCAGGGTAAAAGAACAAATTTTATTGTAGTATAAAAATCTTAGAAACCAGAAATTACAAATATTCATTTTTTTAAAATAAATGAAAATGTTTTCTTTCCTAAAATGTAAGCATCCAACAAATAAAACATACATGATACTCTTGGTTTAAGTCATGAATTTTAGTATATTAAAATTGAATTTGTATAAAGAACAATAAAATATTTCAGTTCACCACCTGATGAATGGTAAGTTTTTTTTTTTTTTGCTTATCTTCATATAAAGCACTTTACCAAGAATTGAGCCATTATTATTTAAAACTCCACTCCTTCAGTCAGTTTCCTTATTTGAGTGGAAAATCACAAATTTCTGTAGAATTTTGGCTGCAGGACCAGCCACAGGGAAGGTCTGAAATAGCTCAAAGTCATTTGGCTGGAGAAAAAGGTTTTCTTGAGACTTGAAGGCATCATTCATCACATTGTGTCTGAAGGGCCTCCTCCACCAACTGCTGCCCTGCACTCTTCAGAGTAAGGCTCAGGATCTGGGCTCCCGGCAGGGGTCACTTCCAACTGGAACACAGAGCAGCAGAGCATTCTGGCAGCCCTTCTGCACCCTGTAGTGATGAGGCTCTGAGGCCCCTGGAGAGACCGTGATCCTCTCCACCCCAATCTCCAGCCTGAGCTGCTCCATCAGGCTCTGGCAGGTGCTCCTGCTGGCCCCTGAAGACACGGTGGATTTTTCAAATGGGTTAAGGTTTTGAATAGACGTTTCTCCAAAGAGGATCTACAATAGATGACAGGTATATGAAAAGATGTTCAACATCATTAGTCATTAGGCAAATGCAAATCAAAACCACAATGCATACCACTTCACACCTATTAGATAATTATAATCAAAAAGATGAATAACAAGTACTGGTAAGAATTTGGAGAAATTGAAACCCTCACATATTTATGGGGTGAACATAAAATGGGGCAGTTGCAGCTGCGGTAGAAAACAGTTTGGTCATTTCTCAAGAGTTAAACATGGAGTGGCATGAGACCAAGCAGTTCCATTTCTAGGTATATGTCCAAGATAACTGAAAACAGATGTGCACACAACAACTTGTACACAAATGTTTGTAGCAGCCTTATTTATAAGAACCAAACAGTGGAAACGATCCTAAAGTTGACCACCTGATGAATGGACTGTGTAGTATACGCACACAATGGAATATTATTGGGTCATAGAAAGGAAGGAAGTACTAATACCTGGTACAACATGAACAAGCTCTGAAAATAGTAAGTAAAAGAAGACAGCCACAGCCAGGTGTGGTGGCACATGCCTGTCATCCCAGTGGCTCAGGAGGCTGAGGCAGGAGGATTGAGAGTTCAAAGGCAGCCTCAGCAAAAGCAAGGTGCTAAGCAACTCAGTGAGACCCTGTCTCTAAATAAAATATAAAATAGGGCTGGGGATGTGGCTAGTGGTCAAGTGCCCCTGAGTTCAATCCCTGGTACAGCCGCCCCCCCCCCCAAAAAAAAGAGGACAGCCACAAAAGACCCACATGTTATATAATTTCATGTATATAAAATGTCCACAATAGGCAAATCCAAAGAAATAGAAAGTATTTTAGTGCTTGCCAAGAGTCAGGGTGTGGGGAGTTGGGAAATGACTGCTTACAGGAACAGGATTTCTTTGGGGGGTGATTTAAAAAAAATAAAAGCTTGTCACATGCCTAGAAGGCACAAAGCTCTGGGTTCAATCCTCAATCCAAAATTAGTCAGCAGGCATGGTTGTACATGGTTATATAACACTTGTGAAATTTAAAAAAAAAAACACCAAATTTTGAACTTTAAAAGAATCAATTTCATGGTTTGTAAATTATAACTCACCTTTAAAAAAACACTAAGAAGTATGAGCAAGTAAAATACATCCCAGGGATACAAGGTTGGTTTACCATTTAAAAATCAGTTGTCATTGCTTCACTATGCATGTGTCTTTCAAAATAAGTGTATCAAAATATCCAGGTGCTCATCTTGGATATATGCAATAAAAAGTGGCTTTTTAAGAAAAAAAAAAAAACAAACCCCGTCATTATAATCTATCATAAAGAGAGAACAAAGAAGAAAAACCATAGATTTATATCAATAGATTCAGAACAGGTAGTTGTCATTTTGTCCAGTGACAAAATTCAGCACACGTTCAAGACCGCCCTCAGCAACTTAGAAATGAGAGGGAATTTCCTCAACATGATTAAAGGACTTCTACAAAAAAAACCCTTCAACTTACTTTATATTTAATGATAAAAGACTGAATGCTAATCTCTTAAGACCTTTATTCAATATCAAACTGTACAAAAGGCAAATGCATTTTTTTTAAAAAAGGAAATAAATTGGAAAGGAAGAGTAAACTCTGTATTCACAGACAACATAAAATCATCTGAGAAGATCATAAAGAATCTCCATAAGGAAATTAAAAAAAAGAATCTATGTAAGAGTGAGTGGAACTAATAACCCCTTGACCCAATAGAAATGACAGCACGGTCCTCCAAGAGTTGACAGGAACATGCACGGTCACGTCATTCACAACAGCCAGCCTGGAAACCCGATTGTCCCCTAGTGGATAGATAACAAACTGCCCTTGGAGGACGCATCTTTAGACCCTGTAGCAACTGGACCTTCACCCTGTGGAGCCAGAAGAGGTGGGACAGGTAAGAGATATTAACTGTGCTTGCACATGTCCAGCCCCGAAGACCAGAGAACACTTGGTCAGGAGAGAGAGAGTTGGTCCACAAGGAAGGGGTGAAGGTCAGAGGTGAGGGTCCATGGGCACAGAAGCTGTGAAAAGGGTGACTTTGGCAGGGGGAGGGGGGACACTGAATAAAGAGGTTTTTTTTTAGAAAGTCGGTACTGATACGTTACGACACTGAACTGGGATGGGCTCAGTTTGATTCAGGCTAAATAAAATTAATATAACAGCAGGAACAGCCGATAGGCTCTGCATGCTTACCAAGCACTCATCATTGCACGGAGCAATTTAAATGTGTCCAGTTTTATGACGTGGCACATTCATTCCCATGTTAGACGAGGAAACTGAGGCCTGGAGTGTTAAGGGACAGCCCAAGACCCCCTGGTTACAAAGTGGCAGAGCCAGCACATTTGAATTCCCTATTCAAACATGAAGCTAAGAGGCTGTTCCGCTGTTCCCACTTTCTCCCTGGGCCCTGCCTCTCTAAGCGTTGGGGGATGGAGGGATGCTGAGGAGTCACTTGGCTCAGGCCTGGCCTTCTCAAAGCCCCCTCCTCTAGGAAGGCCAGAGCCACTCAGCCTGACAGAAGAGGGGATTCACCCGGCCGCCCCGCTACTTCTCACTGCCTGACGGGAGGTACCGCCTCCAGACGGCCACGAATTAATAATTGGGTAAATCCCTTAATCACCTAGCTGAAGCACACGTACCTCACTTTAAAACATGTCATTTTTTGTTGTTGTTGTTGTTGCTTCATATCGATATGTCTTCATTTTTCATTTGGTGGAAAATTTGAAAAGCGAGTGGCCTCTCTCTCAACCCGGGAGAGGCCTCGACCCCTGCCCTCCTGCCTGAAAGGTGCAAGTCAGAGGGGACCCAGAAGCAACCCTTCTGGAAGCAGCCCTGTGTCCACTGAGGGCCTGACCAGAGGCTCTGCTATCAGCATGGCCAGGCTCACAGGTTGAAGCAGGTCACAACCATGGAGACCCAGAAATTGCACAAGGGGAAAGCTTGAGGAAGCCACGAGGCCCAGACTGACAGGAGGAGGGAACTTTTGGATGCAGCCTTCTTCAACCCAGTACCTACCTGGGGCAACGTGGCCTTCCTGCCCACAGGACATCTCACCATGTCCAGGGACATTCTTGATTTTCACAACTGGGGGTTATACTGGCACCTAATGGTAGAGGCCAGAGATGCTGCTACACCTGCTATTATGCACAGGACAGCCACCACAACCAAGAATGATCTGGCCAGAATGTCAAAAAACCCTGCTTTGACCCTTTGGGGCTGGCCTGGTGGAGGGCAGCCACACCCTCGTGGAAGCTTCCTGCAAGTCCTCATCTGATCTGTAAGCCAGAGAGGGCTGGACTGCAGGCCACTGCACAGGGGGACTTTCCCTGTCATCACCTGGCCACTCCTTCTGGCCTCTTCCTGGAGAACTCTGCCCTCAGGTACACGTTTTCCCTACGGGTTCGGGAAACTTTGTGAAAAATCCCCTCTCACCATCTTGTAAGCAGTAAAGATACACCATAATGTGCTTTTTCAACCCCCCACCAAAAAAATTAGAGCAGTTAGGGGATTTTTATTATTTTAGTTCAAAAAACTAAATAGTAGCAACCAACCCTTAAGACTTCAAAGCCTGGCTTCAGAAATAATTCTCAGGGAGGAAAAGTACATAGTTTGCCTGCCCAGGGGCACACCACCGACTCTCTGGGTAGTTTCTGCTCGGCTCAGAAATCTAAAAGATTCAGCCAGAGTCTCCCTGCTCTTGTAAAACATCGGTCAGTTAGATCTCAAAGTCTTGGGAATGGGCTCATTCGCTGGGCTTTGGACTAAAGTCCCTGTCCTGGCACTAGGAATAGCCAGGGACAGCACTGAGCAGGTATGAACAGAGTAGGTTTGCTGCACTTAAATAAAATATCTATTTTTTGCTAAGGTAATCCCAGCAACTTGCAAAGCAGAGGCAGGAGGGTGAAGTTCAAGGCTCACCTGGGCGATTTAGTGAGACCCTGTCTCAAGATGAAAAAAAAGCATTGTTTGGGCTGGGGATGTGGCTCAAGCGGTGGCGCACTCGGGTTCGATCCTCAGCACCACATACAAATAAAGATGCTGTGTCCACCGAGAACTAAATAAATAAAGTATAAAAGAAAAAGAAAAAAATTAAAAAAAAAGAAAAAAAAGCGTTGGAGGAGTAGCTCAGTGGTAGAGCATCCCTGCGTTCAATGACCATGACCTTCAGAAGTCCATTTACGAACAAAATATCCTGCTGATTTAAAACCAGGCTGATGCGACAGGTGCTGTTGTGTGGTGCCGATCACTAATGCACTGACCTTCAGGTTGACACCTAGATCCCTAAACCCTTGGAGTTTCCTCCCTTTCCCTTCCCACTTTCAGGGCCGCCCTCACCTTGATACAACAAACCAATTATTTTCCTGACACAGCAGGGACCAGGTTTTGTTCTGACTGGCGACCGCCTGTGCTACAGAGGTCACCGCTGATGAAAGATGATTTCAATCTGCTGGGGAGGGCAGCTTCCCTGCTGCTAGTCATATTCAGCTAGAGGGCTAAAAGAGTGTTTTGGATTTAGCAAACACTTATACTGTGTTTTCTGTGTTCCAGACACTTCTAGAGAACTCTACCAACGGGTACTCATTCAAACCCTCATACAGCCTGAAAGGGGTTGGTGATATGATATTCTCCCATTTTGCAGGCATGGAAAGGGGACACAGAGAGGTTAAGAAACTTGCTGAGGTCACCCAGGAGTAGGTAGAGAGCTGGGCCTCTAGGTGGTTCTGGCCATGAAGTCTGTTGCTCTCAGCTATAGGAAATAGCACCATAAAATAACAAGGTAAGGGGGCTGGCCTAGCGGTAAAGCACTTGTCTAGCATGTGCAAGGCACTGGGCTGGATCCTCAGCACTGCATAAAAGTAAATAAATAAAATAAAGGTATTGTGTCCAACTACAATTAAAAAAAAAAATAACAACGAGGGCTGGGGATGTGGCTCAAGCGGTAGCGCGCTCGCCTGGCATGCGTGCGGCCCGGGGTTTGATCCTCAGCACCACATACCAACAAAGATGTTGTGTCCGCAGAAAACTAAAAAAATAAATATTAAAATTCTCTCTCTCTATCTCTCTCTCTTTAAAAAAAAAAAATAAATGACGAGGTAGGACTTCTTTCTTTCTTGCCAAACCAGAGTTTAAGAAAAGTTTACGAATAAATACATTTTTTTTAAGTACTGAGGAATGACTGAGTGGTGCTCTACCACTAAAGCATCCCCAGTTCTTTTTGTTTTTTATTGTGAGACAAGGTCTCACTAAGTTGCCCAGGCTGGCCTCCAGTGTGTAATCTTTCTGCCTCAGCCTCCCCAGTGGCTGGGATGCCAGGCGGGCAACACCACACCTGGCACAAATAATTCAAAGAAACTCCCGCCTTCAACATGTACAGCCTTGTTCATCTTCCTTCTTCCAACGTGAGCTGGATTTAGTGCCTCACGTTTAGTGAATAGAACAAAGCAGAGAGGATGGGATCACAAAAGGTAACACATACCTTTCCCTCTCTTCTCTCTATTACTTATGCAGGGGGAAGCCAGCTCTCATGTCCTGGGGACACTCAGGCAGCCCTGTGGAGAGATGCATGCAAGGAGGAACCCAGGCCTCTTGCCAACAGCCACGCGAGTGCGCCATCTTGGAAGCGGATCTTCCAATCCAGCCTTCAGATGAGACAGCTCCAGCCAACAGCCGACCTCGCTTGAGAAGCCCTGATCCAGAGCCACCCAGCCAAGCTGTTTCTGGATTCCTGACCTCCCAGACCTGTATGGATAAGGGGAGATTATTGTTTAAAGCTGCTGAGTTTTAGGGTAATTTAATCCTGGAGGCTCTGCCTTACCCCACTGCGGTAACTGTGGTAACTGTGTAGAAACTTTGGAGGAGGCTTTCACCCCAAATGAACCCAACTCTACTTCTTTTAGAAACTTGAGGCCACTCAGGCGTTTCCATTCATTTGTCCTCCCCACCCCACACTCCCCTGCCCTTCATTAGTCCCAGTTGGAGAGACCCTTTGAACTTCCTTTTCCTTGCCTGGGTTTCTACAAAGTTCATACAAAGCACAGCTTTATCTGGTACCACAACATTATTACCTTACTGCAGTTAAACAGTTGCAAGCCTAATAAAATAGACGAGTGTCGGGAGATTTGGAGATGTGGTGGGTTTTGGCTTTTTTTTTTTCCTAGAATTAAGTTGGCTGCACCACGCCTGTTGAGCCTTGCTCAAATACACCTGACTGCTTGAGTTCAAATCCTGGCTGTGCCAAGTGCTGGCTATGTGACCTTGAGCTAGTTATCAGACTTTCCGTGCTTCATCTGTCACATCTACAGCTTGGAGAATCTAATTATAATACCTGCTCAGTTGAGTTCTTGGAAAGAGTGAAAAGACAGGTGTTAGAGTTCAGTCCTTAAGAGCACAGGCTGTGGAGATAGATTGTCTGGGTTTGAGTCCTGGTCCCACCCACTTTACCAGCGGTATGACCTTGGGAAATTTACTTAGGCTTTTTTTTTGAGAAGGGAGGAGGAGTATTAGGGATTGAACTCAGGGGCACACGACCACTGAACCACATCCCCAGCCCTATTTTATATTTTATTTAGACACAGGGCCTCACGGAGTTGCTTAGCTCCTTGCTTTTGCTGAGACTGGCTTTGAACTCAGGATCCTCCTGCCTCAGCCTCCTGAGCCTCTGGGATTAGAGGCATAAACCACTGTGCCTGCTACTTTTGCCTCAATAGTCCACATCCATATAATGAAAGAAGAGACAAAAGTACTTACCTTCTATGACTCTATGAGAATTAAATGTATCCATTCATGTGCAGTTCCTGGCACATGGTAATACGTGACAGGGATGCTGATATAGTTGTGCAGGTGGTTCACTGTTCAAATGGGAGCTTGTCCAGGCTGTTAGCAGGCAATTGCTTCCGTAGAGTTGGCCCTGTTTTCTATTTTGTAGCAGGGCCATGGATGGGGCTTATACTGTCAGTCTCAGAGGTTCAAATATTCAGTAAATACACCTTAGCAAGGTTCTTTGGCTTTGAGCTGATATTATTGGACTTATTCTGGGTATATCACAACTACTCCTTGGTAGTTTCATGGAATTCTTCAAAATAATCTCTGTGGGATGCCTACAGGCCAAGCCCTGCTGTTAGTTCAAATATAGAAATAGAGTTCAAAATATAGAAAAATGCACAGGAATGACAAAGACCACATTCTGGATTACGGCTTAACCTGGGGTGAGGAGAGCATGGGTTTAGGAAGCAGTGTACAGGAATCTTAAACTCTGCTCAGAATTTATTTCTTAAGCTGAATAGGGTACACACCAGTGTTTATTATTTTTTTTTCATCTTAAATATATAAAAATAATTTATTAGTAGTATTATTGAGTGAGACCCGCCTTCCTAAGTGGGTGATCATTTTGCATTTCTCTCCGCATTCGTCTCTGTTGAACACTGAATCGCCATATTGACAGGACCCCACAGAATCAAGCAGCCGTTCGCTCAACCGATATTAACTGCCGAATGATAGAGCCTTCAAAGAATGGAGAACGTCATCGGTACATTCTGACACAGATGCTGGGTTATCTGACTATTTTCCCTTCTTTCTTTGAAAGTGGGGGGCGCTCTGTCTGGTACCTAAGAGGTGATAAACAAATGTCAATTGAAACTGAATGAAACACAGATATGATCATTACTGTCCTTCAAGAGCTCCAGAACACCCAGGTTGAGAGGAGATAGAAGCCAGTGCGGGTCCCGAGCCCCTTAAACCTGAGCACTCTGACTGACAACTCTTTATCAGGCCTCTCCTAGAGACCCGACCTGTGACAGTGAGACAAGGGGCACAGTCCGTCTTCTCTCCACCTTCTCACCAGCCCCCTGGTCTGTGCCACCATCGTTTCCTGCTTCGGTGGTTGTGGTGATCAGTGCTGTCATCCCAGCTGGTCTCCCCACTTCCACTTTGCTCCCCACAGTAAAATCTCAACCGTATCCAGGGACGTCCACGAAACCTCACTGGGAACACAGGACTCCTCTGCTCCCAGACCTCCCATGGCTTCCCACCTTGGGGGACAGCAGACGTGGCCACATTCCTCCAATGTCTCCCAGGAGGAGGTGGAGTCTGTTTTTCAGTCCCCTGCGTGCGTCTAGGCTGGCCTTGTGGCTTTCTTCAGCCAGAAGAATGTGGTGGATGGATCTCTGCTCGTTCTGAGCTTGGGCCTTAGGAAGATTTGGATGCTTCTGCTCTGACCCAGAGTCCTGCAGTTACCACGCGGCAAGCCCAGGCATGACCGTTGTGGGAGAGAGACCATGTGGAGGAGAGTTGCCCAAGAAAAGGCCATCTCAGACCAGCCCTATCAGTTAGCTGAGATCAGCCTAGTCCCATCTTCTAGAACCTTCTATATAACCCACAGACTCATAAGCTAAAAACATGGTTGTTTTAAGCCATCAAAAATTTTTTTTCTTGCTTTGTTACACAGTGGAAGCTAACTGATACACCACCTCATTCAAAGAATAAAAAAAAAAAAATTAGACTAACTAACTTATCCAAAGTACTTACAGCATTGTCTGGTACATGGTAGGTGCTCGATGAATACTTGTTGAAATAATTAAGAAATTCATAAATGGAATTAACATTCAAATTAAGAAAATAAATAAACTTGTAAAATAATTACAAAGTGTAGGATATGCTGTGAAGGAAATGCAGTAGCTGAGGTAGAGAATGAGAGTCGGATGGGAGGGCAGACCCTCTTTGGTTCTCTACTTGTTTCAGCACAAAAGCTAAAATCCTTCCAGGGGCCTCCAAGGCTGTACATGACCTGACCACCCCCAACCCTTGGCCCTGCTGACCGTGTTTGCTGACGCTCTCGCTGCCTCTGATCCAGCAGCACCAGTTTCCCTGCCGTCCCTCAGATGCTCCAAGCACATGCATCCCTGCTGATGCCCCTGCTGATGCCCTTGCCTGGGACGTTCTTTCCTTCCACACTCACACCCTTCACCGCTCCCTTCCTTCAGGTCTCTGCTCAGATGTCGCCCTTTTGCCAGGTCCTTCCTGACCACCTCACAGAAAAAGCAACCACTGACCCCTAGGATTCCCAGACTCCCTACCCTGCTGCATCCGCAGCACCAGTGACCTTCTGGGTGAAGTTTGTTTTGGCCAATTTATGCTTAAGACATTATCGTCTTAGGGCATAAATTCAGCCAACGGCACAAGAAGGGGTGGGGGACATTAGGGGAGAATAGAGTTACATTAGAGGGGAGCAAAGGGAGGGGAGGAGAGGGGACACGGGGACAGGAAGAATAGTAGGATGAAACAGACATTATTACCTTATGGACATATATGACCGCATGACCCATGTGATTCTACAACATGTACCATCAGAAAAATGAGAAATCATACCCTATTTATGTATGGCATGTCATAGATATATCATATACGTGATATATATGTATATAAAGTGTATAAATGCATTCTACTGTCATGTAGAGCTAATTAAAACAAATTTTAAAGATAATAAAAAAATTTAGCCTGTGGATACCCAAATACCTTAGGGACTACAACGTCCATCTTAATATTTAGCAAGGCCAGCATTTGTCTTTGAGACACACGGGGAATAAGACAAGGTCTCCCCCCCACACCTTTATTTTTAAAGCTAAGATGCTCAGGTCAGAATTGGATTGCTGACTGAAAACTACAAATGTGCTCATGACAAGGGTAGCAGTACACTATAAGTCACGGCCACCATGGTAGCACACTTTATAGATTGCGAGGGACATTCTAATCCAAGTCATTACTCATTCCTTGCTGTCCGTGGGAGATAGGAGGGACAGGTTTTATCATCTTCCACAAGGGACAAAGACCACACGAGGTCAAGCGAGTTGTCTGAGCTCTGAGACCACAACAGGGTGGAGCCAGAATTCAAATTATAGTGAGTCTAACTCCAGGTCCAGTGCCTCTGTCTCTCTCCATTCTGGGCTCTGAACTGGTGACCTTGATTCCAAGAGTCAGGGCCAATCCTGAGCTCCTGCAGGACCCTTCTCTAGAGAGGGCATGTGCTCCCAGCCAAGAGGCAAGGCCATGAACGGGTTCCAGCATCCCTTCTAGAGTTCCCTTGTGGCTTTCAGATGTACCCAACCTCTTATATTGACAAGAAAGAACAGTGCTCCTGGGCCACTTTGTCCCCAGGTCACCCTGAGGCTGGCTAGACTGTGAGGAAGGCCCAGCCCAAGACAGGGTGGACAGCTGTTTTCAGTAGAAAACCAGAAAGAAATCCCAGCCCCGCCGTTTTATTTTGGGTGAAAAATCAAGTCCTGTGACAATGGAAACTCTTTCCCGGCTGCCCTGTCCTCCCTGCCATGTTGACAGCAGCCTGACTTGCTAATTCTGGCTGGGGATTTTCCCTGTGGCCTGTTTTTCTCTTTTATCTTCATCAATTGAAGAGAGCTGCTCTGCCTTGCCAACTGTCAGAAGGCTTCTGGGGTTTGGTGTATTTTTTTTTTCTTTCACATAATTCTGGGTCTTTTCCCAGATATGTATTTTCTCTCCGACTACCTTCTAACTTGTTGAAGTTTCCGCCCACGTGACTTCCAGCATGAATTACCAGAAACCACAAGAGAGAGAGCGCGCGCAAGCCCCAAAGTGAGCGAGATGTCCCTGTGGGGAGCAGTCCCCCTGCACCCCAGAGCAAGGAGGACGCAGGGGTCAGAGGTGGCTGCAGGGCCAGTAGGGGAGGCACCTGTGGAGGGTGGAGGGCTGGTGGCCCAGGGACCGTCAGGAAGGGAGGCCAGCTGGTGACCCGAGAGCCCAGAGGCATCTGGGGCCGTGCGTGAGAGCCCGGAAGAGTTCAGCCATGCCACACAGCTCCGACAGCAGCGACTCCAGCTTCAGCCGCTCTCCTCCCCCTGGCAAGCAGGTAGGGTCCCCGCTCCCTCTCTCCTACTCTCGGATTCTCCTGGGGGGCAGGAAGCCGGGCAGTCTCTCTTGTCCTGCTCAGGGAGCTGCAGAGAGAGGAAGTGGCTTGTGGCATGAACACTCTATGAGACTGAGACATGGCATATCTGTAGTGAAGCCGTGCACAGTGGCCTCTGCTCTGCCAGAGCCCCTTTTCCTCTCCATTGCCCAATGGTGCCCATTGTCTCGGCCTTGCAGGTGTCCCCCCATGAAGCTTTCTAAGTAGCAAAGGGGAGGATGAATGTCAAATAACTCAGAGGAAGCAGTCCACTCTTCTCTCCGGCACTGGAAAAGTGACCGGAGGAGCTTTAAGTTGCCTGCACAGCCCAAATCCTGGAAGAGTCTCGAGGGCATGAGAGGAAAGGGGTCAAGGTGGGCTTTGGGAACAAGTTGACAGGAGGAGAAGGAACCTGGCGCAGGACGATCTCTGCTGAGGTGCTGCCTCTGTCCCCACACCTGCCAGCAGGGAGGGAGATGCTGGAGCTACAGCCAGTGCTTCTTTACTCAGTGGCTTCTGGACAAGAGGAAGGAAATAAAGGGGAGATGGCCCTGGGAACCTGTTGGAGACATTTGCTAATAGCTTACCTCAGCTCTGGGGAATTGAGGCAGGGGTTCCGGGAGATTTTAGAATCTACATTGATTTCCATGTCAAGAGTTGCCAAGACCTTGGGCTCTCTACTCACCTCACAGCTCCTGGGGGCTTCCTCTTTGCCACCTCCTTAACATCCCGCCCCAGGGAAGTCCTTGTCCTTCTCCTCCAACGTATCTATCTCCATGGATTAAAATCTTCCCCACCTCTGAACTGCATGCAGTTGTTGAACTGCATTCTTTTCTTAGCATAGATATCCAAGGGGCTTTCAAAATGCCCAGCCCAAACGAAGGAAGGTAAATGTCAGACAGAGCATCTGTCCTTAGCGGCTAACCCGAGAGAGAAATCCCGGTGGAGACCTCTAGAGGGCAGACCATCCAAGTTCAAGATGGTATCGGAGTGGCTGGGACTGCCTGGAAGTCTGTGCTGTACTTTTCTTAGGAAGGAAATTACTCATGGCTTCCTTGGTAATCTGGTCCCCGTGCCCCTTAGAGGAAAAGCACGCCCTCCTCTCTCACCCAGTGCCCTCCTACGGCAATGACCCGGCAGTGCTGCCCTTGCTGGGGAGCGCAGAGTCTGGCTTGGGATCTGCGCCCTCTGGTCAGCAGGGAGGTGCCAGGGAGCCGGGCAGGAGCTGCATGGGCTTCTCTCAGACGTCTACGCATCGCGGAGAAAGTTGGAGCCAGCCTCCCCAGCCAAGCAGAAGACATACCCATCATGGGGTGTAATTAGAGAACACCCAGGTCCGTATCCTCCCGCGCATCCACCCTTGACCCCCGACAGCAGGCAGCCTCCCTAATGAGTCCATTCTTTTTGGCATATTTTTTTTGTACTGGGCGTTCTGCTCCGGGCGTGGGAAATGTCAAACTGGCTGAGCAGAAGGAAGGGAATGAAGGAAAAGAAAAGGCAGCTCTGGGCTGGGGCCCTTGGGCCCCCCGGGTGTGGCCGAAGACCTCATGGGATACACAACAGTGAGGTCACTGGTGGTGGGTGAGGAGGTCTTGGGAAGGCTTTGGACTCGGCACCGCAAGGGGCAATACTCCCAGATTACTGTGAGCTCCTGGGCCAGCTCATAGGGCCTCAGGTTCTAGCGGGATACAACAGAAATAATGACGCCCGCTCCACAGAACTGGGAAATTAAACAAGAGCACCTCTGAAAACACTCGAGCAGAAGTTGACACATAGTAGATGCTCAACAAGGTTTGGGGATGAAAAGAAAAAGAAAACAGCCCAAAAAGAACAGCAAGGGGGCTCTAGGAGATATAGATGTGTGTGTGTGTGTGTGTGTGTGTGTGTGTGTGTGGTGTGTGTGTGTGTGTGTGTGTGTATGAGGGTGAGGGTGGAGCAGCCCTGAAGAGGAGGAGAGGCGACAGACACTGCCTCCATTGGTTTCACCATCGTTGCTCAAAACAGTCCCATTGAGGCCTCGAGATCTCATGCTTCTTCCTATAGTTTTTGGCCAAATAAGACATAGACAGATCTGAGGATGTGCAACAGGGTATGGAAAAGAATGCTCCTGTGGCTGCAGGCTTTTGGAAAATAAGGGGATGGATGAGTGCATGAAGAGATGAAGACAAGGAAAGTTGGATGAATGGATAGATGGATGGAGGGATGGATTGATGGATGGATGGATAGAAGGATGGAGGGATGGATTGATGGATGGATGGATAGAAGGATGGAGGGATGGATTGATGGATGGATGGATAGAAGGATGGAGGGATGGATTGATGGATGGATGGATAGAAGGATGAATGGAAGGATGGATGGATGATGGATGGATGGATAGAAGAATGGATGGAAGGATGGATGGGTGGAAGGATAGAAGGATGGATGGATGGGTGGGTGTGTGGGTGAAAGAATAGAAGGATGGATGGAAGGATGGATGGATGGACAGATACCAGTACCACAAAAGCCTACTTTACTTCAGAAGAGAAGAGCAAACTCCTAATTCCCATTATCTCTACCTCCTAGGACTCCTCTGACGATGTAAGAAAAGTTCAGAGAAGAGAGAAAAATCGCATTGCAGCCCAGAAGAGCCGACAGAGGCAGACACAGAAAGCTGACACCCTGCACTTGGTGAGTGCTGAGAGCTTGGGCTTTGCTCTCCAAACCCATGGACCCTTGGACCACAGCTTTGATTCTGCCTGTGTGTGGGGATGTGTAGCTGGGGAGAGTAAGAGGAGGGTGAGGGCTATAAGGTGAGGAGGACAAGCTCTCCTGGGATGTATTTGAAAAATTCTGTAGCAGAGAATGTACCAGAGGCTGAAAAGAGAAATGAATCTTTCTCCCTGGGAAGAGTCAAGGAGTGGACACATTGGGTGTTGGAATCCCAGAGGCTGGGTAGGGTGGAAGACAGAATCACTGGCTTGGAGAGGGGACAGCCAGAGAGAGCTCCATCCTCATAAGCCACCGAGAGCAGAAGGTGGACTGATTTGGAGAGAAATTGAGATGTTAAGTGCTTTGGGGAGCTTGTTATCCTACAGTGCTAGGACCACACAAAGTCTCATCCCTTTGGAGGGCAGCTGGGGAACCACCCGAATGTCCTTGCATTTGGGACAAGGAAGTCCACCGAATGCTAAATCTGACTTCTTTATTCTAAGCATCATTACAGTTCTATTTTTAAATTTCTATCATTAATGATATCCTCATGTGAAAGATCCAAGTTCAAGTGCACACATCTGGTCTGGTGCCCATCCTTGCCGCTCGCCCCAAGCCTTTCTAGAGCAGGCTAAACTCTCGACTTGGGCACAAGGGTACTGGGTGGGGCCGAGGGGCAGCTCCACTGGTGGCCCAAGGTCCTAGTAGTGCTTCTGACTCCCGGCTGTGTGCTTCATAAAGCAGAGCTTCCTCCGCATCTCCCCATCCTCCCCCTCCTCCTTTGACTCTGCCTCTACTTGGTTCCTTGCTTGACCAGCTCTTACTTCACTGATTCCTTCCTCTTCATCCCCTCATTCCTTCCTCTAGTAACTCGGTCTTCTCATCCTTCCAGAAACATTCCCATACCTCGAATATTCTAGTACTTTCTTTCAATGGTAAAAAGAAGTACAATTGGTACCAAAAATGAATACGCTTGTATTAATTTGGATGATTAGCATGGCACCTCACCAGTTAGCATGACTATTTTTACCTCATCAAGACTAAGATACTGTTTTACCCAAGGGGCAGGCATATGTTATAATCTCAGTGACCGGGGAGGCTGAGGCAGGAGAATGGCAAGTTCAAAGCCAGCCTCAGCAACTTAGCAAGGCCCTAAGCAACTTAGTGAGACCCTATCTCTAAATAAAACATTTTTAACAAGGGCTGAGCCTGTGGCTTAAGAGTGCCTCTGGGTTCAATCCCCAGTACAAATAATAATATACAGTTTTAAAGGGAACAGAAGATGTTTCCTCATCTTTGTCAGGAAACCAAGAATAGGCTGCACCAACCTCTCTGATTGATTCTTTCACTTTATTTGAAATGTAGTTGGTATATCCTCCTTTGCAAGCTAACAATTTTAAGTCCATAAATATGTGTCAAATTGGAAAAAAAAAATTGAATGAACAGCAAGTCTGTACTAACTGTGGTCAACAGTCTAAATGCTAAGCTGTCGGTGGCCCTGCTACTGACATGCTCCCTGTGATTTCTTTGTGGCCTAGAGTCACATGGAAACACTCCCATTTGCTGTTTTAAACTTGAACATCTATGATCCATCACCTTCTCTGAGTCTGCAAATAAATATCAACTTAAAAGATTAAAAGCTTCTTTTTTTGTACAAGTTGACAATGTCCTGAGACAAGCAAATTACTATAAACTGTATATGTTTTTAATATTTTTTTTAAAAAAAGAAGTGGAAAATAAATAGAGGTCAGCAGCTCAGAGGACAGGGTTTGAATCCCAGCTCTGCCACTTGCTATCTATTATCTATGTGACTGACTCTAAAGCCATTTCCATTCTCCTTTAGACTCTGATTCCTTATCTATAGAATGGGAAATGACAGGAACTACTTCACAGGGAAGTGCAGAAAAAGAGCTCAACACAGTGCCTGGCATACAAAAATACTCCAAAAATTTAATTACAAGATTGATAATAATAGTTATTAGTATAAGAAGTAAGATTAAAAAATCACAAAACTAAGTTACACACACACACACACACACACACACACACACACACAGATTTTCACAGAATCTCAGGGTTGAGAGATTTCTTTAAGGCTGAAATGTTTAGGCACACTTTTTTCTTTTTTTGGTACCAGCGATTGAATCCAGGACATTTAACCACTGAGCCACATCCGCTTTAAAATTTTTTATTTAGAGACTAGTTCTCACTAAGTTGCTTAGGGCCTCATTATGTTGCTGAGGCTGGCTTTGAACTTGCTGTCCTCCTGCCTTAGCCTCTTGAGTCACTTATGATTACAGGCGTGCACCATCACACCCGGCTCAGGCACTTTTGATGCCTAAGAAAAGGATCTTGTAACCTCTAGTGACGGATAACTCCCTCTCTTCTAACATATGGAGAGGTACCCCCCTCATCTTGAGCTGCACCCCATCTCCCCATAAATCTAAACCCCTGGTGTCCGTTCACCCCCTTGGGTGCATACCAATAAGCAGACACATGTGCCTCGTTGCAGCAGCAAGGTTTCCATCTCTGACTCGGCCGTCCTCTGTAAAACAAGAGTCAGAACCAAAAGGTTGAGCCTAATTATATTGGTTGTGACTACCTTGGGGGTAATTTCTGGAACTTGTAGGTCAATGGAGCCTCCAGTCATGGGGTCAGCATATCTACCGTCACACCCCAGCCTCAATCTCTAGAATGTTCTCATTCTCCCCACATCTGAGCTCAAACTCCTCACCCACTTCTTTCTTTTGAGCACCACAACATTCATCTTCAGTTTTCTCCCCAGTGAGCAGATCACATCGGAGTCTAAGCAGCAAGCCTGTGCACTGCTGTCAGTGAATTTGTTTTTCTTGGCTTCAGGTGGGAGCTTGGGCAGCAGCATGTAAATTTTCACCATCAGGCAGAGTGCTTGGCCATGGTTTGCACTGTTCATTTCCTCTTGGTCAACGGACGCCCTTCTTTCCCATACCTTGTCCTCTCAATCACATTTGTAATTCAGGTAGAAGCTTCTATTCACCACCTGAGTCGGGTTTCACGGCTGGGTTTGCCCTTGACCCCTTTCCACACTTGCTACACAGGAAATCTTCTGGCACCTTTCTCTAGCTGAAGGACTCATCCAAAACTTTGCAGACCAGGCTTTAGAAATTATGGTATCAAATAAGGGCCACACTTGTCTTGGGGTCTAGCCTCCTCAAATGCTGGGGTGACATTGTTTTCCTGGTTTCAACTGTTGTCACTATTGTCTATCTCAAAGTTCCCAGACGATTATCTCATCTCTCCAGTGAGAGTAAGGGATTCTGGCTATTGGACATTGGAGTAGCTGTCCTATTCATGGCTCCCACCAACACACATTGATTCCTTTTAAAATGACAGGAGGGAAAGAACATTTAGTGATGATTGTGTTACAAAATGAACCCAGGTGACGCATAGTGGATCAAGTGATTCTTTTTGTAATTGTTACAAAAACAGAGTCTACATACAGTTTTGATTCTCTTTCAGTTTGATGTCTCACACAAGTACCCATCATACTTATTTCTTTTTCTCCCACGAGCAACTGTAGGGTCCCTTAGGTACAGTACAGATGTCAACTAGAAGAAGAAAGGCATGACTTGCCCAGTTAGTTCCTAAAAATCTCAGCAGCTAAATAAGTGGATCCAAGATAATCAGCTGAAAAACCGTTAGAACTAATAAGAGAATACAGACAGCTTCCAAAATTAAAACAAAAAGTAATACCTTTCCTACATGCAAACCATAACAAATTAGTAAATTTAATGGAAGGAAAAATCCCAACCACCACCATTATATGAGAAAGGGGTCTGGGGTTGTGGCTCAGAGGTAGAGTGCTTGCCTAGCGTGCATGAGGCACTGGGTTCGATACTCAGCACCATGTAAAAATAAAATAAAGGTATGTGTTCACCTACAACTAAAAAATAAATGTTTGAGAAAGGAATAAATTTAACAAAAATCATGAAGGTTTAATTTAAAAAAACTTTTAAATGATTCTAAATGACTTTTTAAAAATTCAAATACTAAATAGAAAGATGTATCTTATGTAAAGTTAATATTTTCATTAAATTAATCTATAAATTTAATGTGCTCCCAATAAAAATTCAGTAGGGTCTTCTGGAAATTGGGGAAGAACTAGATGAGCTATTCTAAATCCCCATTGAAAAAGAACCGTCTGAAAATTGCCAAGAAAATGCTAAAGAAGAAAGGGAATGAGGGATTAGCAGACTAAGCTGAAATGATTTGGAAAAGACAGAACATTGGACAGATTACAGAAACAGACCCAAAAATAAATTTAAAATTTAAGAGCCAAATACCTGTGACATTTCCTAAGACATTAGAACAAATTCAAGACAACCAGGATGACATTTCATTCCCGTGAGGGAGGGCAGAATTCTTCCATAGAGTTGTGACAACTGTCTCATCACTTGGAAAAAAAGGGGGAAAAATGGACCCTCCATTCCTTATATAACACACAGAGACAGATTAAATCAAAAAAGAAAGAAATGTGGGGAAAAAAACCCATGCATGTTAAAAAATTGATCTTAGTCTGAAGAAGTCTTTTTCAAATAAAATAAAAACTCCTGAGACTGCAAAGGAAAAAACTGATGTATATATATAAGCTTTATGCATTAAAAAGTGAAAAAAAATTCTATATAGTTCAAAATACTATACGCTAACTCAAAGGCAAATGATAAACTGGGGGGAAAATATCTGTAACATTTATGACCAAAAAAAGGTATGTTTACTTAATATATGAAAGCTCTTATGAATAGGAAAATGATTAACAACCCCAAAGAAAAATGAGCAATGATTATGAATAGGCGACTTCCAGAGAGAGATAAATGGCAAATAAATACGTGCAAATATGCTAGACTTCACTTATATAGGGAAATGCCAATTAAAGCAAAAGTGAGATTTCTCTGTCAGATTGGCAAAAAATAAAATGCTGCTAAATCACGATGTTGCCAAGGCAATGGAAAGGCAGAACCATCACATGCTGCCAATAGGAAACAGTTGGTGTATCCCTGGTCAAGGGCAGCTTGACCATGCCGCTTCCAATTATGAGCACTCATGTCCTGTGGGTCAGCATCAAGGAGTCTACGCACAAACACGTCCACATATTATCCACCGCTGTGCATTTAAAGATAATCATTGCTGCGTTGTTTCTTAGAGAAAAGACTGGAAGCAAGCTAAATATCCATCCGTAAAGGAGTGCTTAAGTAAATTAGTTTGTCCATTCAGTGGAATACTGAGGAGCTATTAATAAGTTACATCTGAATGTGCTGATCTGAAAAGATTATCAAGTTTCAATACTCTTAAAGGAAAAAAGTATAAATATGGCACCTGGTTTTTTCCACTCTGTGTTTTTAGCAACAAGAAAAACTCTTTGTACATAATTGTACAAACAGAAATTTTCAAATAGATTACCCAAAAAATTGTTGATGATTTTTTTTTCTGAAAAGTAGGAATAAACATCTAAGAGAGAGATGCTTTCCTTTTTAAATCTTTTTTTATTTAATCAGTTGCTTTTATTTTTATAATGTAGGTACTGAAATTCTTGACATTGATCATTGCTACAGATGCATTGAATGCTTTCTTTTCTACTTATGATATCACCCATCAAACAGCTCTCCATCCCAGCTGATTGTAGTGGCTCCTGGGAGCCTCACAGCGTGGAGGATTTTGAATGACTGTTGAGTAAGTGGGAAAGAGAATTGAGATTAATGAAGAAGTATTGTTGCCAGGTGCAGTGGCACACACCTGTAACCTCCCTATTCCAGAGGCTGATGCAGGAGGATCTCAAGTTCAAGGCCAGCCTGGGCAACTTATATCTCAAAATAAAAATGAAAAGGGCTGGGATGTGGCTCAGAGGTAGAGTGCTTGCCTAGCAGGCGCAGGCCCTGGGATGAATCCTCTGTGGGTAGAAAAAAAAAAAAGAGAAGCAGCCTGGTTCATGAAGAGACTAAAGGTAGAGGAGATGGGGACCGTGGGCAAATTTAGCTCAGAGATGTGCTACTGGAAGTCAGATCTGGCCTTGAGGGTGGAACTGGAAGCAAGTTAGAGTAACAGGGCCAAATTTGGGAGCTGGGTACCTAGGTACATCCTTTAGATGGGGGGTGGTGCCTGAAGGAATCTCACACTTATTTAGGAAAAGAGAGGTTTACTAGTTCCCAGATACATGTTTAATGTTATATACAACAGAAAAATATCGAGTGTACATTAGGCAATAACAAATCTTTGAGCTAATGTTGGGAGAGAGACGATATCTACAATTAGAGGGAAATTGAGTAATGAAGGAACTCAGTAAAGATGTTACCCACGGGCCTCCTGTAGAATGGCACTGTTGTTCTTGGCTTTCTGGGCAGCTCTGGGAGAGAAGGCAGCTCGTGGTCCTATTTCACTCCTAGAGCTCTTTTTCTTTCTCTCCGGGAGACCATGCCTAATGTTCATGGGCATAGAGAAGTTATGGATCCATGAAACACCAAAGGAATATTCTGGATAGATCTACCCTTAAAAGGTTCAATGTAAAATCAGCGAAGCATCCATGAAAAAAGAGACACCTCTCTTGGGCCACCATTGCTATCAATTTCTTTTAAAAAACACAATAATTGAGCACAATTGTGTTTCAAGCACTGTGTGTTGAGTGCTCAGCTGGCAGTATCTCATTCGATCTGCACCAAAGCCTTATTTAATAATTTTTTTACGTTAGGTTAGGCAGCTGGTCCAAGGCTACTTAGCTGCATCTTCAGAACCCATCTTCCTCACCCCTACTGCCTCTTTCTCCAGTCTTTCATGAGGATGTGTTCATCTTCCTCGACTCTATACGTCTTGGAATCTCTACCTGAATTTATTTTTCTGTTTTTTATTTTTTTTTAGAACAATGTCCTCCAAAATTTACACTTTTCCCCATCTGTCAATAACAGGCCTGGTCAAGAAAGTAAAGATATCCCTACATCAATTGAAACCGTTCTTTGAGAAGGTTGTATAGCAAAGAACATTAACATCTTACATAAGAATAACCTTTGAAACAGTATTTCCACTTACAAGAGATTGAAGAAAAATTATACTATAAGGATACTCAGTTTACCAGTATTTGTGAATAGTAAACACTTTTCTTTTATATATCAGGGATTGAACCCAGGGGTATTCAAATACTGAACCACATCTCTAGCCCTATTTTGTATTTTATTTAGAGACAGGGTCTCACTGAGTTGCTTAGCACCTCACTGTTGCTGAGGCTGGCTTTGAACTCGCAATCCTCCTGCCTCAGCCTCCCAGATGACTGAGATTAAGGTGTGTGCCACCATGCCCGGAATGAATACTAAACATTTTAATAAAGTGTTTGATAATGCTATAAAACTGGGCAGCTGGCTAACAACAATGGATTAGCATATTATAAATACACTCATACAGAATTTTATGCTGGTATCCAAAATTATCATGAAGATCTGTATGTACCAATTTAAAAGATGTCAGTGGGGGTAGCATTGAATTAAAATTTTAAAAAAAGAAGAAGTAAATTACAAAGAACATGTAGAGTATAATCCTGTTCATGTGAGTTAAATCTGTGGTTTGGGGAACAGTTGCATGTATAAAGAGATGTCTGGAAGAATATTCTCCAAGATGCTAATAGTAGTTGTTTCTGAGTGGCTGAGTTTTAGTAGCCTTCCTTAAATACTTTCTGCATTTTTAAAATTATAATGAATGTGTGCCATTTAAAAAAAAATCAGAAGTAGTCTAAAATAGTCTAAAATTTTGACTGTTTTATTTGGGGAAAAAGACATGCCAAGGCAATTCACCACTGACTGCTTATCCCACGGAGGATGGATCTGGGGGCGAAGTGTAGGGTGTTTGGGGAAGGACTGATCTGGAGACTATAAAGAAGTCAATCTTAAAAGGATCGCGGGGCCCAGGTCACAAAATGACAGCTACCATTCAGCAGATATCTCCCCGAGGCACCACCAGCAGTAGCCAGGCTTCCTTCCTTCTCTTGAGAAGAGCGAGAGTCTCTCCAAAGAGCCCAGGCTGCTCAAAGGGTTTCCCAGTCTCTCCTGCTTTCTAGGGGGAAGCCCAGGACCCACAAGAAGAGGGTGGGATGTCGGTACAAGAGCTCACCATGGGCCCACAAGGTGGCCTTTTAAAGGGAATGGCAATGGTTATGGTCATACTACTTGTTCCTAAAATGATAGAATTCAAAGAAAACTCAGAGATCTTTCAGGCCAACCTGTCATGTGGCCAACAAAAGAAACTTTCTCAAGGACACCCAGGAACCCAAACCTCTGGCCTCTCCATCGTTCTACTTTTGTTTTGTGCTACTTTGCTGGACAGAGCTTTGCTAGGTGGGTGATGTTGATGCCACAGGTCCTTTTGCAAAGGATACACCAAGAGCCAGGCCATCAACCAGATGCGCAGACAGCCTGGGCTCTCAGCATCTCCAGCACACTCAAACAGCGAGAGACCAGAAGGAGAGCTCAAGGTCAAGGGGCGCTGAAGCCTCAGGTTTCTTTACTCAAGAGAGGTTTTAAAGTAGTCGCCCAAAATTAAAAGGACAATGAGATTTGGGGGAGATTTGATATTTGCATCAAATTAAATAAATACTTAATATTTATACTGAGGAAAAAAACATCTTTTAAAGAAAAACATCAAGACTCCCATCAATAAGTGGGCAGAGGCTATGAACTGAAATCTTACACAACTTTTTTCCTACCAAAATGAAAATAACCTAATTTTGTATTCTGATTACGAAAATGATACACAATAAGGCAAGGTTTCTCAACCTTGGCTATTGACATTTTGAGTCCAGTAATTCTTTGTTGTGTGCGTGTGGTTATCCTGTGCATTGCAAAATGTAAACTCTACAATCTGCCCAATAGATGCCAATAGCACTCCCTCCCCCTGTTATGACAACCAAAAATACTCACAATATGTGTCAAATGTCCCCTGGAGGGAAAATCACTTGTGGTTGAGAATGCTACATTGAGACAGATGCAGAGAAAGTGCTCTTCCTCCTTAGTTATTGATTACTGTAACATTAAAGTGAAATTAAGAAACCTTCATAGGGCTGGGGATGTGGCTCAAGCGGTAGCGTGCTCGCCTGGCATGGGTGCGGCCTGGGTTCGATCCTCAGCACCACATACCAACAAAGATGTCGTGTTCACCGAGAACTAAAAAATAAATATTAAAAATTCTCTCTCTCTCTCCTCTCTCACTCTCTGTTTAAAAAAAAAAAAAAGAAACCTTCATAAAGCTGGTAGGCAAAAAGAAATGATTTAAATTTAGAGCACTAAGCCACTGCTCTGTGTAGATACTGTCAGCTCCAGGCACTGTTGACACGAGATTGCACAAGTTGTTGTGAAATGGATAACAACGTATTGGTTTCTGGTGACAGGAGGATTGATTTGTCTGTCCCTTGCTCTGCTAACTCTCACCTAGGAATATGTTTCTAGAAAATAATTGAACAAAGACAAAATCCAAAACGCATCCAGGTGTTCATTCCAGCATTGTTTACACCAGTGAGATGGTGATCACAACCCAAAGGTTCAACATTAGAAGACCATTTTAAGTAAACTGTGGATCATTAATTTCATGATATCACCATTAAAATAATGGTGACTGACCATTATAGTGAGTGACCGTGTGGGAGTGCCAAAGTGACAACAGAAAGCAAAATGCTGACTGTATATGTACTATGGTTGAGATTTTGTAAAAATAAGTAGACATACTAATTTATTTTATTTTTTTTACTATTTATTTATTTATTTTATTGTTACTGTGATTAAACCCAAAGGTGCTTTAGTACTGAGTTACATCCCCAGTCCTTTTTATTTTTGAAGACAGGATCTCACAAAATTTCTGAGGCTGACCTGATCCCCCTGCAGCAGCCTTTCAAGACCATGAGGTATTATAGGCGTGCGCCACTGCATCTGGCACAATATTATCTTTTATCATAGACAAACAAATGGAAATATTCTTAAAAAGGCATACTAATTTAAAAGGACAAGATGACAGTATGTACAAATGAAAGCAGGTACGTTAGGGGACCAGGGCCATGGGTGTTTCCAATTTTAAAAATTTATTTTTTATTGGTAAATCATTATTTTATATAATCATGGGGTTCATTTTGCCATTTTTATATATGTACATAATATGATTTGGTTAGTTGGTGTTTTTAATTCTTAAATATATTTTAAGGTAGTCATACTGTGCATTTTTTAAAAATATTCTTTATTAGTTATTGATGGATCTTTTTAATTTTTATTTATTTGCTTATTCCTGGTGCTGAGAATCGAACCCAGTGCCTCACACAAGCTAGGCAAGTGCTCTACCACTGAGCCACAACCCCCAGCTCCCCCATACTGTGCATGTTTATGTTAAAAAAGAAGGAGGAGGAGGAGGAGGAGGAGGAGGAGGAGGAGGAGGAGGAGGAGGAGGAGGAGGAGATGGCCAAATAGAGGGTCCAGGGAACTCTGAAGGAAACTGACTAAGAGAACAGAAAAGAGATCATTAAGCTAAAGAGATCATAAGGTCTCCCACCAAACCTGACCCCCAGAATTTTGGGGGTCAGGTTTGGTGGGAGACCTTATAATTTATCCTCCAAATAGGAAATCTTTTGAGAGTAAAAAAGGGCACTAGGAAATATTATACCAGGGCAGCAAGTGTGAGCTGGGGCAGTCCCAGGAAATATCTGGACACCCTAGACTTAGGGGAACCAAGGAAGGTAACCCAGAGCTCTTATGGAAACTCAAAGGAAATGATCAAGTTCAAATCCAAGCTGAGGACCCAAATTCCTAGGGCCAATAGGCAATGTCCTGCAACTGAGGACCCTGTAACTCAGAGATTTTCTGGGTCCTTGGTTGCTGCAAGAACAGGCCTTCTTGTTCACTAAGAGGGTGGTGGTGGCAGAATGTTGTTCATGAAGAGTCCTATTCCCAGCTCGGGAGCTCACGTCTGTCTGCAGAATTGATTCATCCACTCAGCAATATTTCCTGTCTCCTCCTTGCAGGTATGGTCAGTTCTAGGCACTGAGAATATAGTAGCAGCGACCAGACAGGCTGGGACCCTGATTTCATGTACCTTACATTCAACCTCAAGTCTAGAAAAATGGAAAAATAAATGAACACATTAAGCACACCACGTGAAAAACGGTTCAAAGAAAATGAAATAGTGCAAGGTTGAAAGTGGTTAAGGGACAGGATGCGATAGTGATGAGGGAAGGCTGTTCCGAGGCCCTCAAATTGGAAATCAAATGCAAATAAAAGAGCAAGGTCAGCCAGGCATGGGGGCGCACACCTGTAATCCCAGACACACTGGAGGCTGAGGCAGGAGGATCACAAATTTGAGACCAGCCTCAGCAACTTAGCATGACCCTGTCTCAAAATAAAAGGCTGGGGATGTGACTCAGGGATAGAGGGCCCCAGATTCAATCCCCAGTACCAAAAAAGGAAAGAGGTGGAGGGATCTGGGGAAAGAGAGTTTTCAGCAGAACCTTGCAGCCAAGCACAGGGGGAGGCATCAGAAAGACGCCTGGTGGAGCAGAGATAGTGGGAATGAAGTCGTATGTATGAAGGCAGTTGAGCTATTGGAAGCAAGGACTGGATTGGGGTGGGGATCCACAAAGTTGATTCTAACCCTGGCTTGGAGATTTCTCTCAGTCTAAATTCTGATTACAAAATGGGAAGCAATGGCACCTCATTGGGATAAGTGAGAGCAAGGCTATATTTTCTCTTCTGCATTGGAAAGGAAAGTAAGTCTAAAGATGTGAGGCAGGAGATGGGCCTTAGGTTGGAGAGCCCAGCCTTTTCTTATTCATTATTCCATGTGTTCTCATGCGTGAACATGCTGCCCTTCTTTCTGGTTGTTTTTAAGAACTTCAGGAACACCAGCTGTTTCTCGCTGTCTTGGCTTTTCACCACAATGCTTGAGTCTGTCTGGTTGGGATGGGGAAGGTCAAGTTCAAGCTGGGGAAATGATGTCAGAGTTCTGTGAGTGGAGTTCCTATGTAACTATCCCAAGTTATAAAGCAGAAGCAATTAATGTACTTGAACATTGGGTCAGATATTCCCTTGTGCATATCATAAGTCTAATTAGTATACTTTCTCATAGGTGCTTCTTAGGTTTGGGTAAATTATCACAGGTTCCAGGTGCTTCTTAAGTTTGGGTAAATTATCGCAGGCTAGAGCAGGGGTGCACCCAGTGCCTCCCTCTGCACACTCATCTTGGCTCCTGGCTTTCATCCTTGAGGTGCACTGTGGCCGCTGAACTTCCAGGCACCCAAGTTGGCAGTCAAATGAACATGATTTTAGTGCACATTTACTATGAGCCAGCACTATCCTTGTCACAGAGGACAAAGCATTGAAGACAATAGCAGTAGCTCCTGCCCTCCCAGAACTCAAGGGGGAACTAATACGATAAAACTATAATCATTGAGATTTGACCAGGTTCCCTACCTCTTGCCTGTCCATCATAAGAATGAACTGGTGGATTACTAGAAATTGTATTTACCAATTACAGTAGTGATAGAATTACAAAGTGTCTAAATGGGCATTTTCTTTTAGGGAAAAAAAAATGTTTAACTTAGAAGTGTTCTCTCAACTCTTTAAAATTCTTTGTATTTATATTTTATACTTTTCTATAATAAAATATATTTGATAAAATAAAAATATAAAGTCTATATCAGCCTGGTGGAACATGCCTATAATACCAACAACCTGGGAGGCTGAGGCAGGACGATCACAAGTTCAAGGCCAGCCTGGACAACTTAGCAAGACACTGTTTTAATAACAAACAAACAAAAAAGGGCAGGGGAGCTGTGGATATGGCTCAATGGTTAAGCACCCCTTGGTTCAATCCCGTGTGTGTGTGTGTGTGTGTGTGTGTGTGTGTAAAAGAGTATGTGTTTGTGTGCGTGCGTGCACAGTGCATTTTGTTTATAAAATAAAAATATATAGATACAATAAAGTTAAACACTGACATATTGTCTTTAAGAGGTATCTGCTAAGAACATGATTCTCAAATTGGCTGAACATGAGGTTCCTCTGGGAAGCGTTTTTAAAATCTGGCTTCCTGTGACCCAGCCCAGAACAATGAAATTGGAACCTGGGGACGGTGAAGTCCAGGAAGGAAGACCTGTTTGGCGCCCTCCAGGGGACTGCAGCGTGCAGCCAGAATCAGGAGCAGGCCCGTGGGCAACTCTGTTGGCGTTTACCCAGACACTCTGTGCCAGGGGCCTGATGGCACAGACCAAACCAACACATCAAACCTTTGCTCTAATGGCAATTCCTAGTCCTTCTGTGGTTTTCTAGAACTGGGCTCTCTGGTGACAACCTCCCTAATTGGAGGTACCAGTCGGGGATTGCATTTGGTCCCAGTAATAGACAGCCCTGGAGTGGAAGTTTGGTTTTCTCGCATAACAAGAGGCTCAGAAGTCCCCAGAGCAGGCTAGAGCAGGCTAGAGCAGGGGTGCACCCAGCGCCTCCCTCTGCACACTCATCTTGGCTCCTGGCTTTCATCCTCGAGGTGCACTGTGGCGGCTGAACTTCCAGGCACCCCTCTGTGTTGAAGGAGGGTGTCCTTGCAAGGCTTGGCCTTTTTACGGGGAAGGGAAGCTTTGCTCCCTGCCCTCTTGCCCCACCCTGTACTTCTGATTCCGTCTCTTTGGTCAGAATTCTGTTACGTGGCCACCCTCACTGCAGAGGAAGCTGGGTACTTGAGTGACTCTTTTTCTGGTGTCTCTAGAGGAAAGTAAGAGAGAAAAAGTTCAGGAGGGGCGCTGAGCCGGCCAACCAACAGCGTTTTAGGTCAATGAAACCATAGTCTACAAGCCAAGGAACAGGGTGACAGCCTCCTAACCCTGTGACTCTATACAGGCCCCTGAGGGTGGCCCTTCTGGCTTAAACATCTGTTAATGACAAAGGCACTTAGAGCCCTAGGGCCTCAGCTCTACAACCTAGGAATGAAGATTTCTCCAAAATAGGTACATAGGTCATTCAGTGCGAAGATCTGTGGTTTGGTAATTCCTCTTCTCTCCTCTCAGGGCGAGAGGCAAGGGTTGGGGCTAATATCCCCAGGAATGGCAGGAGATAAAGTCACAGATCCCCCAACTGCTTGGAAAGTGTCATATCTTTCCATCGGAAGCCTTCTCCAAGAACGGCGGGCTCCACCTCTGTGTGCATTTGATGTGTAGGGGCTGGTGGCACCTGATGAGATCCCACACACACCTGGCTGTGAGGGACAAACATTAAACACCACTCTCTAATTTAAGTGTGGGTGTGAGCTGAAAGGTCACCCTACCGATAGATGACAGCACCTTCTGTCAAAGAGGAAACGCACAGGGACTATTTTGGCCCTTCTGGAAATTGTGATGAGAAGGTACCAGGAGAAGGTCAAGGCACTAATCTAGAGCTGGCAGGGAGGACCAAGCCCACCCACAAGGCCTGGGGAGTCCCCGCTAGAGCCTTGGGCCAGAGCCCAGCTTGGAAATGCCAGCCTGTCCCTAGTCTTCGTCCCAACTTGGTTGCCTGAGTATAAGGGAAGTGCCTGGGGATTCCCCATCATTTGAACGCTCTTTAAGTGACCCCCTCATCAGCCCCTCCAATAGGGGATTTCCCAGAATGTTCCCAGGGCCCATGGAAGCCTCCTCCTTAGCTGATTGTGGTTCATGACAGGAGTGTCACTGGGAGACAGGTAACGCCACAGGCGAAGTTGAATCGTAAACATGGGCACGATTTTGAAGGGAGAAGATGGAATCAGTAAGTTCGTAGGACTGAGGCCTCCAGATAAATATCAAATTTTATCAGGTTTATTTAATTAATTTTTTTGTTTGGGTGGTACTGGAAATTAAACCCACTATCACTGAACTCCATCTGCAGCCGTTTTTGAAAAATGTTTATGGTGAGACGGGTCTCACTGAGTTTCTGAGGCTGGCTTCCAACTTGCCTCAGCCTCCCCTCGTTGCTGGGATCACAGGCCTGCACCACCATGCCTGGCACAAGTGATTCTTGATCATTCCCAGAGAGGGAGCCTCCTGCATCTTCCTTCAAATGTGGGTAGGACTCAGCGCCTCACTTCTAATGAGCAGAACAGTGCTGCAGACGAGACCATAAAAGGTCATGCTTACCTTGCCCTGGGTAGAGACTAGCATGCTGAGACGCTCAGGTAGCAAATTGGCAATCTGAAATGTTGGAGAGTTAAAAGGGGCCTGCAGATCCTCTGGTTCTGTGGGTTTCAACATCAGCTGCCTGTCACATCCCCTGGGGAGCCTTTACCAAGCCCATGTCCAGGCTGCACCCCAGACCTATGAAGTCTGAATAGGCATCTGTCCGCCCATTGCTAACGCCCAGGGGGTCCCAGGGTCTGGTGAAGGCTGAGATTCACTGATTTGATCCAGTCTTCCTGTTTTACATTGAGGCCACTGGGAATCAACAGGGAAAGTGAATCACTCAGGGTCACCCAGCCAGGACCAGGATCTCGGATCCCCATCCCCGGTAACCACCCACGGAGTCCACCATGGACCCTCACTCTGTCTGGAGGAAGGTGTGGTTTCTAGATGGCTCTCTTCCAGAGAAGCTGGCCAGGTGAGCCAACTTGGGGTCCTCATGCAGTGTGTGACCGGCTTTGTCTTGGGAGACCACAGGGTGCTGAGGATTCTGTGAGACTTTTGCCCACCTTCTGAAGTCCCACAGAGGAAGCCTTCGGGTGTGGTAGGAGCACAGGCCAAGCCACGCGCCCTAGGCCCTCCCTGGATGGGGTCCTTGGATCCACTACTTGACCGTCTCAGTGAGCTCTATAGCACTTCTTCTTGGCAGCTGGCTGCGCCTGTGCTCGTTTGGAAAGTGTATGTAATGAGGGTTTGTGCCAGGGTTGGCCTCATCCCCAGAGGGGGCATAAGGACAGCGGGAGGCTTTCTATGTCCCCCTCAGAGTTATTGTGAGGAGCCTGGTGGCCCTAAAGGAATTCCAAAATGTGGAAAGCGGGTGACAGAGACGCCCAGAAGCAGGCTCCCTCCTCCCGCTCACTGAGCTCTGGGTTCGCAGCCCGCGCAGGCAACTTAAGGGATTGGGCGTCCACCTTCTGGATAGACCTCTGTTTTCCTGCCTCTTTAGCTCTGCGAGTCCTTTCCAGGGCAACACTGTCCCCAGCGGTGTCAGAGTGGACTGAAGAGCAGCAACTGACAGGCAGCAACGTGGAGGGACGGGGCCCCAGATCAGCCACTTCCTCCCGCAAGGGAAGTGCAGCCTGAGCTCGGAGTAAGAGTCTGGCTGCTGCACGGCCCCAGGGGGCTGGCAGGGCGGGTTCCTCAGGGGCCCTAGCAGGAAGCCGTCTGGCTTCCCAGGGCCAAGACAAGTGTCTTGTCACGGGTGGTTGTTTTCTGGTCAGGGGCCGCGGGCAGTGGTTATGCCGCTTTCTAGCCCTCTGGGATGCGCGGGGCTGGGGTGGGCAGAGGAGAAGTCTAGAGAGAGCGCCCGGCCCTGCCTGGGAGGGAGGAAGGGCCTGCTGTCACTTCCCGAAAGCCGGGCCTGCCTCTAGGTGGCGAGGGCAGAGCCGGCCCACCCGCCCCTCCCTCCTGCCTTGGGGTTTGCCCAGACTCTTCAGAGCACCAAACTTACAGTAAATGTTGTCACCAGTGGAAACTCTCAGAGGGGGCGAGGAAAAGGGCTCCAGCAAGGGGCCAGGGCTCCCGGCCCCCAGTTCCCGTCTTAACGACACCCCCCCAGTCTCAGCTACTGCTTCATCTTACCTTTCCGTAAAGGGGGGATGACCTGCCTCTGGGATGTGCCAGGAAACCAACAGTGGTGCAGGGAACAGGTTGACCTGTGCCAGCTTCTGGTGTCCCCCTGCTCCGTTCTAGAGAGGGGGGTTTCCTTGCACTGACCCAGGCACACTTTCTAGCTAAGAGCCTCCTTCAGGAAATGTCAGACTCTGGCTGAAAGTGTTTGCATTTGTCCTTCAAAACAGATGAAAGGGCTGGGGTTGTGGCTCAGCGGTGGAGCACTTGCCCAGCTCGAACGAGGCCCTGGGTTCAATCCCCAGCACCCCCCCCCAAAAAAAAACCCAAAACGAAAACAGACAAAAAACTTGGATGATGGGCAAGCCCGCATGGGTATGCTCCTCTGCGACTTAAAAAAGAACCCATGGGGGATGTGGGGCCAGATGATCGGCAGCGTAACAGACAAATTCCATCTAGCTCTCTCATGCTCTCGATGGGTTATTAGGGCAAACTTTAAAAGTCAAGTTATCTTACATTTGATCACTGCCCACCAAATTTCTGAGCCAACTTCTTCATGCCAGCAATTGATGTTGTTAGCCAGTCAATCAACAAACACCAGAGTCCATATGATGTGCCAAGTACTTAAATGGACACTTTGAATAAGTGCTTGGATATTTAAAACAAAAATTTTTTGGGGAGGGGGCCAGGGATTGAACTCAGGGGCACTCGACCACTGAGCCACATTTCTAGCCCTATTTTGTATTTTACTTAGAGACAGGGTCTCACTGAGTTGCTTAGCGCCTAGCTTTTGCTGAGGCTGGCTTTGAACTTGCAATCCTCCTGTTTCAGCCTCCTAAACCACTGTGATGACAGGCGTGTGCCACCACGCCCAGCCACTTAAAACAATTTTTAAAAATATTTTTTAGTTGTAGTTGGACAAAATACCTTTATTTTATTTATTCATTTTTATGTGGTACTGAGGGTTGAACCCAGGGCCTCACACATGCTAGGCGAGCACTCTACCGCTGAGCCACAACCCCAGCTTAAAACAATTTTTTTTTTTTTAAAGAGAGAGTGAGGAGAGAGAGAGAGAGAATTTTTTTTTAATATTTATTTTTTAGTTATTGGCGGGCACAACATCTTTGTTTGTATGTGGTGCTGAGGATCGAACCCGGGCCGCACGCATGCCAGGCGAGCGCGCTACCGCTTGAGCCACAACCCCAGCTTAAAACAAACTTAATATCACATTTAATGAGGGTTTTCAAACTTGCCTGGTCATTAGAATGAACTGGGATACTTGTTGAAAACTCAGATTTCTAGACCCCCGCCCTCCAAATCTCCAACTCACTAACACCCCAGTCTCTAGATTTCAGGAAGGATTGTAACTATGGCTTTTTTTTTTTTTAATCGAGCCCTCAAATTAATTGTGATATGGCAAGTTTTGAAAATACTGAACTAAACCAACTAGAACTAGAAAAGTAAAATCTGGTCACCAAATACCAGGTTGTTTTTTCAACTGGAAATGTAATTTATTGGTATCTCCAAGCCACACCCCCTTTCTTGGGGGTCTTAATTAGCAGAATGGACCTACAGGATTCAGTCACAGAAGGTGAGTCTCAAAATCACTTTGGAAATGCATTCTCAGGCTTTCTGAAGGTGGGATAGTTTCTCAGTGATTGTTAATTAGCGGAGTTCAATTGTTGGCTTAATAATGATGTATTCAGGAATCAGCGCTCCTTAACCTGGGCTTTCCAGGTTAGCATAGATCAGATGGTTCCCCCAAGCAACTGGGAAAAGATTTTTCTGGACAAAGGACTTTGTTTCTACACAGGCTTCAGACACACTGAGTGGACAGGTCTTTTCCTCATTGCCCTTGTACAAAGTTTCACCCTCTGTGGTTTTAGTTTCCCACGGTCAACTGTGGTCTGAAAATATTAAGTGGAAAATTCCAGAAATAAACAATTCAGACATTTTAACTAACTTTCATTAAAGTATGTTGTTATGATCGTTCTATTTTTATTATTAATTATTGCTAATCTCTTATTGTGACTAATTTATAAATAAAACATATCATGTGTGCGTATATATAGAAAAAAGCATAGAATATGTTGGGTACTATGTAGAGTACTAGTAGGTGCTGAACATAGTATATGTCAGGTTTTAGGAGCATCTTGGAACATATCCCCTCAGGGTAAGAGGAGACTAGTGTACTAAAAACCCTTTGGTGGGTAGATAGGAGTGGAATGAGACATGGCAGGTGTCTTGGACCCTTTAATATTTACAGAGACCCTCATGTTCTAGAATCTGGGCAAAGTAGACAGTTAGCCATGGAGTGTATTTATAAGACTGAATGGAAATGCTGGGGAACATATTGCGTAAGGGGAGGGAAAGAAGTGAATTGGTACAAGATGTTCTCACAAGCTGCTCTGCGTTTCCTCAGGATCCAGGCTGCCACACAATTCCCCTCGGCACATACTTGCCACATTCAACCCACAGACGCTCAGGAGACCCTGTGTGCAGGCGCTGAGCTCAGGTGCAGCTTGGGTCTCCAACACAACAGGGTTGAGAGGTGGTGAGGCCTTCAAGAGGGAATTAGGTCGTTAAGAGGGATCAACGCTTTTCCTACTTTCAGGGGATTGGACCGGTTTCCAAGTGTAGACTATTATAAAGAAGGACTAGCATTCCCCTCTCTCCCCTACACGTGTCCCTTTGCCATTACCCACTTGCCCATCCACTTTTCCTCTTTGCACAGAGCAGCATGGGGCTCACACCAAAAGCCACATGGGTGCTGGCATCATGTCCTCAAGTTTCCAGAACACTGGGCTAAAAAAAAAAAAAGAAAAGAAAAAAAAATCCTTTGTTCTTTATACATTACTCATCCTCAGGTATTTGATTATAGCAATAGAAAATGGGCTAAGGTTTCATTTTGTGAAATTGCTGTTTTTAAGAAGTCAAAATAGACTAGTATCAGCAGTGTCAAGTGGGTCAATCCAGTATCTATGCGTACACACGTCCACACGTACATACTCATACGGGTGCACCCACAAACACAAACGTCCATGCACGTGTGCACACTCTCACGTATGCACAAGAGCCCTCTGATGCCCTTCTCTGTGGCTGTGCTAGTGAGAAACGAATCTGGCCTCCCCCACCCTCCCCAGCCTGCCAGCCCTGCCTTCCCTGACCTTGACCACTAACGCTGGTCCTTCCCCCCACAGGAGAGTGAGGACCTGGAGAAGCAGAACGCAGCTCTGCGCAAGGAGATCAAGCAGCTCACGGAGGAGATGAAGTATTTCACGTCGGTGCTGAGCAGCCACGAACCCCTGTGCTCGGTGCTGGCCACCGGCACCCCGTCGCCCCCCGAGGTGGTCTACAGCACCCATGCCTTCCATCAGCCTCACGTCAGCTCCCCGCGCTTCCAGCCCTGAGCTACCAGACCAGGGGAGAGCAGAACCTCCCACCCCTGATGTCCTGCAGGCCTGGAGGGACACACGGACTGTGGCCAGGTGGCCCTTGTCCCTCAGAGCCGACTCTCCACCTGGAGACCCAGTGCCAGAGGCCCAGGTGGGGACTGGACATAAGGACTGTAGTGGACAGAGGGGTGTGAGGCCTCCCAGCACGCGGAAGCCAGCGTGTGTGTGCTGGACCTCCAAGTGGGTGGAGGCCCAAGGTAGTCCAATGACGAAAAGGAGGCCTGAGTCCCAGGCATGGAGGGAGGCGGGCAGGGGAGGGTGAGTTTTCTAAATAAATATTTTTAAAGAAACCAGTTGGACAAGGCAGTTGTCCCTCTATTACCCTGTCCCTCAAAACTCCACCTGCTGTGGGGGTGGGGCCCTCTCTTTGTTCTTGGACTCCAGTACCTCCTAGAGCTCCAAAGACTCTGCCAATGCCTCTTTTTTTCTGTCTGGTCAGTCTACCCGGGAGGAGGGGGTCCGCTCAGCGCATCTCCACCCTCTCCCCACATCTGCTGTCCAAGCCTTCCTGAATCCCGAACCTTCCCAACACACCTGGCCTCATTCTCTAACTGTGAGCAGGAGAAGACTCTGTGCCAGATGCCGCCGGATGATGGAGGCCAGGGGCACCCACTGTCTCCTTCACACACTCCCCGGCCAGCCAGCCCCGTCCATGCGGCCCAGTCCTGGGGGTGCCGAGTGCCAGGCCCAGAGGCAGGTATCTGAGTAACCCGAAAGCAGCTCCTAGGCTCAAGCTGGCCAGTCACCCTTGTCACAGGAACCCCCTCCACCTCCCTTAGAAAGTGCCCATCTCCACGAGGCCCAGAGGCTGCACCTGCGCACTTTGAGGGGCTCAGGGAACAGGATTGTCTTTAGTTTGGGCAGAATCTGAAGCCAAGGTGCTCCTCTTCCGCTGCTCAGAGACCCCCAGGCTGAGCGCCTGCAGGCCCGCCTGCCACACACACGCCCACAATAGTGCCCAGAGACCCAGGGGGCGCCTGCTGGTCCTCTGCTGACCAGCTGGGGACCAAGCCACCGGGGTCGTTTTGCCAGGCTTCCCGTTCTGCCTCAGTAGCCACTCCCCATCTCATCCACTGGCCCTTGGGAAGGACAGTCACTGCAGGCTCCTTCCCTGGGGGCAGCCATGCAGAGGGGATGGGGAAGAAGGAGCTGGCCCCTTTCCCTGGTCAGAGCCTCCTCAGCCTGCTGGCTGGTTTGAGGCCAGGTCTCAATTCCATTCTGCTCTGCCCCGTGTCTCCCTGACCTCTGGATGATGCCAGTGTTGGGCGGTTGGATTAATCTGTAGACCATGTAGAACAAAAAGAAATGCTCAGCATGTGGTCACCTGGCCTCCTTGTGGCCTAGCCAAGGGAGGAGCCTGACCGGAAGGCCTCTGGAAGCAGACTGCAGTCACTGAGGCTCTCACCGACAAGGCTACTGCCCAGGAATGTCCAGGATGTGGAGAGTGGGCAGAGACCCTTAAATCAGAGACTGGGAGACGGCTCCAAAGACCTTCCCTAAACACTTGCTTTCTTTCCTATGGAGAATCTGGAATCATTTTTAAAAATGTTATTGATATTTTACACAAATGGAGCACAATTTTTCATTTTCCTGGTTGTACATGATGTAGAGTCACACCATTCGTCCAATAATACCCATGCATAGGGGTAATAACGTCCATCTCATTCCACCATCTTCCCCAGCCCCCCTCCCTGCCCCTCGTTCCCCCCTGCTCATTCCAAAGTTCCTCCATTCTTCCCTTGCCCTTCCTCCTTATGGATCAGCATCCACTTATCAGAGAAATCATTCGACCTTTGGTTTTTTGGGATTGGCTTACTTTGCTTAGCATGATATTCTCCAACTATTCATTTACGAGTAAATGCCATGATTTCATTCTTCTTTAATGCTGAGTGATATTCCCTCATGTCTATATACCACAGTTTCTTTATCCATTCATCTACTGAAGGGCATCTAGGTTGCTTCCACAGTTTAGCTATTGTGAACTGAGCTGCTATAAACATTGAGGTGGCTGTATCACTGTAGTATGCTGATTTTAAGTCCTTTGGGTACAGCCCTAGGAGTGGGATAGCTGGGTCAGAGAGTGGTTCTATTCCAAGTTTTCTAAGGTTTCTCCACACTGTGGTTCCACAGTGGCTGCGCCATTTGCCAGTCCCACCAGCAATGAATCAGCGTATCTTTCCCCCACACCCTCACCAGCACTTATGGTTGAATCTGGAATCTTAACCTTCGGTCTCTCAACAAAACAGCACACTCTCCCAGTGCAGAGACTCAGTGTGGACTGGGGTGTGCAGAGAGGAGGTTCTCTCGCATCCCATTCCTTTGGGACCTGGTTTTTTGGTGTGGATGCTCTGTCTAGCTCTTTCCCACCCCTCTGTTAAGGGGCAGAGCAAAGAAGCCCATCACTCCAGATGTTACGTGCCCTGCACAGAGTTTATTTCTCTTTGGAACTCTGAGCCCAGCTGCCTTGACAGCTAGCCCTGGCAGGACCTGGCTTTTCAAAGGCAAGCTTCCTTCCAGTCAGAGAGTGCTCTTCCCACCCCTGCTGTCCTGTGTGATTTTCCCCCAGAAACCCCCGCCAAAGGCACATGACCTGTGTCGGGCATCTTCTGAATGACACCAGGAACAGCTAGAGATGCAGAGCTCACGTGCACCGTTCCCACCCCCCGGCAGAGGCTCCTCTTCCCCTTTCATTCTCCACTTTCTAATGACCCCAGAAAGTTCCACTTCTCCTTTCTGATCAGCCTGGTAGAGACGGCAGACGGCTGAGGCTAGGGCAAGTGCCAATGCTGACCTCATCTCGACACGGGGAAATTGGAGCGGCAGCCACCGAGTAGAGACTTGAACTTCCAGAGCTTTGACCTGGGCTGTTCTGTCATCCCAGCCTCCTCCTGGAGGCCAGGTGACCCACATGCAAATGCCCCAAGGCACACACGGTAGATGCATGGAACTCGCTGGACATGGGACAACAGGGAATGCTGGAGAGTGTGGCCACCTGAGGATGGAGTGTAGAGTTCACTCCATGGGGCCTTGTGGGAATTCAGGCACAGCGGTTGCTGTTTCTTCCAATTTGTCACAAAAATCTAAATCAGAATTTCTACATGTAATATCCAAATTATTATTATTATTATTATTATTATTATTATTTGTTGCTGGGGATGGAGCCCAAGGTCTCACACATGTTAGGCAGGCACTGTACCCCTGAACTACAACACCCCATCCTGAAATCTCCCAATTTAAAAAAATATTCTGCAAACCAACAAAGTATGTGTGTGGGTCAAGCCTGCCCTTTGCAGGACCCAGGGCAAGAGTACAGATAGAGGCCACGTATCCTATCTAAATAGTTAAATGTCATAAACCAAGTTTACCAAGACCTCAATAAAATAACATTCTCTCTGGGCAAAGATAACTTCATCTGAACCTGAAAGGCCAGCTTTGAATTGAGAACTCTTGGGTGCTGCGCTTTCTATGGACACGAGGTTGTGAGGGGAGAGACAGCCCGCAGGCTGCAGTGTGCCCTCTCCCTGTCCCTCCCTTGGCTCTTCCTGGGCCTCGAGTTCATGTTTGTGGACACATCAGACTGCAATACCAGGTTCTACCCATCTCCACCCCCACAGATGGCCATCCCTTGGCCACCTGGGGTCTGGGGTGCGTAGACCAGTGGCCTGACCCACCCTCAAGAAGAAGTGTCTGGGGAAGAGGGCCACAGCTGTAGGAAGGTAGGTCAGGGACAACTCAGGGGATTCTGTGTTCTGGGGCATGGTCTAAAGAGGAGACAGAGAGCTCTGGGTGGCTATGTCGCCTTGGTCCTAAGGACTCCTTGCCTCGTGGGAAGGGTGCAGCAAGAGGAGGCCAGGGCTGGTTCCCCTAGTGTTGGGGAGTCCAGAGCAGGGACTTTTTCTTTGCATGAATTTGAAAATAGTACTGCAGAAGGCTGCCAATCTGTCACACTGGTCTAGGTCAGCAATGTCACCTGAGAAAGCCCAAGGCTACGGGAAGGCCCTGTGGAGCAAGAAATGGATGCAAAATAGCCTCCTCATTGCCTTGACCTGAGGGCTTCTGGGGAATGTTGGTTTCCCCACCTGCTGTCCTTGGGGTTCACATCTGACTAGCAGCGTTAAGTCCCTGAGTGAACCCCGAAGCAAATTACCAGAAAGCCAGGTTTTCGGTCCTCAGGTTGAGAAGCGTGGGTGGGGAGAACAAGGGAGACATTCTCGACCCAGAGGTCACAGGGCTGCCGTCTGCTGGACCCACACTTACCAGCACTGCTCCTGAATGTAGCAGCTGTGGCTGCGGCTTTGCGGTAGAGGAGGTGAGACAGCTGGGTGTCCCAGTTCTTTTGGGGTCAGACAGGCTATCACTCTCCTCTGACCTTGTCCCCTTCTCCTCCACTGGTTTCACCTGTCCCAAAGCTGCTCAGGAATTCCAAAGAGAGAAAGAGCCCGAGGCAGGAAAGACTCCATACTCTTCTATCTCTGATCGCCAGGACTGGCATATCAAGAGGCAGCTGGGGACAGCAATGCTTGGCCCAAAGGAATGAGTTCCTAACGGTGGCCTCAGAAGTTCATAGCAAGTACATGGAGGAGGCATTTAATGCAGTTCTTGATGGGGCCTTGTGTGAGTACCAGGGGAGTGGAAGATGGAAGGAATCAGAGATGGATTTCTCCAAAATATCTTGGTTTTTTGACCAATGGATATGTAATTTGAATTAGTCCCTTTCCAGGAAAATAAAATAAAAAGCTAATCCTGGAACCAGACACTGCAGTGCACACCTGTAATTCCAGCAACTCGGGAGGCTGAGGCAGGAGGATTGCAAATTTGAGGTCAGCCTCAGCAACTGAGCAAGAACCTGTTTCAAAACAAAAAAGACAAAGGACTGGGCATGTAGCTCAGGGATTAGGTGCCCCAAAATTCAACCCCCAGTACAAACAAAACAAAACAAAATAATAACTGGTAGGCAAAGATAAGGAATCCCGCCCACCCCCGCCTTGGAAGAATTTAGTAAAAAATCTGTACTGCTACTTAGGTGGTTTGTCTGGCTTCCTCTGGAAGATTCCTATAGAGAGACTGCTGAGTTGGCATTGCACCTGGAAACCCAGGTTGGGAGAGGTAGCAGAGGCTGATCCTTGCCCTCCCAAAGCTGACCTTTCCTTTCTCCATACTTCAGAACCCTCATTTTGATGGCAATGTGCCCTGATGGGAAAAAAAAAAAAATCACATCTCCCAGATGGTCTTGCAGCTAGAGATGGCCACGAGCGAGACACAGTTCTGGCTCACGGGACTTCAGTAGAAATTGCTAGGTAGGGCTTACGGGAAGGATAAGTTCTTTAAAAGGTGAGGAAACCATCTTGAGACTATGAGAAAACCATGCTTACGGGAAGGAAAGAGGTTCCAGGTCCCTGATAATCCTGAAGAAACGAGACGGTGATTCAGCTCTAGGCGGCCGGCCTCTGGACCTCTTTTAAGTGACCGTGGAGAGAGTTCATTCGGTGACACTCCTGTGAACTGGGTTTTCAATGAAATGCAACTTAACCTACTTCTGTCTAATGCAGGAGCCAAAGGCACCAAGGACCAAGCAGAGGACTTAAACAATTCCCCTAGCTCAGGGGTTCTCGATTAGGGGTGACACCCCCCCACACCCACACCCACCAGGCACATGAGGCTTTGTCAGGGTCAGCTGACATTTTCAGTTGTTACAGCTTGGAAGAGAGCTGCTGCTGGCTCCTCATGGGTAGAGGCCAGGGATGTTACTGAACGTGCTGGAAGGCACAGGGCAGCCTCTAAGACTGATCCACCCTCCGCCTTAGTAGCACAGATGTTGAGAGCCCCTGCAGCTGGCTGCAGAGCTCCGGGAGCGCTGGACCATCAGCCACCAACCTACCCTGACGCCGTCCATCCCTTCTCCCTTGGAAACAAACCCCGTGCCTTGGCCAGCCTGGAGAGGTCAGGACCTGGACCACACCTGGCTTCATTAACTCTTCCTGGACCTATCTGATCTTTCGGTCGTCCTTCAGGTAGGGCCCACAGTCTTCATTTTTAATAAGCTTCCCTGGCCAAATACAGAGAATGCCAAAGTATAGAGATCCAGGGACAGCCAGGAGATTTTACTCTTTTTCTCCTAAGCATCCATGTCTGAAAAGTTAAAGGCATCGCCTTCACTCTTCTATCTAGAGGTGTTGGAAGACAGTGACCATAAGTTCTCCAAACCATCTGCAGCCATAGACAGGTCCCCGTTGCTAGAGATCAGCTCTTTATAGTCGTGTCACTGGGGTCGAGAATCAGATCAGTACCCGGCTGTCCCAGCCCACCCCCACCCCCATGAGCACATCTTCTCTAAGTGAAGCCAGCCCTACCCACGTGAAATGCTGTCATGGTTTGGGTCTAAGCGTCACTCAAGGTCACTACTAAAATGGAGAAACACCCTGGGACCTTGGAGACCTTGCAGCATCTGTCCCCGGGCTCTTCACTCTACTCCTTTCCTCTGCACAGGCTCTACCGGCTCCCCCAATTCTCTAGCCCCCTCCACCTCAGAACACAGCTCCTGCTGTTCCGTCTTAACTCCCCGTCCATCTTTTTAACTTCCACCTTTTCTTCACATATCACTTAGGGAAGTTTTGTCTGATCCCCAGGCTAACTCAGAACCCCATGACCACGTGGTCTCACGGCACCAGTGGGTCTCCCTTCATAACCATAAATGGGCTGAAATTCACGTTGATCTGTGTGGCTCTTTAGTTAACACCTGCCTCTGTGATGGGACCCTAAGTTTCATAAGGGCAGAGGTGGCTCCCATTTTGCTCATCTTTATCTTCTCAGTTCCTTGCACAATAGCATCAAGCCTGCCACCCATGGGAATTCAATAAATATTTGTGGAGTGAATAAATGGAGAGATGGATAGGTGGATGGATGGATGAATGGATAGCCAGATGGATGGATGGATAGGTGGATGGATGAAGCTTGGTGCCCACCTTCTAGGAATGTAATATCCAAGATGATTCTTATTCTAATAATGGAATGCAATTTTTAAAAATAAACATTTGACCCACATAAGGACAGTAAGCATTAATCAGAAATTTTAAGATCAGGAATAAGGGCTGGGGATGTAATAGCTCAGGGGTGGAGTGTTTGCCCAGCATGAGGCCCTGGGTTTGATCCCCTGCAACACACACACTCTCTCTCTCTCTCTCTCTCACACACACACACACACACACACACACACACACACACACCACAAAGAGCAGAAATTAAAAGAAGGGACTCATTCCCATGGAGATGGTAGGAATTGAGGACAGGAGCCCCAGTGTGAGGAAGTGGGGTAGAGAATTGTGTCTGCTTAGTTACACTGTTGTCCAGCTTTTAGTCTTATGTCTAGATGACACCTATCAGACAGAGGCAAGGGCCAGGATCACAGAAAAGGCAAGCTGGAGTCCAGAACAGGGCTCTGCCAAAGGAGATCCACCTTAGTCCACTCCTCAGTCTCCATTCTGTTACTCAAAGCCCTGCTTCCATGACGATGGGCAATGGAAGTTGTTCTGACTGCATCACCAGCTGCCCATGTCCCACACTCTGCACACACAAACACCACACAAAGAACAGTCCTCTGGACCACAGAGGAAGAGAATATCTTCCTAAGATGTGACTGCTCCATTCACTATGTGCTCCTGCCATTGCTAGAGACCCCCCAAAATAAGGCCACCTGACCTTGAATTTGAACCTCCAAAACTATGAGCTAAATAAACCTCCCTTTATTTCATAAGTAGTCTGCCTCAGGTATTTTGTTATAGCAACATGAAGTTGGCTGATATACCAGCTGTTCAGGGTCAAGATTCAAAATTCAGGCCAGGCAATCAGAATGGACTGGAGCAGGGTCAAAGCTTGCCTCTGCTTTGCTCATGGTGGGGCACTTGGGCAGGGGCTGTTGACCAGCTACAGAGGAACTCTTTTAATATCCTGACAATCAGTTCAGCTGCACTGTGGGTGCACACCACCTGGATATCAGCTTAGCACCTAGGGGGTGTGAGCACCTCAGGAGAAGGAGCTCTCCAGTGTGTCTTTATAACTCTGCTTTCTTCTCCCTTTGGTCCCCACCTGTCCCTGCCTAGCCAAGGGCTTTGCATAGAGCAGGTGGTTAGCCTACATATTTTTAAAACATATAAAATTAACACACACACACACAGACACCTTGGGTATAAGAAAGAAAATAAAAAGAAAGAGAAAGTATAGGAGGAATGGAAGGAAGGGGGAAAGTTGAGTCTATTCTAGAAGAATAACACTACAGACCTTCCCCTGCCTTCTCACCCACCCCAAAATATTTATCTATGTGCTTACTAGAAATAAGCATTGGGTGTTCTCGAAAGAGAAAGGTCCAAACTAAAAGTTGTGCATGGAGAAGGAAGGCGACCCTGCCATTAAGCTTCTCGAGAGGGAGGATAGCGACTGCTATTGATACCTCATTTTCTGTATTCTTGTTTTAGGGACAGTGTTCCCATTGGACAGATAAGAAACTCGATCACAAGAGATTAAAGGGTTCTCCCAAGGTCACACAGCCAAGTGTGGAGACAGGACTCAGACTCATCTTTGCTGCCTCCAAAGTCAGAGCTGCACAGCAAACTTGAGCTAAGTGTGTTTGGGGGGGGGGGGGCGTTTCCCAAGATCACAGCCCAAACCACTAGAGCAGCCGTCCTCAGTTGGTGCTGCCACCTAGTGTCAAGACAGGGAACTGTGGAGACCCACCAACCTGGTTCCCTCCGCATCCCTCTCTGCATCTTAGAGAGAACTGGACCTCTCCACAGGTCCACCTCAGGTAGCCAACCACTCCTTTGGCTGAGGTTTGGATAGACCGTTGAACTCTAGTTATGGGCTGGCACTTCTTTGGGCTTCTTCACAGTGTCTCCCTGGGCACAGCTCTAAAGAGATATGTGAGCTGGGTGCGGTGACCCATGCCTGAAATCTTGAGCCACTCAGGAGGCTGACGCAAGATCACAAGGCCAAGCCTGGGAAACTTAGCAAAGCCCTGTCTCAAACTAAAAAGTACAAAAGGGATGGGGAGGTAGCTTAGAGGTAGAGCACCCTTGGGCTCAACCCCCCAGTACTGCAAAGGTAACAAATAAATAAGTAGATAGATAGACGGACGGATGTGGGAATGAACGGCAGGGATGCAAATCTCCATGGGTTCAGGGATCAACCTGGTCTCCATACACAACCTCTGAAGGCATTTCACCGTGAAGGTCAAAGTGAATCACATCCCCTTTTAGGCTGCCCTCGGTCTTTAGTGGAAGTCCCGTTAGGTTCCATTTGTCAAGTACCAACCATCTCCCTGGAACCTTCTTAGGCAGCGGCGTCTGATTTCATCCAAAGCCCAATGAGATTAACATGGTTTCACAGAGCGGAGATCCAACCCTGATCCCCAGATTCCAATACAACAACCCTGCTCCACCATGCTGTCCTGCCACCCTGCTTCTGCCATGGGACCCACCTGTTGAAACCTGTTTTTGTCAGCCCAGTCATCCAGACAAGATGACTCAACAGCCTCCGGGGGCAGACTGGCAGGGGAGAAAGGCCTGTGTCAGCCGATTGGCTTTCTTGACCTTTAAGGCCGTAAGAAGAAGTGACCTCAGTCTGAAACGTGTGGCTGAGGAATGATTTCAGTCTTGATTGCAATACGGTCGTGACAGGTGACAGAGAAGCAGAAGTAAGTCTCACCCGGGCACTTGACAGCTCTTTCTGGCTCTTCTCTCAACCTCAGCTCACCTGAACCAGGGAAGCCAGAGGCTAAATCTTTTTTTTTGTTTGTTTGTTTTAGATCCAAATTTTTGTGATGTTTGTTTTATAGAAGGAGAATAAGGGTCACCTCCCCCAAAGCACGACAGTCTCACAAAACACGTGCCTCACTCCACCCAAAATGAATCAGTCCCTTCTCTGCGAAGCCCTCAAAGACTGCCTCTGAAGCTCATATTTGGGTCAGGAAATCTAGATTTGATTTTGTGCGACCTAAACTGGTTGCCCATAGTGAAAATATCAACACAGCGCACACAGCCAGGGTGGGTATCAGGTGACATTTATAAAGCAAATTTTTCTTTGACCTGAGATATATAGATCAGATATATAAATTAGTGATTTCTTACATTTGCGGGGGGGGGGGGAGTCATTGGACTGTTTTGAATATCTTACACCAACCGCCCATCTCTACCCTTTATGAAATACATGTGTACTTGTCAAATTTGGGTAGACCCCTGGGTAAAAACACAGCCATCCCCCCAGACTCAAGAAACCCAGCTGCTGGTAGAAAACATGCTCCATCCAGGGCAGCAGCCTGGATCTGATGGAGACTGGAAGACATCAAGAGCTCTTCAGCTGTTACAATTTAGAGAGCCCGGAGTCTCCTGTACCTGCGGGGAGTCAGCCCTCTTGAGGTGAGGCGAGATCTTTGACTCCGGGGACATTTCGACTTGTCAAATGAAGCGTGTCACTGCTGGTAAGCAGGAAGAAAGAGAGACGATGAAGGATATGACAAAGTCTGGAACTGGAGGAAGACTTGGGTGCATTACTTTATACTCATTTGTGAGAGATTACAAGCTTTATAGCTTTTTAAAGATGCTAAAATTTCCCTTTGACAAAATGTTCTCGTGCTAAAGTGACCGTGTCAAGTGCCCTCGGAGAGCAGCAAATGAGAGAGGAGCTCTTTCTGAGAGATGACTGGGGGCCCTGGAACAGGATCCCAGGGACATAAGAACCTGCCCCAATCCCAGCCTAACACCCCCCCCCCACATACATATACTTTCCTAAAAACAGGTGACCTCTTTCGGCCTCAAATCCTATTCTTAAAACGTTGTTCCTATGACTTCCAACATTTGTTAGAATCAAAAGCAAATGCTCCTAGTGAGAGTTGACACTTTGTCACATCAGCCATTCACACTGTAGACAGAATTTTCACTTGCCACTCCTCCTCCTAGTTTTTCTGATTCACGGGAGACTAGAGAGGGAATAAGATAGCTGGAGACTGGAGCGAGGGTAAGAGAGGGGAATCCGGGAGGCAGACGCACTGAAACCAAATAGAATGTGCCGTGCCATGATTTCTATCATGTCTGATGCCAACCGTATCTTGATCGTCTGGTTTTCAGTGGAGGCTCAGGTGGCTGAGTGGTTCCAGTCGTTGGCCTCAAAAACAAATTGCCAGCCATCAAAATACTAGTCCCTGTTCTTCCTCCGAGTTAGATGTCCTGAGTAGTGACGTCAGGTCACGGAACTGCCCTCTGCTTCATGCCAGGGTGTGCTGCTGTCGCTGCTGGGTGTACACGTGCACCCTGGGGCACATTTGAAAGATGAGTGTGTTCATAAGTCCTCCTGCTTTACACACTGGGTGCTTGTGAGTCCCTTGGCTTCTAAGTGGACACAGGGCCGGTTCCCACTAGTGTCTCCTCTTGAAGACTTGATCTGCCTCCTGGCTGCAGAGTCCTGACTGTGACCTCCATGTGTCTTCTTTCCTCCCTTGAGCTCAAATGGCTCTTCCCCAGAAAGGTCTGCCCTAACTACTGTCTCACCCTCCATTTTGCTACCTTGCATGGTACTGCACAAGCTCCGTGGACTGTCTCATCCACAGGGGTTATGAATTTCAAGAAGTTCAGGACACTGTCAATATGTTCACCATGACGTCCCCTGTGCTTGGAGCAGTGCCAGACACACAGTTAGGACAACAATGTTTGCTAAGCTCATGAACGAAATGAGTGTCACTACCCCAGCACCCCCCATCCCTGCCCTCTTTCCACCCCTCATTTATTGTAGCAATGTCAAGACCTTTCTGATGCCCCAAACCTGTCCAACCCACTGGCCACAGGCAGCCTTTCGACAGCCCTGGAGATGGTAGGGCTATGTCACCTTCTAAAGAAAGTGAGTGTCTGGGATACAGAGGGAAGCAAGGTTTTGAGATGATACGTGGGTCCAGGCACACGAGGGAGAATGAGTCCCTGCCATGTGCCACCGAGGCTGTGGGGAGATGGAAACAGATTGTGTCAGTAGTTTCACATTGTGGTTACCTGATTCACCGGTAGAGCTGGGCCACACCAACAGAGCAATTATACAACACAGCCGTTGCCATCACATAAATCTGGTAACTATTTCCTATCTCAGTTTACACTTATCTCTCTAACTCAGTCAACATATCATCACCACCATTTCTGCGGCCTCCGTGAAACATCTCTACTGTTATTTACTTAATCTTTAAAGTCGACGTATTTCTAAATGTTTAGAAAAATGTAAGCAACACAGTCAGTTGTATACATTTCTGGGGTGATATTTCAGTACATGTATATAATATACAATGATCAGATCAGGGTAACTGGCATATACATCACTCAGACATGGATCATTTCTTTGTGTTGGGAACATTCGAAATCTTCTCTACCAGTCATCTTGAAATATTCAATGAATTTTTATTAACCAGAGTGTGTTAGTCAGCATTTCATTGCTGTGACAAAATACCAGAGAAAAGCTATCTAAAGGAGGAAAGTTTCATCTGGGTTCGTGGTTTCAGATGTTTCAGTCCTTGGTCACTTGGCCCAGTTGCTTTGGGCAGGTGTAGTCCAGTGAAGGGGTGCTGAGGAGTTGGGTGCAACATGGGTCATGAACTGGCCCTAAAGTTAGTCAGCTTTCCATTACTGTAACAAATACCTATGATAACCAGTTTATAAAGGCAGAGGGCTAACTTGGGCTCACAGTTATGGAGGTGTCAGTCCCCACTCAGTTGACCCTGCTGCTCTGGGGCCTGTAGTGCTTCAGCACATCATGGCAGGGAGACCATGGTAGCATGCAGTGGAGAAAAGCCATTCATCTCCTGCTGGGAAGAGAAGGAAAAGAGGGAGCAAAGCCAGGGGTGCAGATCAGTGAAAAAGCAACTGCCTGGCACGTGTGAAGCCTTGGATTCAATCCTCAGCAAAGAAAGGAAGGAAAAGAGGCAGAGGAAGGACCAGGGGTCCCACTATCCCATCAAGGCACCAGAAGACCTCCCACTAGGCCCCACCTATTAACAGTTCCACCACCTTCCAATCGCACCAAGCTGAAGAACGAGCCTTTAGCACAGGAGCCTGTGGGGACATTAAATATCCAAACTATAGCTTAAGGGGAGGAAGGTGGGAGGTGTGGGGCACACAGATGAGAAAGCGGAGGTGGAGACAGGTGCGGAGGAGGGATCAGAGGAGGTAAGCCAGACACGGTGAAGGTTAGGGATGGGAAGAAGTGGGTGTGGGAGTGTGTCCCACCACCCCAGACAGGGCAGCCTGTCTTCCTGGGATGGACAGCTGCCACCCTTGAGTCATCCCCACCCCACCTGACATGATCTCAAAACACTGGTGTCTGGACCCCTGCTCAGAAGCAGAGTTTCAGTAGGTCAGTCTGGGCTTTGGGGGTCAGAAAGCCAGAAACATGCTCTCCTGTTGGAAAGATAAATGAGTTCTTGGGAGCACTGGGGACGAAACAGGAAATTAGGGAATGAAAAATAAGTCAGGAAAGACCAGAAAGGAAAGCAGTCATACTGAGATCCCTACAAATATTGTATCTGCAGAAATAGCTGCAGCTACAAAGCTGTGTTCGGGGTCTTGAGTCATCTTCAGAATCATACAGATCACTGTGCATGAGAAATTCTGGATACAGGCAGCCCTTGAAGGTGGCGATGCTCCTGAGTCACACCATGGTGAATGGGATGGTCCTTTCAAGAGGATGATGTCACCGAGCACTGGCAGAACAGGGCCCTGGGTGCCTCATTTCATTTCATTTATTTCATTTTATTTTTTTGATAGAATGTTGCAGCTTTGTTTATAAAGCCTCTGTCAATGAAAATCAAACAAAAAAATGATCCCTGCTTTAAAGGAAAATAAGAAAACAGTTAACTCTAAGTCAGAGATGAATGACGTAGACCCAGAGCACAGATTCACATTTCTTTGAACGAACGATCCAAAGAAGAAAAGAGGTGTAACAACTTTTGTGGTCGGTGCCTCATTTCTAAAGGTACTCGACTCTCGATGCATACAGGTAGTGGAAGGCATCATCATATTTTATCTGGCTGGTGGACTGCTGATCTCATTCTGAGACCTGCCCCTGTTCCACTCCAACAGCTTTTGGGAGCTGCCCTGTTCTTCTGTAAGTCCCTTGCTGCCAAAGTTATGGTGGATGAGGCTGGGCATGGGCACCTGGGAGTTTGCATCTAGGATAAAAATGTCTTCGGAGTCTCTCCCAGGCAGCTGAAACTGTTAAGAGACGATATCCAGTGGGGTTGGCTGCCATGTTGGACTGTCCTCTGGAGAAAACTAGTCTTCAGGAAGAGGGACGATGGAAGCAGACGGTCAGGAAGAAATCAGAGAAGGCAAGAGTCCTGAGCGTGTTGCAGCCCTAGGTTCTGGTTGCTCCAGAGCTTTCAGCCACACCCTGCCCTTCCTGCCACTTGACCTGTCAACTCCTCCATGACATCTGTGACCATCTCCCTCCCCCATCTCAGTGTTCTCGAAACCACCCTCTCTGGTTAGGCTGGTTCAAGCTGGGCTCCTGTCATTTACGACCAACTCTCTAGTGCAAAGAAAAAGTGACTGGAGAAAAGCCGGGTGCAGCCACACCCTTGGTTTCCCCATGGGAGACCCCAGGTGGTACTCTCAAGGACTACTCAGAACCCAGGCTGGCTGGCACCGGGCAGCAGGGGCTTCACACCACAGCCGGCTTGGAAAAGCTTAAAAGGAATCCATCTCCCTTTGGGGTTTGTTTTGAACTGTTTATTTCTCGTTTTTCTACTTATTCACAGCTTCAGGTGAATCAGAGCAGTCCCCCCCCCCAGACCCCACGCACAGCACCCTCGCCTGGAGGAGGCGAGGGGGACAGGATGGCCATGCCAATTGCTACCGAAGAGAGAGGAGCTCTGCACGCATTTCCTTCCATCAAATGTGACTCCTGGGTCTCCGTGGGAATCCACACTCGGGATTTAAGGTCGGTTCTCTGGCCTCGTCTGGCAGCAACTGAGGCCGTGGTCAGGACCAGTGGAAGACACCGTCAAGTTCAGCGGGGAGAGTGCAACAGGAAGCCGGCAATCGCTCCCAGGCGCTATTCCTCTGCAACTTCACTTCCTTCTCTGTAAGATTTTAAGGCTGAGGCTGCAGGTCTCCCTCTGGGTAGCAGCTCCATCTGCCCCGACAGTCCCCCCGGAAACCCAGGCAGGGTGTGTTCCTGATTCTGACCTCCCCACCCGTACCCCACAGTGCCAGCCCAGGGCCACCTGCCCACCCCTCTCTAACCTGTTGCTGCTCCTGTTCAATGCAGAATCCATTCTCACCTGGTGACCATGACAGCCTCTCAAGAGGTCTCTCTGTCCCCACCACAAATGGATTCTCTTCAGAGTAACCAGAATTTCACCAAGTGATGAGTCTGATGAGTCTCTTACCTGCTTCAGACCTCTAGTGGCTCCCCTTTGCTCTTAAGATAGAGTTTTTCTTTTTTTTTTTTTTAATCCCTTTAATAAGGCCTATGCCAACCCACTTCTTCTCACCTCTTTCCCTCACTCTGATGCAGCCACACTGGCTTGGGTCAGCTCCTTCCAAGGGCCCTGCTCCCTCCTGGCTCAGGGCCTTGGTATATTCGCAGGTTCTCTCTTCCCAGAAATGCCCTTCCCCTCTTTTTGCCAAATGAGTTTTCTCCTTCTTCTCTTCTCCTTCTTTTTGGATTGAACCTAGGGGTCCTCTACCACTGAGCTACATCCCAGTCCTTTTTTTTTTTTATTTTGAAACAGGGCCTTGCTAAATTGCTGAGGCTGGCCTTGAACTTGGGATCCTTCTTTCTGCCTCAGCCTCCTAATTTGTGGGGTTACAGCCAGGGAGCTCCACCCTCCCTCAAGATCTCACTTAAGATCTAGGACATTTGTAATTGTTACCAACACTCACAGCACCTACCCTAATTTTCCTTAGTTGTGTACGGAAGTGTTTGACGCTCGTCCTCCACCTAGACCACAGGCTCCCTGAGGGCAGGAGGGTCCACGAGATCCTCAACACCTGCCACAGTCTGGGCAAGTCCTACCGATTGCTCAAGACGCTGTCCAAACATCTCCCTGAGAAGCTCCCTTGGCCCCCCGCTTGGTCAACCCATGGGCCAGCCTGGAACTTGACCACGGCCCTTACTGTGCTCCCAGTGATGATCCAGTCTCACTCGAGTGGTCCGTGGATCCCTGGAGGGCAAGAAACTCATCTTTGTTGGGTTTGTTTCCCCTTCACCCAGCACAGGGCCTGGCCTGCAGGAGGTTCAGTGGCCCAGGAAATGAATGGTTCCCACCCAGTTCCCTGGGTCTGGGGTTTACCCTTTAATCCCTGACAAACTCAGAGGCTGCGCCAGAAGAGCCTGTCGGTCCTTTCTCCAGAGTGATGGCTCCAGCCCCATGACCCTGCCCAGTCAGTCAGTGCCCCTCTGCTTTGTCATCCACCTACCTCTGACTGTTCCCCTGACAACCAACAACTGTAGCTGCACGGAGTTCCTCTGGTCGGCTATGCAAACAGGGCTTTCTATAGATTATGCAAAACCAAACCATTTAAATATCTCCTTCCTCTTCGACTGGTGTGTTTTAGTTAGGTCTTTCTCATATCTGGAGTTGGGAGCAACATCTTTGTTTTCTGATTAAGAAATACTTAAAATACATAAAAGGTAAGAAAGAAAGAAAGTGGGCGGCCCTCAACACTCCAGGACACCCAGCTGAGGAAATAAAACGGGACCCACATCCCCGGGCCTTTTCTTTAGTGAAGGACTAACTCCATCTAAGGCCTTTCCAGAATCTCCTGTCTTTCCAGGGACCTGAGAAATCGGCTTCATGTGTCCTGGACACAATGTCCAGGGAGGAGTCCTCATCCTCGACTCTCTCCTAAGGAGAGCGGGTCTTCCTCTGCCCTCAGGTCTGGGCAGGCCCTGGGCAACATCCCTTCAAGGACAGACTCAGAAAAGCCCTGAACTGAGAGGAGCTGATCAAGGAAGGAATCCAGACTGCCCCTTGGCACAGGGACGCCCTCTCAACCGTCCACCCTTTGGGCTTTGTGAAGGGTGGTCGGGGGGGCCCAAATATTACAGGGGAGGCACCCTGGAAGAGACAGAAGGAAACAAAAGGAAGAAAGAGGACCCGAGTGTCCGGAACGAGTGGGCCATGTTGTCGTCTTTTTGAGGTCATCTCCCCGAAGAAATGTACCCGAGAAGTCAAGTCAGTCCTCCGTGTCCCTTCTGTGAGCCAGATGTGGGGCTCAGGCTAGAATTTCAATATGAACGGGACTCACAGGAAGTGGGCGAGTTGGAGTCGATCAGCATTTATGAGAAAGGATGGCGGGATCTCCTATCAGGTGCACGTGCAGCGTGGGGAAGAAGCTTCTAGATCACGATTGGGCCTGGGGTCGGCTTCCTGGAGGCGATGGGCAGGCCCTGCACTGAGGGGGCACAGGCCGGGCGGTGGCTTCCCAACACTGGTGGAGCAGCGGCTGGTTCCACCCATCCGGAGCAAAAGGGGGTTGTGGGTGGTGGCCTGAGATGCGGCCAGAGCGACGTCACAAAGGACTTGTGTGCTAAGCTGAGGATGGGAGCCCTCTGAGAGCCAGAGGGGGAGAGACCTGGAGAGAACTGGAAAGCCCCAAGGAGCAGGTGATGGTGAACGGAAGGAATAAGAACGAGGAGGAGGCAGTGGCCAGGCCAAGGTGAGAAGCCATGACAGGGCACTAAGATGGCGGTGGTGGGAAGGGCGAGGAGGGAAGGCAGGAGCCAGTGGGTGCCGACGAGTGTGAGGAGGGAAGGTTCTCAGGCTTTGGGCTTCCATGACTGTGGGCCAGCTGCCGTCCATCCACAGGATTCCAGAGGAGCAGACAGCAGCATGGCTCTTTGGATGCCCAGACAGAGTTGAGTTGTAACTGGAAGGGATGAGACTCTCTAGAATCTTCAAGGCACAAAAGATATTTAAAATAACAAAAAGGTCGCAGAAGGGCCAACAAGATTAGGATGTGGCTCCTAAGGCCTCTGACGACACATTGATTTTTCTGAGGTGGTGATATCCTGGTGCAGTGTTGCAGGTCACAGGTTAGCTCCGGGGCTGGAGTCTTGGTGTCCCTCTTAGCAAGCATATTATCAGATCCAGGATGGAGCTGACCACACGAGAAATCTTAGTGAAAGCAGCTAGATCGCCATCTAATCTGATTTGACGTTTAAATGTGGAGGGTTATTTTGTTTTTTAAAAAAATGAGAATTAGGCATAGTTTAAAGAAAAACAGTCACCTATCAAAAATACCAGTTGTCTATCCCCCTTTCCTGTTCTCTGACAGCGGCTAACAGCTCGATGATTCTTTGGGGATTTACCTCCAAGTTCTAAATAGCACGAGTACACTGACGCTTCCTGATTTTTGCCATGTTAAGTGTTCACAAGACATAGCCTTTCCAATACGGCAGACAACCACCACACATGTGTGCCCATTCCCGTTCACCCACCCTCCCAGAAAAGTCAGATCACCCAGGATGATGTCTATACAATGTGACCTTCCGTGTTCACATGATCTGATTGTGTCCATGCTATGAACAACTGAGACATCATTTAAGGTATACCATGATTTTATTTCTCCTTTCCTCCACAGCTCCACCAAAATTAATCATGCCTTTCTGCCATGTATTCAGCTAAAGATATGGCTCTTATCACTAGTTCAATCCCCAATTGTGGAAACCTCCTCTTAATATTTAAAAAAATAATAATACCACCAATATCACCTTGAATAAATCTTCCCTCAAGTCTTCAGACCAGCTTCAGTCTGAACAGGCTGCCTCTTCGTCTGCTTCCTTCTGCTTGCCGTCCACCTGTGGTTTTTCCTTTAGCGTGGTACTTCCTGTCACCTGTCCCTTGTGTTGGAATCCCTGTTTCAATCTTATTCTTCCTAGGTTTCCTCCCTTGTTTTGGTGGAGCATATCCTTTAGCAGCTTTCTGAGATGGGAGATAAGACAGTCCCCATTTTTGGAACTCTGCACGTCGGGACATGTTTGATTCTTTTCCAGCTTGGGTACAGAATTATAGGCAGGAAATACTCTTTCCTCAGAAGGCACTGTTCCACTGATGGACCATTCCTAGGCTTGATAACTCTAATGACATATTTTTTGTTGTAGTTGGACACAATACTTTCATTTTATTTTGCTTATTTTTATGGGGTATTGGGGATTGAACTCAGGGCCTTGCATGTGCTAGGCAATCACTCTACCTCTGAGCCACAACCCCAGCCCTCTAATGATATTTTGTCCCTCTTTCTTTCTTTTTTTTTTTTGTAAAATAGTTTATGAAACCAGTTTTTCTTATCCCTCTGACAGTTTGTTGGATCTCCAGTTTGTCTCCAATTTTTTGAAATTCCATGATGATATGTAACTCAGTACTACAGACACATGCAGAGGACATGTGCTATCTAATTTGTCTCACTAAATGCTCTAGAGTATACAAAGATATACCTGAGTCCTTAGAGAACTATACATCTGTGGAAAGAGTGGGAGATAAGGCAAACAGAATATTGATGAGCAATGTAGTATTCCAAATGTAAATCACACATGCAAAACTAGTACAGTCAACATTACAGATTGCAAGTGCCATGTCTCAACTTGACTCATTTGAAAATTTAGCCTTCCTCCGCACTTGATAAGCTCTATGCCTCCCGCATCTGCAGCCCCTGGTTAGCTTGTGGTAACAAGAAGAGTGTGACATTTTTGACTTAAAGTCCTGCTTTTAGAGCCAAGATGTTAGCCAGCAGGGGGCAGACTTTGCAACCATCCTGCAGAGGACCGGAAAGTTGGAATTCATTGCCAGGTGTTCTCTTTGTAGATTCCCATAGACCAAATATATAAATAGAACACACAGTAAGCACTTAATAAAGTAATAATTAATCCTCATTGGATTAATATGGAATATATCTTTATCAGAACATTAGTAATATATTTCTAATATATATATATTTTCTCTTTTGGTACTGGGGATTGAACCCAGGGGCACTCTACCACTAAGTTACATCCCAAGCCCTCTTTATTTATTTATGTTTTTTGAGACAGGATCTCACTCAGTTGCTGAAGCTGGCCTCAAACCTGTGATCCTCCCACCTCAGCCTCCGGAGTTGCTGAGTTACAAGTGTATGCCATCATGCCCAGTTCTTCCTAATATCTATGTAGTTGTCTACCTTGTGGTGGGAACCAGCCAGGCATCTGCACAATTCTGGTGGCTGCTGGAATATCATCATCATTATTATTGAAAACAATTTATACACATTACCTTGTTTAATGCTCATAGCAACTCTATAAGACAGGTATTTTAAATCCTCATTTGATAGATTCAGAACTGAAGGATAAAGAGATTAAGTAACTTGCCGAAGATCCTAAGATAATAATGGCAGAACGGAGCTCCAAATCTGAGTAGACCCAACCCAGTGCTCACAGAGACTCCGATCCACTCCACCACAACAGCAACCCCAAATATTTCTTGAAACCCAGGTTACACCCTTGGGATTTGCCACCAGACTAAAGCACTGTTCTGGAAGAGTGCACAGAAGAGACTACAAGGAAGGACAACCTGCCTTACTGTTCTCGTTTGTTCTGACACTCATTAGCTGTACAACTCTGAGGAACTCAGCCCCCTCTCTGAGCCTCAGTTTCTCTATCTGTAAAAGTGGAGTTAAGAATCTATACTGCCTAGTGGCTCGGGAGACTGAGGCAGGAGGGTAGTGAGTTCAAAGCCAGCCTCAGCAACTTAGCGAGGCCCTAAGCGATTCAGTGAGAACCTGTCTCTAAATAAAATATAAAAAAAGGGCTGGGGAGGTGGCTCAGAAGTTAAATGCCCCTGGGTTCAATTACTGGTACCAAAAAAAAAAAAAAAAAAAGCAGTAAGTGGTCTCAAGAGAACACAGGTTCTGAGCTCCCTGCAAAAAGATGGGAATACTAGAGGAATTCTGAGAATACAGACTGTAAAATTAGCATAGAAATTCTTAGATGGGTATATATTTCCTCTTCAAATATCCCATTATAGTTAAAAGCTCTATAATTTCTACCAAGAAGTGAAGGGGGGCTTCTCAGTAGGGAGTCTGAGGGCTTCATTCTCCTGGGAACCAGTAGTTCTCACCCACCAAGCCTGGCTCCAACTTGGCTGCAGATCTGGATGACCTGTCCACCCTCAGGGATTCTGATTTGGACTGTGGCCTGGGCACCCCTTATGTCCAGAGCCCTCTCCCAGGTGATTTTAATGTGCAAACCAAGTTGGAACCTCTGCCCCAGAGCTTTAAATTATTCATGTTTGGCCTGAAGTTTTAAAAAAGAAAACAAAAATGAGGCCACAGCACCCAAGGGCTCTCAAACTTTAATGTTTGAACAAACAAATAACCTGGGGATCTGCTAAATTTCAGATTCTGATTCAGGAGATCTGGGGTCCCCAGGAAGTCTTCCCTTCTAACAAGTTCCCGGGGATGCTCGCCACTGCCTACACACCCCACCTGAATACCTGGGTTATAGATTGAATGATTATGGACTTGAATGAGCATTATGGATCTCCAGGGCAGATGGGACCTTAAATAAGAAGTTATCTCACTTCTAAGAGCTTCAGTTTTCTTATCTGTAAAATGGGGGCTGGGGGTTTGGTTTGTGGTACAGTCTGTGTTCAGCACATACTGGGTACAATTCCCAGCACCCAAAGGAGGAAAAAAAAAAAAAGGCAAGCAATAATAATGACCTGTGATTGTGATGCTTAAATGAGATAATGCATTACTGTTTAGCACAGTGTAACAAATACTAGCTTTTTGCTAGGATAGCCAAGACTCACAGAATACTCATCTGCCAGGGATTTTCTCAACACATTCCTGTATGAACTCATTCAAGCCTCAAGCAATACTTCCAGGTAGGCACTATTTCATCATCGTCATTGTACAGATGAAGAAACTGAGGTGCAGAGGGGACGTACTTTATCTGCAGTTGCACACCTAGGAGTCGCTGAGTCAAGAGTCTGAGCCCAGGGACAATTGGGCCTCCATCACTGTCACTTGCCTTGGCCGAAATGGAGGAAGCCTGCAGGCCTGCACGTCTGGCCACGACTAGGTGAGGGTTTACTCTCTGGAATGGCCTGGGACCGGCAGGTGGCAGCCTAGGGCTACTTGGGGGCAAAGACCATTTCCAACGCCACGCCCAGAGCCAGCGCGGAGCGACACAGTTCCCCACCGCCACCGTCCGCAGCTTTGTCGATCGACTTCGCCGACGTCTTGTCTCCCTACCACTCCAGGTCCCCGCGTTGGAGGTCGCGGAGACCCATCAGGCACAATAGCCCTACTTAAGTTCAAATATGAGTTGCCCCACATAAGAGCGTGTTCTCTGCATCTCTCCTTAAATCCAGGAGCTCAGCCTCAAATGTCCCTTTACACTGAAGGCTCAGCCAGGGGTCGGGAGGCCAGCCCAGAGGGAGAAAGCTGGGTATCCGCCTTCGATTCCCCAGTGCACCGTGGGGGCGGTGGGGACGCACATCTCCGTGCGCGCGGGCTGGGCGTGCGGACTCGTCCCCAGACTCTTACCTCGGGAGAGCGCAGGGGATCTTCTTGCGGGGATTCACAGGGAGGGGGACGAATGAATTTCAGAGGCTGTGCTGAGGGGTGGGAGTTAACCGGGCGGTTTCCATGGCGCCCGGGGCGTGGGGGAGGAATGCACCCCGCAAGTTGTGGCGAAACAACCGAGCTGCCCTGCGGGCCGGCTCGAGAAGACAGGGGACACCGGGTGGGAGGGAGTTAGCGGGGTGGGGGAAGCCGGGCGGAACGGGGGCGGGGCGGTCACGTGCGCCCAAGGGGGCGAGGCCCCGGGCCCCGGAGTGAACGGAGCCGGCGAAGTGGCTGTCCAAGGAGCAAACTTTTACTAGGACCAAGAACAACTAGAGGAGCCCAAGTCAGGAACGGCCAGGAGCGGGCTGACGCGTCTGAGGCCGGCCTGGGGACAGCAGCTGCCGCGGGTGGGGACCAAGATCCAAGAAAAAGTGAGAGCAGGAGTTTGGGGGTGAGTGCAGGGAGCACTATCCACTGCTTTTACACAGCTCGGCTCTCCGTTTCTTGTGGTGCACGGTTGCGCTCCTGAGCAAGTTTCCCATCAGCCATTATCCCACCCGAGTGCCGGAGTCAGCACCTGTCCAGGGCTCCCGGGGAGGCTGTGGCCATGGTGAATGAAAATCCCAACCTGGAGGAGCTCAATGACCCCCCTGTGCTGGAGAAAGCTCTCCAGGCAGAACCCAGCGTCTCTGTCCATCCCATCGTCTCCATCCATCCCAGCGTCTCCATCCACCCCAGCGTCTCGGCCCACCCCAGCAGTTCGGTGCACCCCAGTACCTCGGCGCAACCTGGTGGCTTGAACCACCCCAGTAGCTCATGTCAGGAACTCAGTGTGATCAAGTTGAGCAAGCGCCGTTGGGCTGTGGTGCTTGTGTTCAGCTGCTACTCCATGTGCAACGCCTTCCAGTGGATCCAATACAGCTCCATCAATAACATATTCATGCACTTCTACGGAGTTAGTGCCTTTGCCATCGACTGGCTGTCCATGTGCTACATGCTGACCTACATCCCTCTGCTCCTGCCCGTGGCCTGGCTGCTGGAGAAATTTGGTCTGCGCACCATCGCACTCACTGGCTCAGCTCTCAACTGCCTGGGAGCCTGGGTGAAGCTGGGCAGCCTGAAGCCGCACCTCTTCCCGGTCACTGTGCTAGGCCAGGTCATCTGCTCCGTGGCCCAAGTCTTCATCCTGGGCATGCCCTCCCGCATCGCTTCAGTCTGGTTCGGGGCTAATGAGGTTTCAACAGCCTGCTCCGTGGCTGTCTTTGGCAATCAGGTGAGTGGATGGATCTTCAAAGGAGAGGGCATCTTTCCAAGGGGATTGAGTGTGTTAGTTTGTATCTAGCTGGACCCAACCGTGCAGGAGGCTGTGATTTTCTGACCAAGGGGCCTTTATGACTCTGGGTGGTTTGGTTGTTGGATATGCCTGGCAGTGTGATGGGGTGATTGTGACTGTGGGTGACACTCTGCTTTGATGGTGTCACTCCTGAACCTGTGTCAGTTCACCAGTTTCCACCTGTGATTTCAGGAATGCTGCTCTTTCTCTCTGGCACAGGCCCTGGGCATCAGACTATTTGGGTGTCATAGAATTTGGCAGGAGTTTTTAGCTGGACCAACAAGCGTTCCTAGAGTGCGGCATCCTCTATGCTGCATAACTGCAGGACCATGGGGCAGGGGTTCTTGGCGCTTTTCTTACCTTCTTTTACACAAGCTGAAGCCAGGACAACAGGGACAATGCTTCATGCCAAACTCCTTCCCTGGTGTTTAGGGCCAAGTCCAGTACGATGAATTAGAAATCTTGCTCTGTATTTCCAAGAAGTCTCTTGGTATAAATAACTCATATCTTAATCGTTTTTCTTTATTAAGATGAATTCCACTTTTGAAAAATGTCTTTATTTATTTTTATGTGGTATTGGGGATCGAACCCAGGGCCTCACCTGTGCTAGGCAAATGCTCTACCTCTGAGCCACAACCCCAGCCCCTTAATCCATCCATCCATCCATCCTTTCTTTCTTTCTTTCTTTCTTTCTTCCTTTCTTTCTTTCTTCCTTTCTTCCTTTCTTTCTTTCTTTTGGGGGGAAGGGGAATTATTCCCAATCTTTCCATCTCAGGGCAGTTCTGATCCAGGGCATGCTATGAATCTGTCTTCTCCAAATATTTGAAGCAAATATTTCTGGGGTCCTTCTATAGCAGGACCACTGCCTCTAACTCTTGCTTCTTCCTAAGCACAGGCAGACCTGGCTGGTTGTTTAGCAAGTGCCTTGTAACCCCCAGTTCTCATAGGCCTGTTTGCGACTACCTGTTGTCTCATTTAGAAAAATGCAACCTTTCACTTAGAAAATTTTTATTTGGGACAGAAGTTTTCTAAAAATTTCTCTAAAGGCAAATCTCCATTCTGTTTCTCTTTAGCAGGAAGGTGAGTTGAATGCGATTTACAAAACCAGTGTGAGTTCTGCCACTCGGCAATAGCATAAACCATCAATGAAAGCAAACAGAGAGGTCACCTTTAGCCCAAAAACAAGCAAAAAAAAAAAATCCTTTCCCCACTTTTCCCCTATGGGGTTGAATGTTTTGAAGATTGAATTGATTTAAACCCTGTAGGGAAACAGATAGCTCTTTTATTTGAGGAAATTTAAAAGTAGGTATTGAGAATGACATTTACTGATCTCCTATCCTTAACGGCCATGTGACTGGATTTTAACATCACATTTGCAGTCTTGATGGTGGATTCAGCAGTCCTGGATTTTCTTTCATTGGAGGATAAAGTTAGGGGAAGAGAGATAGGAGCTTTCAACCTTCCAGAGAGTTAAGTCACCCTATCAGCAGCAGAATGGGAATAGCACAAGGTGACCACAGTCCCAAGCCTACTGTTTGGGAATGGCAGCGTTGCTAGCTGGGAGAAGCTCTCTCATTTGACCTGGCACCTTCTGTAGCAGAGATTCTAACACTTCTTCTGTCAACCGAAAATACAAAGTCCTGGGTTTTCACATTCCTTCTTGCACACCTGTGAAGGAACTCAATATGAGGTGTGCCTTTAAAATTTAATAGAAATAGTTACTCATTCCCTAGTCCACTCTCCACCCACAACAGGGTCAGGAAATGTTAAGAATTTCACATTTTAAAACACTCTGACAGGACGTCTTGTTTACATCATGCAAACATCTATTTAGTTTGTCCTTTTAGGCTGAATCCTCTGTGCTCAGTTGAGAATTGTGAAAACCCAAATTGTGTATGCTTTCTCACAGACAGATGAGTGTGTTTGTCTCTCTGTGGGCGGTTTCAGCCTTTTTCTAAGTAAACCACCTTCGAATGGGGGAGAAGTATTTGGACAGAGTACCTTGAGCTTTGCAACTTAGGAAAAAAGAGTTGTCTAAATAGATTCACAAGTCATTCTGCAGAATAGGTCTTTGTGGCCTGCAAACTTTGTTTTGACCCTGTTCATGCAGATCACCCTAACTCCCGTACCGTGTTCAACCTAAATTTATAAAAAGTCAGGGAGAGAGATTGTCCAAAGATGATTTATTTGGGGAAAGTATTTTGTGGGGAACCGTAGAGCACTGCCATGTCCGTACCAAACTATGGAAATGTAGTTTGGGCATATGATAAACCATGGGCATATTCAATAAGATCGAGTGACAAGGAGGAGTTTTTAAAGATAAAAATGAAGATTACATCAGATATTGTATAACAATAGTCCTTGGCCACAGTCATTAATAACAAGGAGTGGTATCAGTCTGAGGCTGAAGACGGTTGCTGGGCAGATGTCCTTGTAGAAATACTTTTTGTATAAGGTTGTGGTGGCTTCTGTGTAAGGTTGTAGTTCTGCAGAGTCTTTGGCATAATTACCATCTGGCAATCTTGCACAATAATCCTTCCTTCCTGTCCTCCTGGCTTTATTTACTTTATTGTGTAAGGGTTGACACAAGTGACTCCATTTTGATTCCGACAACTTTCACATCCTGGTACTTCTGACCTAATGTTTCTTATGTATTCCATTTTTGGATTCTATTAAATCCAACATTCATTTATTTAAGTAGCATTTACCTAACATCTATCTGTTTCCAGATGCTGGGCAAGGGCTGTAAAGATAATCTCTGTCTCCACAGAATTTCTCTACCAGTTTCAAAATTTATACCAGGCATCCAGAATCAGATTAAAGTAACAACAGGCTGGGTACTCTGGCACACGTCTATAATCTCAGAGCCTGGGGAGGCTGAGGCAGGAGGATCACAAGTTCATGGCCGACCTTAGCAACTTAATGAGACACTGTCTCAAAATTAAAAATAAAAAGAACTGGGGGGTTGTGCTAAAGCTGAACCCCCCTAGATTCAATCCCCAATACCAAAATATAAAATAATTTTTTAAAAAAGTGAAAACAAAGTCATAATTGAAGATTTCTTTTCTGTTTTTTTTTTTTCCCCTGAGATTTTTAGTATTTTCTTTGCCCATTTGCTATGGGAAAGGATGAAGAAGAGAAAAGAAAGCTAATAGCTATTAAACTTTTACAATATGCAAAGTTTTTAAAAAATCCCTTATTTAATCTTTCAACAATTCTTTGATTGCTATATGTAGGAATGGGGATCCAAATGAGTGAAGTAACATTATCCCAGGGCCTGTAGCTATCAAGCAATAAAGGAGAGATTTGAACTTACCTCTACCTCCAAAATTCATGTGAGGAAGCCATGTTTTGTTTGTTTTTGCAGTGCTGAGTATCTAACCCAGGGCCTCACACATGCCAGGCAAGGGCTATACCACTGAGTATTGTATCCCCAGGCCTCAGGAAGCCAATATTGAGTCTTCATGTGGATAAAATATTGACATTAAGTGGTGGTATGTTGGGGGTATAGCTCAGTGGTGGAACACTGGCCTAGCATGCCCAGGGTCCTGAGTTGCATCCCCAGACCTAAAAAAAAATTTTTTTTAATTAAAAAAATTTAAATGAAAAAAAAAATTTAAATGTAGGATTCTGAATTTCTAATTTTGCCCCTTGAGTCTCAAGGATTGTCAGGGTGACACTTTCTAGCAGTTTTCTCCCAAATCTGAGGGCCTAACCCTTTGCCGTTTCTTTTACAGTCAGTGCTAAGGGGCTGATCTTGCCTCTTTTGACTCAGCACAGTGGCACTTCATAGTCAAGAGGGTGGGGTTGCAGTCTCTGGGAAGAAGCAGCTAGTGGACTCCTGATGCTCTGGGGCAGAGAGGGCAGGGGAGCCTCCAGACCTCAACTGAGGCGCCTCCTTTTTCTTGGTAGGCTCTGACCAGTTGTTCCCAGGTGGTAACAGCTTGACATATTTTAGCAACACTTGTAGCATTGTTTCAAGGGGAAATGATCTGTGTGGGGTTTTGAGTGACAGGCACACATTGTTGGTAACAGGGTTGAAAGGAAGCCCTGTGCTAGAGTCTTGAGAGCCTGGTGGCGCAGGACATGTAGGAGTTCCAGGAGATCTTCAAGGTCAGCTTCTGCCCAGAGGAGGTGCCTATAGCACAGAGGGGAAGAGACCCCCCCTCCCAAAGACCCTTGGGCAGCACAGCACAGTGCCACCCAGAGATAATCAGTTTGCTTTTGGAGGTAAAGAAAATATAGTGACATTACAGAACCAATCCTATAGAAGCCACAGCTGACTATCTAAAATAGCACTGGTCATTAGAAATAGAATGCCAGCCATACATGGAAGCTACATTAAAAATGTCAATGTAAAAAAAAAAAGAACAAAGGAAATTAGTTTGAGTGATCTATTTAACCCAATATATCCAAAATGTCATTTCACATGTCATCAATGTAATAAAATGACTAATGTGCTATTTTACATTTTTTGCATTACTAAGTCTTTGGAAATTTTACAGACTGGCCACCTTTCCTGGTAAAGGATGAGTGGACTGGCTCTATAACCAGCTGGTCACACGGGTCCAAAACAATCCTGGTATTTCAGAAGTGGAAATCAGCTTCTGGCAGATAAGGATGGGCGCCAGGCAGGTGCCTTCAGCCTGGAGGAAGTTGTGGTTGCTGGACTGGCTGGTCACATGGTAGCACCGAGAGACTGAGAAGTTCTGAGGTTGGCTCAGGAGCCACAGCCACGAGGCAAGTGGAACAAGCTTAGTCTTGTTCCAAAATCACAGCCACTCGGGTGTGTTTCGTCCCAGGCTTCTCGTTCTTGAATCTCCCAATGTCAGAGGTCTTTTAGGGTCTTAGTGAAGTTTGGAGAAGTGAAAGCAAACTCTTGTTCCTGTCCGTTGGTTGTCATTGTGATGATGTTACGGGGCTGGGGCCTTCTGGGAAACTGAAGCGGTGCAGAGCCCCCCACCCCCACCCCCATTCTTGCAATCAAGTCAGAAAGATTTCGGACCTGTTGCTCAGAGTCACTGGCATGAGTTTATTAAAAGGATAGGAAAAGGGACAAGGATAGGAAAAGGAGATACTCTCAAGGGAGAGTGTCCTCTCAGAGAAATGAGGGACAGTGTGTCTCTCCTGCACTCCAGTTTTATTGGAGATCCCAGAGAAGTTTCCAGAGAGTCCTGCCCAGGTCCACCTCTTGACTTTTGACTAGATGACATCAGACTTTCAAGTCCCCACTGCCGTGACAACTCTAGGTCACTTGGCTCATGCCGACTGGTTCTAATTGGATTCTTTCTCATGCATTCGTATAGATTTTATGGCTAGGAGGACTTGTCCTCATCTCCCTGAGTTCTGAGATCTGATCTGTGGATAGGTTTGCAAGAGTCCCCCCGCCCCCTTTGCTCTTATTGGCATTATTTTAAGCCTGCATTTCTCTTGCAGGAAACAGGTAGCTTGCTGAGGAATGTGACATAGCCTATCCTCTTAAGCCAGGCAGGACTGCAGGGAATCGCTTCTTGATAAAGAAAACATGTGGGGGTCAGCACAGTGGGCCCGTTTGATAGAATTCTTCCCTTCACTCATGTTCCCACCATTCACACCTGTCTGTCCTCTATCAACGGCACTAAGATACTTGCCCCCTTGACCGACTGCTTTCTGGACTCCCGGTATACATTGGAAAGAGGGAGTGGATGGGAGCTGAACAAGGGGGGTGGGGACCAAAGGAAATGGGGTATGTTGGGGACCAGCCTCTTAAATGCTCATGGGAGTCATCCAGGTCTTGTAAGTAAGTAAAGGTGACATGTGAGTGTGGTGTGGTCCCAGCAAAGCTGAGAGCCTGTGACCCATTCAGAGGCAGTGTCGCCTCAGCTCCTACCAATTATGAAAGTCCTGGTGTTGGTACTTCTTTTTTTCTTTTTTCTTTTTTCTTTTTATTTTTTTCCTTTAAAGAGAAACCAGAATCCAGATTTCTAGGTGAAATCTATAAATCATGATGAAACAGAAAAAAAAACATAATATCATCTTAACTATTCACAAGTGCGAGATTCAGTGGCATTAAATATATTTACAGTATTGTACAACCATTGTCCCTGTCTGTACCTAAAATTTTCTATCAATCCCAATAAAAAAACTCTGTATTCCTTCCAGCCCCTGGGAGCCTCTTTTCTTTCTGTGCCTGTTCTAGGTGCCTCAAAAAAATGCAGTCATGTGAAACCTGTCTCTTTGTGTCTGAAAATCTGTATAAAATGCTGGCAACTAATTCAAACATTACTATTTTTAAAAAATTATGTTCTATATATCTTTACATGTGGGTCAGATAAAATTGCTGATATGCGCGATGTCTTTGGAGAGAAACGTGGAACTGAATTCTTGTTCTGCCTTTTCCTGCCTCAGAAGGCCCTCATCAAAAATGAGCAGGTAGAAACCAGCCCAGGGCTAGCAGCTCTGAGAGGAAATAGTCCTGTACGTGACAGTGATTCCCCTGCCCCTGGGGCTGGGTGAAAGTACAGCCCCCACCTGGGCTTCCTTGACCCACTCCCTAGAGCAGGAGCCCAGGTTCCTGTATTTCCAAATAGCTCCCAGGGGACAGGTTTCAAACAAAAGTGTCTTGATCAGACACTTTTGTTTGAAACCAGTGGGAAGAAGATCAGCACAGGGAAAGGGACTCTGCTGCTTGGAGCCACAGCCTGGTTACGGCTGATTTATTATGTGCTTGCTGTATGCTGTGTCTGATGTCCAGGTGGAAGTGGGGAGCCTGAGCTACTCACCTTGGGATCAGGAGAGGTTGGCTTTAGCCTCTCTGTGTGGCGATGCCTGTTAATCCCGTGGGGTCCAGTTTGAGTCTTCAGTCTGGATTCCAGGACACCTATTTCCTCCCTAATCCTATCCAGTCCATCTCTCATGACCTCCCATCCTTGTCTCTGGTTCCATAAATCTTGCCTTGAAGACATACTACTTGGGGAATAAGACTCAGTGATACAGGGAGATGGTGGACTGGGAAACTCTGGGCTCTCCCCTCTCCCCCACCAGAAACATTAACTAAACAACCAGGAACTGGCTGATGTAACTTCATGATAGGAGTTCTAAAAATCAGAGATCTGCAGTAACCAAGCCCACCCAACGAGGAAAAAGAATTGTCTGGTAGAAATTCAAAATTCAAAATGGTAGAAATGTCACATCTCTTTACTTCCCAGTGTCCCACTCTCTCCCCCACACTGCGCTGCCCAGCTCCCAGTTCCCCTCCGCAAACTGGAGGGAGTCAAAAGACTGAATTTGCAACGTTTTAATCTCTTTAATACAACAGTGTTTCTGTGCACTACAATGAACAAGCCAGTAAGGAAATTGAGAAAGCAATGCCATTCACCACAGTGTGGGGTGGGGCAGGGAACAGCTTAGGAATAAACCAAGAAAGTGGGAAACTTGTATGCTGAAAACTACGAACCGTCAATGAAAGAAATTAAAGCTGACAAACAGAAATGGAAAGACATTCTGCATTCATTAATTTAGAAAACAGTTAAGATGTCAATACTACCCAATGTGGCGTGATCTATGGATTCAATCCAATCCCTACCAAATTCCCAATGACCCTTTTTTGTAGAAACTGAAAATCCATCCTCAAGTTCATATTGGACCCAGAAACCAGTGTTTGAGATGAAACTAAATTCTCTACTTCACAAAAAAAAAAAAAAAAAAAGAAAAGAAAGAAAGAAAAATTTTTGAACTGGGGATTGAACTCAGGGTGCTTATCCGTTAAACCATATCTCCAGCCCTTTTTGTTTTCTATTTTTAGATAGGATCTTACTCAGTTGCTGAGGCTTACCTCCTGCCTCAGGCTCCCACATCACTAGGTCACTAGGATTTCAGGCGTGTGCCACCTTGTCCATCTAATCAAGTTGTTATTGTTATTATTTTGATGTGCTGGGGATCGAACCCAGGGCCTTGTACATATGAGGCAAACACTCGGTTGCTCAGGCAACCGAGCTATATTCCCAGCCCCCAATCAAGTTATTTTTGACAAAGCTGTCAGGTCCACTCAACTGGGGGAGAAGACAATCTTTTCAACAAATAATGCTGAGAAATCTGGATCTCCACATGCAAAAGAATGAAATCCGACCCTTTTACCACATTCAAAAGTAACTCACATGGATCAAAGACTTAAACACAAAAGTTAACACCATAAAATGTATAGGAAAAAAAAATGGTGAAAACTATGACGATGAATTTGGGCATGATTTCTTGGATATTATAAGCAGAAAAAATAGATAAATTGGACTATAACAAAATTGAAAAATTTTATGTATCAAAGGACACCATCAACAGAATGAAAAGATGAGATCATAGGAAAAAATACTTGAAAACCATTTATTCGTTACCCAGCTTGGCCCATTTTGATTGCCACACAGCATGTCAATCATTTAAACAAAAATTAGAAAAGAGTTGATTCATGAGTTGATCAGATATGAGGAGGCTGGATGGAGCCCAAGTCTCAAATCTACCTCCCCAACAACTGGTCTTAGGGGTATTTAAGAAGTAGGGTGGTCTGAGGCAGGGGAAAGGTAATTAGAGAGGAAGACGTGATCAATTATCTGCAAATGTGCAGTCAGGCCTCCTGTCCCTTCAGAGGACACGTATTCCGAAAATGGCAACCTTAGCATGTGTCCAGGATGGAGTTTTGACTCTTACGTCAAAAGTCACCCATTGCACACGGTGTGCAGGCCACAGGGAAGTGTCAGTAGTTTCAACCAGCCTGGGCTACCTCCAGGATCCTGAAGGGCACCATTACCATGAGGACCCGTATGTCCGAGGAGTTATCCAAACAACACTCATTGGAATTTATTGCCTAACCATGGGACCTCCGACAAGGTGATAAAACAAGCCAAGCTGGAGGGTTTTGTAAGGAAAGGACCAGTGAAGGAAATAAAGAGAGAAGTGATAGGAAAGTGAGGGACTGGGGGGATTTTGTGGTCAGGCCGTTGCTAGGGGGTTATCAGGGGAGGGTCTTTGTGATGGCCACCTTCAGTCTTTGTGGTGGACACTCTTTTATGTTGAACAAGCTGTTTCTCAAGGTTTCAGTCCCGGATAATGTTTCCCTTTCTTGTGTTATGATGGAGTGTTGCCTGGGGTTTAGACTGACTTAGAGCCACCGCGGGTGACCGTTGTAAGAGGAAGGATATGTTTAAAAATGTGTTGCCTGGGTCAAGTTCTCCCTAGCAGGTTTGTTCAGGCTGTCCCTGGGTTTTACATGTGATAAAAGGTTAATATCCAGAATTTATGCAGAACTCCTATAGTTCAAAAACAAGCCCAAAGCTGAGTACGGTGGCACAAGCCTATAATCCCAGTGACTTGGGAGGCTGGGGCAGGAGGATCCCAAGTTCAAAGCCAGCCTCGGCAACTTAGTGAGACCCTTAGTAACCCAGCGAGATCCTGTTTCAAAATAAAATATAAAAAAAGGGCTGGGATTGTGGCTTAGTGGCAGAGTGCTTGCTTCACACATGTGAGGCACTGGGTTTGATCCTCAGCACCACATAAAAAAAAAACAAAATAAAGATACTGTGTCCATTGAACTTAAATAAATAAATAAATAAATAACAAAACATAAAAAGGGCTAGGGGGTGTGGCTTGGTGGTTAAGTGCCCCTGAGTTCAATCCTTGGTACAAAAAAAATAAATAAATAACCCTCAGTTTTTAAATGGATAAAGGTTCACACATATAATCCCAATGACTCCAGAGGATGGGGCTAGGAGTATTGCAAATTTGAGACTCCCTTCAGCAGCTTAGCAAGATCTTTTCTCAAAATAAAAGAATAATTATAATAAAAAGGACTGGGGATATAATTCATCTGTAGAGTGTCCTGGGGTTCAATCCCCAGTACCACCACCAGGGGAAAAAAAGGCAAAGGACTTGAATAGATATTTCTCCAAAGAAGATAGATAAATGCATAGTAATTACAAAAAAAAAAAGATGCTCACTGTTAGGGAAATAGAAATCAGACCACATTCAAGTACTATCTCATACCCATTAAAACTGCTGTTATTTACCAAAAAAGGGATTGGCAGGGATGTGAGGAAACTGGACCGCTCATGCATCGCTGGTGGGAGTGTAGAATGCTTTCCGTATCAAGGCCACCGTGGAGGGCAGCAGGGCAGTTCTTCGAAGCTCTTTAGAAGTTTAATAACTGGGGCTGGGGGTATAGCTTGGTGGGAGAGCACTTAGCTAGCCTGTGTGAGCCCCTGGGTTCGATCCCAGCAACACACACACACACACACACACACACACACATAGTCACACAGAGTTGAATGACTATGACCCAGCAATGCTACTTCTGGGCATATGTACCCCAAAGAATTGAAAGCAGGAAGTTGAACAGATATCTGTAGACCTATGTTGATAGCAGCATTATTCACAATCGCTAAAAGGTGGAAGCAACCCAAGAGTCCATCCTTCCAACAGATGAATAAGAAGAATGTGGTGTGTACCCACAATTGAATATTATTTAGTCTTGAAAAGGAAGGAAATTCTTATATGTGCTACAATGTGGATGAACTTTGATAACATCATGTGAAGTAAAATAAGCCAGTCAGAAAAAATACCATAGGGTTCTATTTACATGAGGTATTGCGGGGGCTTTTTTGTTGGTTTGTTTTTTCTTCAATCTTGACATTCCACCAATTCTCCAGTTCTCTGGGTGCAGGCTGGGTGTCCTACAGTTCAGTTCAATTCAACCCAGTTGACACTGACTCACTGGAGTGAGTTGAGGGCTCAATCTCACGAGACTTCTCCCACTTCAGACTTCTTTGCAAGTTCCAGGGACCACATTTCTGACTCTCCAGCTATAAATTGGGGCGCCCACAGGTTTGATTTGCTACAACAAGTCACAGAACTCAGGAAAATACTTGACTTATATTTTCCAGTTTATTAGAAAGGATGCAACTCAGGAAAAGCCAGATGATGAGAGGTGGTGGGGAAAGGAATGGGGAGAGGATGTGTGTGGAGTTGCTGTGCCGCACCCTGGTACAGTCAGCTCCTGGGACACGAGGTTTTATCCAGTTCAGGCTGGGGCGGGTGCGAGGGCCAGAAGTTCTCACTTGCTAATCCATGGGCCTCTTTCTTAACGGTAATTCCCCCATCCCCAGGCTATCTAGGGGCTTTAATCTAAGTCACCTCAGTCCCACGAACTCAGGTCTCTTTGGAAAAGGGTCTGTTCAGGAATAACAAGACATTCCTATCACTCAGGAAATTCCAAGGATTTTTGGAACACCATGCCAGGGATGGGGAAAAAGATCAAATAATATTTTTATTGTACTCCAACTATGCAGTAGAATTAATAGAGACAGAGGGTAGGGTGAAGGCTGCTGAGGGCCAGGGGAAGAGGTGTTGTTTAATGAGTATCAAGTTTCAGTCTGAGGGAATCTGTATGTAGCAGAATGAAATTGAACCCCTATCTCTCACCCTGCACAA